>NC_088810.1:300000-600000 GCF_011386835.1 Chrysemys picta bellii
TTCTATGTCTATATGAAATCGCTGCAGCTCCTTTCTCTTATATAACGTGCTGAGTTGCTAACTCCCTCCCAGAGCCCACATATCCGCACCCCCTCCTGTACCCCAATCCCATGCCCCAGGTCAGAGCCTGCACCCCTCACTCAAACTCCCCATAGCCTGCAACCCTCCTGCACCCCAACTCCATCCCAGAGCCTGCACCCCAAAAAGGGCTGGATTAACCTTTTGTGGGCCTGGAGCTAAACATATTTGTGAGCCCCCATGGGGGAAATGGGGACATGGGGCAGGGGGGCAGAGTCCTCAGAGCGACGGGCTGGCCGGGGGCAATGGGAGATGAGATGGGTCATGGCACGGCAGGGACAGCCCCGTTCCACCCAGCGCAGTACAAGGGCACTGTTTACAAACCGGGAGCTGCCAGACGCACACTGGCCAGCCCGACCCTGCGCTCCCATCGTGCTTCTTCCACTTCGGGGCAGTCCCATGCTGCACCATGCTACCCCGTGCCCAGCACCCCTCTGACTCCCTACGCCCAGTGCCACACCACCCAGAGACCCCCACAAACCTCCATGCCCAGTGCCCTCCCACAGACCACTCCCCCACCCACTCAGAACCCCCCCACAGGTCCTCTCACTGCCCAGTGCCCCCTAGCTGGAGACCCCCCACAGCCCTCCCACAACTGCACAGTGCCCTGCACCTCCCCGCTCAGAGCCCCCCACAGATTCCCTCACTGCCCAGTGCCCCCCACCACCCCACTGCCACAACTGCACAGTGCCCCGCACAGACCCCCCCACACACTTCCCAGCACCCCGTCACACACAGATCTCCCCACTGCACAGCGCCCCCAACACACACAGATCTCCCCACCCCCCACTGCACAGCACCCCCCCAGACCCACTAGAGACCTACTCTCCCACACCCTAACCCCCAGCCACAATACCCGGCCCTGATGGGAGGTGACTGTGTCTGCCAGGCTGAGCCGGCAGCGCAGCCAGAGCTGGTCCTGGGGCAGGATAACTCCGGCCCTTGGGGGTGCAATCAGCCAGGCTGGAGCAGGAGCAGGGCCTACCCGGGCCAGGCTCCCTCAGGACCCACATGCCTGGCAGGACCCAGCTGAGCCGCCGTCCCCTGTGACTGGCTGAGACTGGCCCAGCCTCTGCACCAGTCCCGGGTGGCTCTTTCCCTGGGGGGGCAGGTGGGGCCCCACAGGTCCCAGGCAGTGGAGACAGCTCAGAGCTGGAGCAGTGCTGGGGAGTGGGGCAGATCCCTGGGACGTGACTCCCGAGATCCCCCCCACACCCGTTGGCCCCGTGGCCAGCAGCCCTGCCGAGCCCACATGGTGGCCCCCAGCTGCTGGGTGATGAGCCCCCTACAGCAGCGGCATAGCCAGGTTCTCACATCAGGGATTTCGTGTATAGTGAGTGTATTATATACAAAACAGGTAGTAGGGTTTACAATGTTATAACAAGAGGTTATGCTATTACCATTCTCCAGTCAACTTGCACACCACTCTTTTGAATTAGTGATAACTGAGAGAGAGAGAAAGAAAAAAGCTGAATTTAGAGAATAATTATTAACCAGATTCTTGGTTATTCACTAGCCACTTTGCTCCAGTCCACAGCACACAGCACCATAAACCCAGTAGAATCTGGCCAAGAGAATATTCACCTCCAATTGGCATCTGCTACACCCCCCCCCATATCCCAGTCCCCACTATTCAGGAGATAGCAATCGCCAATAGATCAGTTTGGCACATTAGCCAGGAGGAAGCAGATCGTGAGTGTTTTTGATCACAAACCCCATCCCTCCTGATTCGCAGCCCCATGGACCAGGCGGTAGCAAGTAGCCCAGATGGGCACGTTGCTGGCGGAAACCGCACCCAGTTGCAAAACGGGAAGGTTTCTATACGTGTCGTCACACCTGGGACGCAGAATGAGCCCCCTCCCCCCGCCCGCCACGGGTCTATGTGTAGCCAGGCGGGTGCCTGCCGGGGGGGGGGGAGAGCGTGTTCTAGGGGTTAACGCTGCCCCCCCCAGGCTGGAGTTTGTGCAGAGGTGCGAGGCTGGGACCTGGGGCCTCTACGATCTGCTCCCCCCAACCTTGTCTGCGGGTGGGAGGGGGCGATAGGGGAGGTTCCCCTTTGGGAATCTCCAGCCCCCCTGGTTCCGCGGCGCCCCTGGAGCAGGGGGGGTCACCTGCTCCCTGCTGGGGGCCAAGAGCAACCTGGCGACGGCGGGGGGGAGAGAGACCCGGGACCGCCCATCACACAGCCCCCCCCCCCGCCTCCCCCATGCACCTGGCCCCTCTACAGGTGGGGCCTGTCCCCGGCCCCCCATTTACCTGCCCCCCGACACAAACTCCAGGCTGCGGCTCAGTTCCGAGGCTTTTATTGAGGTTATTGGGGGGGAGGGAGATTTGGGAGGGGTCTGGGGGAGGGACGTTGGGGGGAGTGGGGGAGGGGCCTGGGGAAGGGGGGAGGGAAGAAAGGGGTTGGGGTGGGGGAAGGGCGGTGAGGGGGATTTGGAGGGAAGGGGCTGGGATCCGGTAACAGCTCCAGGACCTCCGGGTCGGGGGCAGCAAATCCGGACATCGCCCGGTCACCCTGCGAACAAAGAGAGCATAAGTGGGAGACAGCCCCCCCCCATGGAGCAACTTGCTGCCCAACCCCCTTCCCCCACGGCGCCCCCCTACCAAGCACCCCCACCCCACTCCCTGCCCCATGGCGCCCCCTGCTGAACCCCCACCCTGACCCACAGTGCTCTCTGCTGAGCCCCCCACCCCGTCCTATGGAGCCCCCTGCTGAAACCCCCACCCCACCCCACGGTGCCCTCTGCTGAGCCCCCCGTCCCACAGTGCCCCCTCTGAGTCCCCCGCCCCACAGTGCCCCCTCTGAGCCCCCCACCGTGCCCCTTCTTGCTCTTACCGGCGAGCTGCAGGCGCACGAAGAGCGCTTGGGACCGACCCCTGGCGCGGATGACGAGGGTGAAGCTCCCGTTGTCCTGGGGGGTTAACCCCACAATGCGCAGGGAGCAGTCGCCCCCCAGGGTTTCGCGCCCCGTGGACGCCGGCCCCTGGCTCTGCGTGTCCGGGGAGGTGAAGGTCAGGATCCGATCGGTCTCGGATGTGGAGCTTCTGCGGTACCAGGTGCAGCTCTGGGCGACTCCCCGGGCCCCCCCCACCAGCAGGGTCACCGTCTGCCCCACAGTCGGGTGGGGGGGCACCACTGCCACCCCAAAATCAACAGCGCCGGCCAGTGGGAGGCAGGAGAACAGGACACAGACTGCGGGGGGGGAAGGGCGGGAGGACGTCAGAAATGGGAACCCCCCAGCTCTGCTGGTGCCCCTCACTCCCGACTCGCAGCTCCTTCCTATCCCAGTCCTGCCCCCCTCACTCACCTGCCAGGATTGGGCCTGTCCAGGAGCTGGCCCAGGTGTGGGCGTGGGGGGCACCTGGGAGATGCCCCATGTCCAGTCTGTGCTGGGGTTGAACAGGCTGAGGGGGGAGGGTGCCCGGCGGGTGAATCCTGGTGCGGCGGAAGGGCAGGGATGGGTGCGGGGGGGGGGAGTTGCCCAACAGGCCCCAGGGGAGGGGATGTTGGGTAAGAAAGAAACCGACAGAGCAACGGAGTCCTGCCCCCCCGTCCTCTCTGCCCCCCCATCCTCTCTGAACCCCGCCCCAGGCCACAGGCCCCACTACAACACACCCGAGTCCCTGCCCCCCCACACTCTGTACCCCCCCGTCCTCTCTGCCCCCCTGCACTCTGTATCCTGCCCCCGTCCCCACTGCCCCCCCGCACTCTGTACCCCACCCCGTCCTCTCTGCCCCCCCGCACTCTGTATCCTGCCCCTGTGCCCACTGCCCCCCTGCACTCTGTACCCCACCCTGTTCTCTCTGCCCCCCTGCACTCTGTACCCCCCATCCTCTCTGAACCCCGCCCCAGGCCACAGGCCCCACTACAACACACCCGAGTCCCTGCCCCCCCACACTCTGTACCCCCCTCCCCGTCCTCTCTGCCCCCCTGCACTCTGTATCCTGCCCCCGTCCCCACTGCCCCCCCGCACTCTGTACCCCACCCCGTCCCCACTGCCCCCCTGCACTCTGTACCCCGCCCCGTCCTCTCTGCCCCCCCGCACTCTTTACCCCCCTCCCCGTCCTCTCTGCCCCCCCGCACTCTGTACCCCCACTCCCCGTCCTCTCTGCCCCCCTGCACTCTGTACCCCCCGTCCTCTCTGCCCCCCCATCCTCTCTGAACCCCGCCCCCGTTCCCACTGCCCCCACTACAACACGCCCAACTCCTGCCCCTCCCCCCACACTCTGTACCCCCGTCCTCTCTGTACCCCGCCCCAGGCCACAGCCCCCACTGCAACACACCCGACTCCTGCCCCCCCACACTCTGTACCCCACCCCGTCCTCTCTGCCCCCCCGCACTCTGTACCCCACCCCGTCCTCTCTGCCCCCCCGCACTCTGTACCCCGCCCCCGTCCCCACTGCCCCCCCGCACTCTGAACCCCGCCCCCGTCCCCACTGCCCCCACTGCAACACGCCCAACTCCTGCCCCTCCCCCGCACTCTGTACCCCCCGACCTCTCTGAACCCTGCCCCAGGCCACAGCCCCCACTGCAACATGCCCGACTCCTCACTGCCCCCCTGCACTCTGTACCCCCCGTCCTCTCTGCCCCCCCATTGTTGCGGATTGTGGGGGAGTTAGGGCCCTGCACCCCCGGCTTCCTGCGATTCACCATGACTCTCAGCCAGCCAGTAAAGCAGAAGGTTTATTTGGATGACAGGAATACAGTCCAAGACAGGTCTTGCAGGCACAGACAACAGGGCCCCCCTCAGTTAGGTCCAGCTTGGGGTCCCAGGGCATGCCGGCCCACCCCCCTTGGGGGGTCAGAGCCATCTCTGCCTCCCAGCCATCTCTCCAGCCTGCTTCCAGCACTCTGCCCTCAGCGACCCCTCCCACAGCCTTTGTTCAGTTTCCCGGGCCCCGGAGTCATCTGACCTCCAACCCCCTCCTGGGTTCTCATGTTACAAGCTCAGGTATGTTCCCTTGGGCCGGCTCCCATCCCCCGATGCAGACCATCCTAGTCACACTCCCCTGTCAGCATTCACACACCCCAGCAAGAACAGTCCCAGTTCGTCACATCTCTCCCCCCTTCGAGACCGAACTGAGCAGGGTCACTTTAGCCAGTGACCCGGGGAAGTTCGAACCTACCCCCGTTCCCATGGATGCCCCCGCATCCCTCCAGTTCCTTGGTGGGAGTTACACCAGGCCCCTTCCGTTCCACGCCCCCCCCTTAGGTCGGGGGTGCTTGATGGCACTCGCAGTTCGCATGTGGGAAGGTTTATGCGGCCTGTGCCCTTTTCCCACCCCCATACCTCTGGGGTTCCAACTGGGCTGTGGTCTTCTCCCAGCGCTCCAGTCTGGAGGTCTGTGCTTTGGGCTCTCTTGGTTTAGAGCCGCCCTTTTAACCTTGGCCACCCTCTGGAAAGGATCCTTTATGCTGGGCAAGGGTCCTAAAGCTGTTTTCCCCTTGTCCCAGGCCTTCCTCCCCCTCTGACAGGGGTCACAGGATCCGCAGTACTGTCGGACAGTAACAAAGACCCCAGGCCAGTAAAAGCTCCGTAGCAGCCTCTGCTGGGTACGCCAGGTTCCCTGGTGCCCTGAGAGGGGAATGTCATGGGCCCGGCACAGCAGCTGGCGGCGATACTTCTGGGGTACCACCAGCTGCCTCCTGATCCCCCCTGACTCCATTTTCCCTGGGGGAGCCCATTCTCGGTACAGGAACCCCTTCTCCCACAGGAACCTTTTCCGGCCACCTCGTTCCATGGTCTGTACCGCATTGAGGTCGGCCAGGTCCCTTATTTTCCGCAAGGAGGGGTCTCTCTGTAGCTCGGCCTGGAACTCAGCAGCTGGGACAGGGATGGCCACCTGCTCTTTCTCGCCCGCTGGGTCCGAAGCTGCAGCCTCCCTGAGCCGCGTCCCTGGGCGTTCCCTCCCCACCAGGTTAGGGTCCTGCGCCTCAGGCAAGGCACCCCCCCCAAGGCCAGGGCGCAGGGCCCCTCGCCGGCTCTGACTGCGGGTCACAACCAGTGCCTTTTGGGGGTTGCTTGGCCAGTTCTCCAGGTCCCCCCCCATCAATACCTCAGTGGGCAAATACGGGTGTACCCCCACATCCTTGGGGCCCTCCTTGGCCCCCCACTTCAGGTGTACCCTTGCCACGGGCACTTTGACTGGTGTTCCGCCCACCCCCGTCAGGGTCAGGTAGGAGTTGGGCACCACCTGATCTGGGGCCACCACCTCGGGCCGGGCCAGCGTCACCTCTGCGCCCGTATCCCAGTATCCATTGACCTTCCTCCCATCCACCTCCAGGGGAACAAGGTACTCTCTCCGGAGGGACAGCCCCGCGCCCACCGTATAAACCAAAAACCCTGAGTCTGGGGCATCCAGCCCCCTAGAGGAGCTGGCCTGGGGCCCTTCTCTCTCTTGAGCAGTTGATAAGCTGCCAGCCCCTCTTGCGTGAGAAGCCTGCCCCTCGTCCGTCTGGGCCTCTACCAAGTTAACCCTATGCGGGTTCGGTCTGCTCAGTCTGTCCTTGAGCTTGGGGCACTGGGCCCGAACGTGGCCTCTTCGGCCGCAGTAATAGCAGCTCATGTCCCGTGGGTCCCCTCGAGCCGGTCGGTTGTCCCTGACGCTGGGCATTCCCCGTGGGAGGGGATTCCCCATATTCCCTCTTTGGGAGGTCCCAGGGTGACTCTCTCTCTGCATCGCGGCGGGCCTGTTCCTTTGGGGCTCCTCCCTGCCACCCCCTGACCGGCTCTTTACAAACTCATCAGCCAGCTGCCCGGCGTGTCGCGGGTTCTCTGGCTTTCTGTCCACCAACCACAGCCTCAGGTCGGATGGGCACCGCTTATACAGTTGCTCCAGTACCAGCAGTTTAATCAGGTCCTCCTTCGTCTGGGCCCCACCAGCCCACTTGCTGGCGTATCTTTCCATGCGGACGGCTAGTTGCAGATATGAGATCTCAGGGGTTTTATCTTGACTCCGGAACCTTCCCCGGTACATCTCAGGAGTCAGCCCAAACTCTCGTAGCAGGGCCCTTTTGAATAGTTCGTAGTCCCCTTTCTCTGCCTCTCCCAGTTGGCGGTACAATGCCACGGATTTGGGGTCCAGTAAGGGGGTAAGGACCCGGAGTCTGTCCGCGGGATCCACCCGGTGCAGCTCGCAGGCCGTCTCAAAGGCCTCCAGGAAGTCATCCATGTCCTCCCCCTCCTTGTATGGGGCCATGATGCACTTATCAAAGCTCCGTGCAGTCCCGGGTCCCCCCTCACTCACCGCAGCCGGGGGTTCGCTGCCCTTCAATCTCGCCAGTTCCAGGTCATGCTGACGCTGTCGCTCTTCATGCTGTCTCTGTCTCTCATTCTCCTCCCGTTCATGCTGTCTCTGTCTCTCTTCACGCTGATGCTGTCTCTCTTTCTCCTCCCGTTCATGCTGTCTCTGTCGTTCACGATCCTCCAGCTCTCTCAGTTTTAGCTCTTTCTCCCATTCCAGCCAATTCCGCTCCCCGGATGCCGAACGTCGCCGGGAGGATCCTCTGCTGGCCGGCGAGCTTCGCCGGGGGGACCCCCTGCTGGCCGGGGGGGTCACGGCGCCTTCGGTATTTGCTGGGCTCCTCCCCACCCTTCCCCTAGGCATAGGAAGGAGGGGTCTCGGGAAGCCCTCAGCAGCCGGCTGACCACTCCCAGCTGGGACAGACACTGGTGCCTGCGCTGCATTTGCCAGGCTGCTTCCCTGAGACACAGGGATCAGTTCATTCGCACGATCTTCCGCCTCCAGCTGGGCAATGAGCTGTTCTTTGGTGAGCCTCCCAATGCGCAGCTGCCTCTGCTTGCACAGCTCCACCAGGTCGCTCTTAAGCCGCTTGGCATACATCTTCCTGCTGGCCACTCACCGGCCTGTGTGCTCACAGCTCCCCACAGTTCCCAGGGGGACCCCTAGTGTGCCAGCCCTTCTCGAGGTCACCACCTCTCTGCCAGGGTTGAGCTGCAGACTCCTCCGCCCCTGGGACCACTCGCTGCGATCCCCCCGGGGGACCCTGTTACTGCAAAAGTCCTTCTCGCTGGTCACACACTCCCAGGGGTAATAACCGTCTCTCTCCCACTCTTCAGCGTGCCTGGTCCCCGTCAATCCCCCTTCGTTTTACTGCTCCCCAGTCACTTACTGCAGGAAGCGCCGTCCACGGGGTGCAGTAGATCCCACCGCTGCCACCAGTTGTTGCGGATTGTGGGGGAGTTAGGGCCCTGCACCCCCGGCTTCCTGCGATTCACCATGACTCTCAGCCAGCCAGTAAAGCAGAAGGTTTATTTGGATGACAGGAATACAGTCCAAGACAGGTCTTGCAGGCACAGACAACAGGGCCCCCCTCAGTTAGGTCCAGCTTGGGGTCCCAGGGCATGCCGGCCCACCCCCCTTGGGGGGTCAGAGCCATCTCTGCCTCCCAGCCATCTCTCCAGCCTGCTTCCAGCACTCTGCCCTCAGCGACCCCTCCCACAGCCTTTGTTCAGTTTCCCGGGCCCCGGAGTCATCTGACCTCCAACCCCCTCCTGGGTTCTCATGTTACAAGCTCAGGTATGTTCCCTTGGGCCGGCTCCCATCCCCCGATGCAGACCATCCTAGTCACACTCCCCTGTCAGCATTCACACACCCCAGCAAGAACAGTCCCAGTTCGTCACACCCATCCTCTCTGTACCCCGCCCCCGGCCACAGGCCCCACTGCAACACACCCGACTCCTGCCCCCCCGCACTCTGTACCCCCCTCCCCGTCCTCTCTGCCCCCCCGCACTCTGTACCCCGCCCCGTCCTCTCTGCCCCCCCGCACTCTGTACCCCGCCCCCGTCCTCTCTGACCCCCCGCACTCTGTACCCCCCTCCCCGTCCTCTCTGCCCCCCCGCACTCTGTACCCCGCCCCGTCCTCTCTGTACCCCCCTGCACTCTGTACCCCGCCCCGTCCTCTCTGTACCCCCCCTGCACTCTGTACCCCACCCCGTCCCCACTGCCCCCCTGCACTCTGTATCCCCCTCCCCGTCCTCTCTGCCCCCCCGCACTCTATACCCCACCCCATCCTCTCTGCCCCCCTGCACTCTGTACCCCCCATCCTCTCTGAACCCCGCCCCTGTCCCCACTGCCCCCACTGCAACACACCCAGGCTCCTCGCTGCTCCTGCCCCCCAGGCCCCGCACCCAGCGGGGGAGGGGGGTTAAGAGGAATGTAATGGCAAAAGGGACGGGGGGGGGAGCCAGGAGATGGAAACAGCCCCCCCCCCCCCGACCGCCCCTGGGTTCAGGGCTCCACGATTCACTCACTCACCCCCCCCCACCTCCCCCCACCCCCCCCCCCGTGGCTGGGCCCTGCCCAGGGAGCTGGGGGTGGGGGAGGAGCTGGGGCCTTGTGACACCTCCAGGAGCCGAGGTCCCCACAGCCCCAGCCCCAGATAGTGCCCCACCCCCGGGGGCCTGGGGCTCAGGGAGGGGGTCATAGAATCACAGGACGGGCCGGGACCTCGAGAGGTCATCTAGTCCCGTCCCCTGCACTCCAGGCAGGACTAAGTATTGTCTAGACCCGGGCGGCTCCGGAGCCACCTGCGGCTCTTCAGGGGTTAACATGCGGCTCCTCGTCTGGGCACCGACTCCGGGGCTGGAGCGATGTCGTGGATTGTGGGGGAGTTAGGGCCCTGCACCCCTCTTCCCGAGATTCACTGCGACTCTCAACCAGCCAGTAAAGCAGAAGGTTTATTTAAGGACAGGAACACAGTCTCAAGCAGAGCGTGTAGGTACGACCAGACCCCCTCAATTAGGTCCCTCTGGGAGGTTCAGGGAGCTTAGACCCCAGCTTGGGGTTCCCTGCGTTGCACCACCCAGCCCCAACCGAAACTAAACTCCAAGCCCCTCCCGCTGCTCCTCTCCTTTGTTCAGTCTCCCGGGCAGAAGGTGTTAATTCTCCCCACCCCCGTTCCTGGCTCAGGTTACAGCTCAGGTAGCTTCCTTCAAGGGAAGTCCCACATCCCCACTGCAGCCCCCCTGCAACATTCCCAGGTCAAATCTGCCCTGCTCCCCGCTCCGTCACAAGCGACAGGCACCAACTTCCCAATGTGCGGGGGGGTTCTGGCGGGACCCAACTGAGAGTATCAATTCAGGACAAACTGCTTAAAGCAGGGCACAGCCCAAGGCTGGGGTCTTTCCGCCTCTTAAGGCACCAAACCAGCCAGCCAGACCGAGGAGAACTAACACGGCTCCTACTCTGAAACCAGCCAGCCAGAGAGGATTTCGGTCTCACCCACTGGCTAACCACAAGTCACACAAGCAATTCCCCCAGACACTCCAGTGTCCCAGTATCACCACCAGTGCCACTCGTTATGGGGACAAATGGCTATGAAAACCAATACCCCAGTAAAAGAAAAAGGGTTCTCCCAATCCCCAAAGGACCAAGCCCCAGACCCAAGTCAACATACAAATCAGATCTTACCCACAAATCACGCTGTTGCCAATCCTTTAGAATCTAAAATCTAAAGGTTTATTCATAAAAGGAAAAAGATCTGGATGAGAGCTAGAATTGGTTACATGGAATCAATGACATCCAGTAATGGCCAAGTTCTTGGTTCAGGCTTGTAGCAGCGATAGAACAAACTGCAGGTTCAAATCAAGTCTCTGGAACATCCCCAGCTGGGATGGGTCCTTCAGTCCTTTGTTCGAAGTTTCCGTTTGCAGCAAAGTTCCTCCAGAGGTAAGAAGCAGGATTGAAGACAAGATGGAGATCAGGCATCAGCCTTTTATAGTCTTTTCCAGGTGTAAGAACACCTCTTTGTCCTTACTGTGGAAAATTACAGCAAAATGGAGTCTGGAGTCACATGGGCCAGTCCCTGCATACTTTGCTGAGGTACAAGGCGTAGCTGCCTTCTCTCAATGGGTCCATTGTATAGCTGATGGTCCTTAATGGGCCATCAAGCAGGCTAGGCAGAGCTGACACCAACTTGTCTGGGATGTCACCCAGAAGCACAGCATAAGTTTGAAATACAGACAGTACAGAGCCAATATTCATAACTTCAACTACAAAATTGATACACACATATAGACAGCTTAACCATAACCTTGTCTTAGACACCTAATTTGACCCCGTTTGTACAAGTTTTGGTGCGACTACAGGACTTTGGTTGCAGCCATGTTCTATACGGTTCCAGATTATATCAATAACGTCACACCCCCCCAGAGCCTCCTGCACCCCACAAAACAGCTGATCAGGAGGTGTGGGGAGGGAGGGGGAGGCAGTGATCAACAGGGCTGCGGGTGGGCGGGAGGCACTGGCAGTGGTGGTGGTGGGGAGCTGACGGGGGGCTGCTGACGTGTTACTGTGGCTCTTTGGCAACGTACATTGGTAAATTCTGGCTCCTTCTCAGGCTCAGGTTGGCCCCCCCTGAACTAGACAGGGCTGGCTCCAGGGTTTTTGCCACCCCAAGCGGCGGAAAAAAACAAACCAAAAAAAAAAAAAAAGCCGCGATCGCAATTGCGATCGGCGGCACTCCGGCAGCAGCTCCACCGCGCTGCTTTCTTCTTCGGCGGGAATTCGGCGGCAGGTGCTTCCCTCCAAGAGGGACCCACCACCGAATTGCCGCCCCCTTCCCCTGGGCCGCCCCAAGCACCTGCTTGCTGGCTGGTGCCTGGAGCTGGTCCTGGATCTAGACCATCCCTGACAGGGGTTTGTCCAACCTGCTTTTAAACACCTCCAGTGACGGAGATTCCACAGCCTCCCTGGGCAATTTGTTCCAGTGTTTAACCACCTGATAATTAGGAAGTTTTTCCTAATGTCCAACCTAAACTGGCCTGGTGCTGCAATTTAAGCCCATTGCTTCTTGTCCTGTCCTCAGAGGTTAAGAAGAACAATTTACTTGAAAACTGTTATCATGTCCCCTCTCAGGCTTCTCTTCTCCAGACTAAACAAACCCAATTTTTTCAAAAAGAACAGGAGTACTTGTGGCACCTCAGAGACGAACAAATGTATTTGGGCATAAGCTTTCCTGGGCTAAAACCCACTTCATCGGCTGCATGCAGTGGAAAATACAGTAGGAAGATACATATATACACGGAGAACATGAAACAATGGGTGTTACCCTGCACACTATAACAAGAGTGATCTGTTAAGGTGAGCTATTACCAGCAGGAGAGAAAAAAAACCTTTTGTAGTGGTAATCAAAATGGCCCATTTCCAGCAGTTGAAAAGAAGGTCTGAGGAGCAGTGTGTGTGTGTGTGTGTGGGGGGGAATAAACACGGGGAAATAGTTTAGTTTTACTTTGTGTAATGACCCGTCCACTCCCAGTCTTTATTCAAACCTAATTTAAAGTTTGCAAATTAATTCCAATTCAGCAATTTGTTAGTCTCTAAGGTGCCACAAGGACTCCTGTTCTTTTTGCTGATACAGACTGACACAGCTGCTACTCTGAAACCAATTTTTTCAATCTTCCCTCATAGGTATTCTAGACCTTTAATCATTTTTGTTCCTCTTCTCTGGACTTTCTCCAATTTGTCCACATCCTTCCTGAAATGTGGCGCTCAGAACTGGACACAATACTTCAGTTGAGGCCCAATCAACATGGAGTAGAGCGGAAGAATTACTTCTCGTGCCTTGCTTACAACACTCCTGCTAAGACATCCCAGAATGATGGTTGCTCTTTTTTTTTTTTGCAAGAGCGTTACATTGTTGACTCATATTTAGCTTGTGATCCACTATGACCCCCAGATCCCTTTCCGCAGTACTCCTTCCTAGGCAGTCATTGCCCATTTTGTACGTGTGCAACTGATTGTTCCTTCCTAAGGGGAGTGACTTGTATTTGTCCTTATTGAATTTCCTCTTGGTTACTTCAGACAATTTCTCTGGTTTGCCCAGATCATTTTGAATTTTCATCCTATCCTCCAAAGCACTTGCCACCCCTCCCAGCTTGGTATGGTCCACACACTTTATAAGTGTATCTGTATGCCATTATCTAAATCATTGATGAAGATATTGAACAGAACCAGACCCCGAACCCTGCGGGACCCCACTCGTTATGCCTTTCCAGCACGACTGTGAACCACTGACAACAACTCTCTGGGAACGATTTTCCAACCAGTTTTGCACCCACCTTATAGTAGCTCCATCGAGGTTGCATTTCCCTAGTTTGTTTAGGAGAAGGTCATGCAAGACAGGGTCATGATAGACCACATCTACCGCTTCCCCCCATCCACAAGGCTTGTTACCCTGTCAAAGGAAGCTATTAAATTGGTTTGACACGATTTGTTCTTGACAAATCCATGCTGACTGTTGCTTATCACCTTATTATCTGCTAGGTATTTGCAAACTGATTGCTTAATTATTTGCTCCATTATATTTCCGGGTACAGAAGTTAAGCTGACTGGTCTGTAATTCCCTGGATTGTCCTTATTTCCCTTTTTAGAGATGGGCACTAGATTTGCCCTTTTCCAGTCTTCTGGAATCTCTCCTGTCTTCCATGACTTTTCAAAGATAATCGCTAATGGCTCAGATATCTCCTCAGTCAGCTCCTTGAGTATTCTGGGATGCATTTCATCAGGCCCTGGTGACTTGAAGACATCTAGTCCAGTGGGTTAGAGCTGGGGAGGGCTGGGAGCCAGGACTCCTGGGTTCTCTCTGCGCCCATTCCTTGCAGCCCAGCGCCCCCTAGTGTCACACTGGGGCATTGGAGTCCCTCTCTGTGGGAAGGGACCTGGAATCCTGGATTCCGCCCCCCGTCCCCGTCCCCGTCCCCCTTAGCTCCTCTCAGGTGTGTGTGTGTGTGGGGGGTCCCTGCACCCCGTGCTGGAGGGGACAAGCCCTGCTCTGTGTGTCTGTGTCTCATGCAGACACCCCAGGTTGCGGGGGGGGGGGCTGTTTCCCTTCCTCCCACCTCTGTGCGTCTGTCTGGGCGCAGGTGCCTTTACACTCTGTGTCCTGCACCTCGCCCCACCCTGGAGCGGGTCCGTCCCATCCCGGCCGCAGGGGTTGGGGGGACTTTACCTCCCAGCTGTCCCAGATCCCTGTGTGTCTGTGCTCTGTCCCCCGCCCCCCGGTGTTGCTCTCTGCCCCCCCAGGGGGTGTTGCTCTCTGCCCCCATCCCCGGGGGTCTCCAGGGATGGAACCTCCATCGACACACCCCCTTCTGGAGGGTAACTGGGGGGACCCAGGGTGGAGGGTGCAGATCCCCAGGGGCTGGGGGGCCCATCCTGTGCCAGGAATTAACCCCCCAGCGACAATTCCCCCTCCAGTGTGACCCTCCCGCACCTCCCAGGACCAGCCCCATCCCTGGGGACGGGAGCAGTTGCTCTGGAGACCCCATATCAGGTTCGCATCCCGCTGTGGGGACTGGATTTACCCCCCCCCCCCCATGTGAGGTGGGAGGAAGGTGAGGCACATCCCGCCCCTGGCAGTGGAGACAGGCAGGGCTGTCGGGAAGGGGGGGCACGGTGCCAAAGGGGCTGTACCCCTGCCCCGTCCCTGCGCTGGGCTGGGCAAGGGAGGTGCTTCGTGCCAGCTCCGCTCCCTCCCCCCCCACTTCCCTCATCTCTGCCCTTTGCCCCCAGCAGGGAACCAGGCGTCTCCACTGTCCCGGCAGCTCCCGGCGGGTCCCGCAGCAGCGACGGGCGATGGGGCGAATCCCCCACAGACCGGGCAGCCCTTGGACAGGGATTCTCCTGGCAGGTCAGGGGGACGGAGTCGGGAGAGGGGCGAACGTGGGACCCAGGTGTCCGGGACACAAAGGCCTCCAACAGGCACCATTGCAAATGAAAGTAGAGGGGCTGCGGGTCGGGCGGGAGTGAGGGGCACCGGCAGAGCTGGGGGGAGCCAGGCTAGCAGGGGTCTGTGGGTCAGGATTGAGGGGCACTTGCAGAGCTGGGGGGAGCACAGGGTTTGGCTGGCAGGAGCAGAGTCCGACACTTCCTGCCCCAGGCTGGTTCCATCCCTGGGCTCCCCCGAGGCTGCGCCCCACAGCATTGGGGTGGGACCCATCAGATGCCGCTTTGTTCCCGCAGATCCTGCTTTGCATGAGGGGATTAGCAGGGATCAGCTGTTTGTGTCTCTGTCCCAGAGCACTGAGGGTGCACCAAGCTCCCCTCCCCCCAGATCGAGACCCAGACGGGTCCCACAGCAGCAAAGAGCAATGGGGCAAATCCCTGACAGACTGGGGGGGAGAGGGGACGGACCATGGGACTCAGTTGTTTGGGACACTAAGGGCTGTAACGGGACAGTGCAAATGAAAGCAGAGGGGCTGCAGGTCGGGAGTGAGGGGCACCAGTTAGTATCAGTCTCTCTGGTCTCCCCCCCGCAGCCTCCGTCCTCGGCTCCTGCCTCCAGCCAGCGCCGGCCCAGACCCCAGTGACTACCACCCCGCCGAGCACGGTGCAGATACGGAGCCCAACTAGCCCTGTCCTCTCCACGGTGGATCTGCACGTCTCTGGTAAGTGTCACCCCCAGACCTGCGCTGACCCCGGGCCCTGCCCCGGCGATGGGGCTCTGGGCGTCTCCCCCTTGTGAAGAACTCGGCTAGGTCACAGGGGGAAACTTTCCCCAAACTCAGACACCATGAGGCAACTCAGGTACCCCAGCACCTGAGAGACAGTGACCCCCCCCCCCAAGCTGTGGGGCTCTGGGCCCCCAGCCTCCCCTTTTTCCTCCCTGAACTGGGAGGCAGAACTGCCCCAGCCTACATGGATCTGAACATAGACAGGGCGTGACCCCCCGCCAGGTTCTGCTATCGCTGTTGGGATTGATTATCTGCATCGCATGGGCCCCCAGGGCCCCCCTGTGCCAGGTGCACAGACATCCCCACACAGAGCTCACAACCCACACCCCCCAGAGCCTGGATCAAACCCAGGAGTCCTGGCTCAGACCCCCACTCCTCTAACCCACCGATCCCCCCCTCCCAGAGCTGGGATAGAACCCAGGAGTCCCGGCTCCCAGAATTCTGCTCTTTCCCAAATAGCCCTACACTAAAATTGGTGGCTGGATAACAGCTCACTACTGCTACCAGGCAGCTGGGTCTGAATCCCCCACGGGGCTGTGCAGCAGGAGTCCCATTGTGCTGTTCCTCCCAGTGACGCTCTCTCTGTTCCCAGAAATCCTGCCCAAGCCCACGGTGACGCCCGGCCAAATCCAGGTGCTGGAGAACTGGACCTTCACCCTCACGTGTAACGGCTCCCCCAGCGCCGACACCGTGCTCTGGCTCCGGGACGAGGTGTCCCTCGTGCCCAGTGAGCGGCTGGTGCTGTCCTCCGACAACCGGACCCTCACGGTCATGGGTGTCACCCGGGGCGACGCCGGCGCCTACCAGTGCGAGGTCGGGAACCCCGTCAGCACCAACCGCAGCGAGCCCAGCACTGTGACGCTGGCCTGTGAGTAACTGCAGCCCCGTCCCCCGGCCGCGCTGCCCCTGGCCCTGCTGGCATCGCCCAGCCATGGAGATGCAGCCCCCCTCCCCCCCCCCAGCATGGGGCACAGGGGAAGTTTATGGAGGGCCTCTTCCCTGAAACTGAGATGCAGCTGCCTCTGGGGTGGATCATGGGAGCTGTTTATACAAGCTTCTCTGGCCTGGTGCTGAAATGCAGCCATCTCTGGGTTGAGGCACAGCGGCTGTTTATACAGAGACCCGCAATCCATCCCCTGACCTCTTTTCTCTCTGCAGATGGGCCAGACTCTACCAGGATAGACCCTCCAGGACCCATCAACCTGACCTTCGGGTCGCTTCTGACCCTGACGTGTGTCGCCGACTCCGTCCCAGCCCCGAGCTATCGCTGGGTTCTCAATGGCACCGACACTAAGGAGACCCGGAGCAGCTTGACCTTTAATCTCACGACCTGGGCTCAGCAGGGCACGTACGAGTGCCGGGCTCACAACCCCGTCACCGGCCGCACTGCCTGGGCGTCTGTCGCCGTGCGGGTGACAGGGACGGGTGAGTCCCTGGGATGGAGCAACACGCTGCAGACACAGAGATCCCAGTGCTGGCACCAACGCCCCAGTGCGGTGCTAGGGGGCCTGGGCTGCAGGGAGAGGGACAGGGGCTCAGTAGGGGGCGCTCTCCCCTGGCAGTCAGTGCGGCCTCCAATGGGTGCTGGGGGCCCGGACTGCAGGGAGTGGGGTGGGGGGATTGTGGCTGAACCATCTGATCCAACCCCCCCCCCCCATCTCTCCTCCAGACGCCCCTCGTCCAGCTCTCTCTGTCGGGGCTGTTGCTGGGATCGTCATTGGGTCACTGGTGGGGGCGGCGCTGGTCGGAGTCACGGTCTATTTCCTCTGTGAGTAACAGCCCCCACCAGGACTCCTGGGTTCTCTCCCCGGCTCTGGGAGGGGAGTGGGGTCTGGTGGTTAGAGCAGGGGGGGCTGGGAGCCAAGACTCCTGGGTTCTCTCCCCAGTTCTGGGAGGGGAGTGGGGTGTAGTGGGTTAGAGCGGGAGGGAGGGGCTGGAAGCCAAGACCCCAATTCCAGTGTCTCTGGTGATTCCTCCCAGACTCTCGCTGCCGGAACGAGACCCCCAGGGAGAACGGGGCACCCGTCCCAGTGTATGTGAACCAGTCCATTACAGCCTGGACAGGGCCAGTGGTGAGTGACAAGGGCTCAGCCCCCTCCCCCGCTATTCCAGGCCCGCCCCCTCCTCTGTGGGTGCCCCTCAGTCCCAACCCGCAGCCCCCCAGCCAGTTTACCCTGTTCCCTTTGGGCAGGGGTGGGCGGGGGTTACACAAACCCAGGGTCCGATTGACTGTCCCTGGGTCCCCCCCTCAGGCTTAGCTGGGGGGCTGGGAGGTCTCTGGGGTCTGGTGATAATGACTCTTTTGCCTCTGTCTCCCGCAGGCCCAGCCCGAGAACCCCCCTGACCCCAGCCCCATGTACCAGGTGAGCGCCGTTCCCTTGCGCTGTATCCTCCCCCTGCGGGGGGGGGGGGGGGTTGGACCCAGTGGGGGGAGGGGGGATCTGCCCCCCAACAAGCCCTATGGCTGAGAACGGGGCTGGTTATCACATCCCAGAGCTGGGGAGGGGGGCAGAGTGAGCCAGAGGGGGACCAGCTGGGAGCCCCAGGGCTGAGGGGAGAGGCTGGGGGGGCCCAGCACGGGGGGGAGGGATGGGCCCCCCAGGATGGGAGGGGCTGTTAGGGCCCATGGGGGGAGCTGGGGGGCTGGGTCCTGCAGGGTGGGGTCCCCAGCTCTCCCCTGGGGCGTCTCTGGCTGAATCGTTCCCATTTCCCCCAGACGCTGGAGCCCCGAGAGCCGGACGTGTATGAGGAGCTGAATTGACGCCCCCTCCTGCCCCTGGTGCATGCTGGAAGGGGCCCAGTGCATGCTGGGAAAGGCGCGTCTCTGAGCCTGGGTCCCGCCGCCACGTTAAAGGGCAGGAATGGTCACTGCCCGGCCCGGGGGGGTCCGTCTGTCCGTCTGTCTATGCTGCTTCCCTGGGGCCCATCACCGCAGCGTTTGGGCTTCAGTCTCACCCTACTGGCTAACCACAAGTCACACAAGCAATTCCCTTAGACGCTCCAGTTTCCCAGTATCACCACCAGTGCCACTCGTTATTGGGACAAATGATTATGAAAACCAATACCCCAGTAAAAGAATAAAGGTTCTCCCAAAGGACCAAGCCCCAGACCCAGGTCAATATACAAGTCAGATCTTACCCACAAATCACGCTGTTGCCAATCCTTTAGAATCTAAAATCTAAAGGTTTATTCATAAAAGGAAGAAGATCTGGATGAGAGCTAGAATTGGTTACATGGAATCAATGACATCCAGAAACGGCCAAGTTCTTGGTTCAGGTTTGTAGCAGCCATAGAATAAACTGCAGGTTCAAATCAAGTCTCTGGAGTACAAACATCCCCAGCTGGGATGGGTCCTTCAGTCCTTTGTTCAGAGTTTCCGTTTGCAGCAAAGTTCCTCCAGAGGTCAGAAGCAGGATTGAAGACAAGATGGAGGGTTTCCAGGGCCTTTTATAGTCTCTGCCTGTGGAAGGACGCCCCTTTGTTCTTACTGTGGCAAATCCCAGCGGCAAGATGGAGTCTGGAGTCACATGGGCAAGTCACATGTCCATGCACGACTCAGTTTACAGGCCGACGCCATTGTTTCCATGTTAGTTTGAAGGTTCCCAGGAAAGCTCAGATGTAGATTGGGGCGTCTCCCAAAGTCCATTCTCAAAAAGCTGACCACGTGCTTCGCTGAGGCTACTTGGAATCAAATACATTTGAGATACAAGGACAGAGCCAATATTCATAACTTCAACTACCAGATGGTTCACACCTACAGACAGCATCATCATAACCAGCAAACCAGAACCTTTCCATAGACACCTGTGATGCAGGAGGGAGCCGGGCGGATTGACCGGGGAATGCCGTCTAGTTTTACTAGGACTGTCTCCATGGGGGATGGGAGAGCAGGGGGTGACTTTTATTGAGGGAAGATACCTGAACATGTAATGTGAGAACCCAGGAAGGGGGTTGGGGCCAGGTGACACCTTTGCCAGGGAAACTGAACAAAGGCTGGAGGAGGAGTGGGGGGAGGGAGGTGAGACGGCTGGAGGGGTTTTCAGTTTGGAGCTGGCTGGGGAAACGGAGGGAGCCACAGGACTGGGGTCTAAGCTCCCTGCCCCCCAGGACTTGATTGAGGGATCCTGGTTGTACCTACAAGCCCTGCTTGGGACTGGGTTCCTGTCATCTAATAAACTAGGGTTACCATATTTAACAAATAAAAAAAGAGGACCCTCCACGGGGCCTGGCCCCACCCATTTCCCCACCCCCAGCCCAGCCCCAACTCTGCCCCTTCCCCACCCCCAGCCCCGCCCCAACTCTGCCCCTTCCCCACCCTAACTCCGCCCCTCCTCCCTCCCACTCCCAGCCACAAAAAAAGGGCTGCCCAAGCGCTACCGGCTTCACGGTTTGCCGGGCAGCCCCCAGACCCTGCGCCCCCAGCCGGGCTCTTCCCCTCCCGGGCTCCGGCGGCGCAGGGTCCAGAGGTATGGGGGCTGCCCGAAGCCCGTAGCGCTCGGCTCTTAAACAGAGCCGAAGAGTCGGGGAGGAGCAGAGCCGCCGCGGCCGGAGGCTCTGCTCCTCCCCTGACTCTTCGGCTCTCTTTAAGAGCCGAGCTGCCCGAGCACTACCGGCTTTGGGCAGCCCCCATGCCTCCGGACCCTGCGCCGCCAGAGCCCGGGAGGGGAAGTGCCCGGCCAGCGGCTGGGGTCCGGAGGCAAGGGGGCTGCCTGAAGCCCATAGCGCTCGGGCAGCTCGGCTCTTAAACAGAGCCAAAGAGTCAGGGGAGGAGCAGAGCAGCCACGGGAGGGGAAGTGCCCGGCCGGCATTTTCCCGGACATGTTCGGCTTTTTGGCAATTCCCCCCGGACGGGGGTTTGATTGCCGAAAAGCCGGACATGTCCGGGAAAAACCGGATGTATGGTAACCCTAAATAAACCTTCCGTGTTACTGGCTGGCTGAGAGTCACAGTGAATCACAGGAAGTGGGGGTGCAGGGACCTGACTTCCCTACACTCTGTGACAAACACCTGGCCATGCCGGGGCCGAGCGGGGTGCGGGTTGGGGGTTACTGCTCAGCTGGGGGTTCTGAGCCTTGGGGGGAGCTGGGAACTCCGCCAGTGGGCAGTGACAGGGGCTGGGCTCTCTGGGGGCTCTCTGGGCGGTTGGGGGTTGTTGATCGCTGCCCTGCCGAGAGCTGAGGGGAGGTTGTGATGCCTGCAGGGGGGAGGAGTTGGGGATCTGACCCCCGGCAAGGCCACAGAAGGCTGCTCAGGCCAGAGCAGGGGGTCACGAGGGGCATCACAGCCTGGCACCCGGGAGGTGTCTGACGGCCCGGGGGGGGCGCGAAGGGGGAGCAGAGCGAGAGCAAAGGACCCATACGTGGCCTCCGGGGGCATGTCTGTCCAGCGATTACAGACCCACAGCCGGGCCCTGCCCCAGTGTGACGAAGGGCAGGACGAGGAACTCACAGAGCCCCAAATGGGGGGTGAAGGCAGATTTCAATCTGGCATCTGGGCCCAAAAGCACCTGCCCGTTGCCCTTGGTGAGATCCAGAGTACAGAGGTAATGAGGCTACCCCCGCCCAGCTTGTCTAGAGACTCACCAGGCCTAGGCATGGGGTAGGCATTGGACACGGTGATGGCATTAAGCTTCCGATAGTCCACACATAACCGGAGCGACCCATCTTCCTGGGGGACCAGCCCCACGGGTGAGGCCCATAGGGTGTTAAACGGCTGGATCACATCTAAAGCCAGCATGTCCTTGACCTCTCTCTCCAGGTTCTGGGCTGCTTTCCCAGTGACTCTGAACGGGGAAGATTGGCTCCCACCTCAGGGAAGAGATCCACCAGGTGGTCTTCACCCTTCTCCTCCCAATCCTCCCCTTTCTGGGTCCAGGTGTCCCCTTACTCTCCTCCCATACAGCAGCTCGAAAGGGAAGAACCCTGTGGATTCCTGGGGCACCACCAGCTGCCTCCTGATTCCCCCCAGTTCTACTTCCCCTTGGGGAGCCCATTCCCGGTACAGGAATCCCTTCTCCCACAGGACTCTGTGTCACGGAGTGTGGGGGGGCACAAGGCCCTGCACCCCTGGCTTCCTGCGATTCACCATGACTCTCAGCCAGCCAGTAAAGCAGAAGGTTTATTTAGAATCATAGAATATCAGGGTTGGAAGGGACCTCAGGAGGTCAAAGCAGGACCAATTCCCAACTAAATCATCCCAGCCAGGGCTTCGTCAAGCCGGGCCTAAAAACCTCTAAGGAAGGAGATTCCACCACCTCCCTAGGGAACCCATTCCAGTGCTTCACCACCCTCCTAGTGAAATAGTGTTTCCTAATATCCAACCTAGACCTCCCCCACTGCAACTTGAGACCATTGCTCCTTGTTCTGTCATCTGCCACCACTGAGAACAGCCGAGCTCCATCCTCTTTGGAACCCCCCCACTTCAGGTAGTTGAAAGCAGCTATAAGCTCTAAGATATAACTGCATTTGCTCCAATCCTTCAGATAGAGACAAGCACCCAACACTCCCCACTCAGCATTCACAGACCACAGTAAGAACAGTCCCAGTTCGTCACATCTCCCCCCTTCGAGACCGAACTGAGCGGGTCACTTCAGCCAGTGACCTGGGGAAGTTCGAACCTACCCCCGTTCCCATGGATGTCCCCGAATCCCTCCCATCCACCTCCAGGGGAACAAGGTACTCTGTCCGGAGGGACAGCCCCGCGCCGACCGTATAAACCAAAAACCCTGAGTCTGGAGCATCCAGCCCCCTAGAGGAGCTGGCCTGGAGCTCTCCTCCCTCCTTAGCAGGTGGTACTCTGCCAGCCCCCCTTCCCTGGAAATGCTGCCTCTCGTCCGGCTGGGTCTCTACCCAGTTAACCCTCTGTGGGTTCGGTCTGCTCAGTCTGTCCCTGAGCCAGAGGCACTGGGCCCTTATGTGGCCTCTTTGGCCCCAGTGATAGCAGCCCATGTCCCGTGGGTCCCCTCGAGGGGGTCTGATGGACCTGACGCTGGATGTTCCCCTTTGGTGGGGGTTCTCCATATTTCCTCGCTGAGAGGTCCCATGGTGACTCTCGCTCTGTGTTGTGGTGGGACTGTTCCTTTGGGACTCCTCCCTGTTATCCCCTGCCCGACTGTTCACAAACTCGTCGGCCAACTGGCCTGTGTGCTGTGGGTTCTCTGGCTTTTGGTCCGTCAACCATCGCCTCAGGTCGGATGGGCACTGCTCATACACGTGCTCCGGTAGGACTAGGTCAAGCAGGTCTTCTTTAGTTTGGGCCCCAGCTGTCCACTTGCGGGCATACCCCTGCGCCCGGTTGGCTAGTTGTAGGTATGTGACTTCACGGGTTTTACGCTGACTCCGGAACCTTTTCCGGCACATCTCAGGGGTCAGCCCAAACTCGCGGAGCAGGGCCTTTTTGAACAGTTCGTAATCCCCTGTCTCCGCCCCTTTCAGTCGGCTGTACACCTCCCTGGCTGTGGAGTCCAGTGAGGGGATGAGAAACTGGAGCCTGTCTGCAGGGTCAACCTGGAGCAGCTTGCAGGTATTCTCAAAGGCCGTCAGGAAGGTATCCATGTCCTCCCCCTCCTTACGCTGGGCCAGGAAGCACTTATCAAAGCTCTTTGCAGTCTTGGGTCCCCCCTCGCTCACCGCAGCCGGGGCCCCACTGCTCCTCGGCCTGGCCAGTTCCAGCTCATGCTGACGTTGTTTCTCCGTCTCTTCCCGCTCCTGCTTCAGTTCTTGCTGCCTTAACTCGAGCTCTTTCAGTCTCAGCTCCCTGTCACATTCCAGTCGCATCGGCTCCCGGGATGGGGAGCTCCGCCGGGACAATCCCCAGCTGGCCGCCGGGGTCAGGGTGCCCTCAGTATTCGCTGGGCTTCCCCCAACCCCTCCCCTAGGTATAGGTAGGCAGGGTCTCGGGATGTCCTCGGCAGCAGTCTGACCCCTCCCAGCCATGTCAGGCCCCGGGGCCCACGCTGCATCCGCCGGGCGGCTTCCCTCAGGGACGGGGCTCGGTTCATCCAAGCGATCCCTCTCCTCCAGCTGGGCAATGAGCTGTTCTTTGGTGAGCCTCCCAATGCGCAGCCCCCTCTGCCTGCACAGCTCCACCAGGTCGCTCTTAAGGCATTTAGCATCCATCCTCCTGCTGGCCACTCGCCGGCCTGTGCTCTCCGCTTTCCCCCATTCCCGGGGGACCCCTAGTGTGCCAGCCCTTCTTCAGGACACCACCTCTCTGCCAGGGTCGAGCTGCAGACTCCTCCACCCCGGGACCGCTCGCTGCGATCCCCCAGGGGACCCTGTTACTGCAACAGTCCTTCTCACTGGTCACACACTCCCAGGGGTTAATCGCCCCCTGAACCGTCTCTCTCCGACTCTTCAGCCCACCTGGTCCCCGTCGATCCCAGGGCCGGCTCCAGGCACCAGCTTACCAAGCAGGTGCTTGGGGCAGCCACTCCGGAGAGGGGCGGCACGTCCAGCTGTTCGGCGGCAATTCGGCGGAGGGTCCCTCACTCCTGCTTGGAGCGAAGGACCTTCCACCGAATTGCCACCGCAGATCGCGATCGCAGCTTTTTTTTTTTGTTTGTTTGGCTGCTTGGGGCGGCCCAAACCCTGGAGCCGGCCCTGGTCGATCCCCCTTCGGTTTACTGCTCCCCAGTCACTTACTGCAGGAGGCGCTGTCCACGGGGTGCAGTAGATCCCACCGCTGCCACCAGATGTCACGGAGTGTGGGGGGACACAAGGCCCTGCACCCCCGGCTTCCTGCGATTCACCAGGACTCTCAGCCAGCCAGTAAAGAAGAAGGTTTATTTAGACGACAGGAACAGAGTCCAAGACAGGTCTTGCAGGCACAGACAACAGGACCCCCCCCTAATTAGGTGCATCTTGGGGTCCCAGGGCACCACAGCCGCCTTGGGAAGTCAGAGACCCGTCTGCCTCCCAGCCATTCCACCAGCCAGCTCCTGAAACTCTCCTTCAGCGACCCCTCCCACAGCCTTTGTTCAGTTTCCCGGGCAAAGGTGTCACCTGGCCTCTAACCCCTTCCTGGGTTCTCATGTTACATGCTCAGGTATCTTCCCTCAAGGCCAGTCTCCCATCCCCCAGTGCAGACCGTCCTAGCCACACTCCCCTGCTTCCCAGCCAACACTCCCCACTCAGCATTCAAAGACCACATTAAGAACATTCCCAGTTCGTCACACCCCGCAGAACCCCCGACCCATCTAACCCACCCTGCTCTCTGTCCCTGACTGTCCCAACCCCTCTCCACACCCCTGCCCCCCTGACAGCCCCCCCAAAGCTTCCGACCCATCCAACCCCCCCCCCCCCGCTCCCTGTCCCCTGACTGTCCCCCTTCTCCAACTCCCCGGCCCCCTTACCGTGCCGCTCGGCTTTGAGCAGGTGTCTGGCTCTGCGCCCCAAGAAGTGCCCCGCCCCGCCCGAGCGGCGTGCTGTGGCTGTGGAGGAGGGGGGAAGCGGGGGAGGGGCTCTGGCCACTGCTGCCAGCCCCGCCGCCCGTTCCCTCACAGGCGCACAGCCCCGCCCCCCAGCGCTGCCGGGCGGCGTGCTAAGGCTGCAGGGGATGGGGGGAGCCAGGAAGGGGCTTTGGCTGCCGAGGCCCCAATGCAAGTGGCGCTCGGCCGCCCTGTCAGCCGCTTTTCGTGCTTTAAATAGCCGACCGGGGGGAAATCCCGGACATTTTTAGATTTTTAGAAATCCCCCCCCGGACGGCTATTTAAAGAGCAAAAAGCTGGACATGTCCAGGGAAATCCGGACGTATGGTAGCCCTACCATTGATCACACCTTCTGCTCCCAATGGGGATCCGAGGGGCCTGAGCCCAGGAGACTCCACGCAGACATATAGGCCGGGGCCAGGAGTGGGAGCCTGTCCACCACCCATCCATCTGGCTGACAGCGTCTATGGCCTTGGGACCCAGCAAGGGAGCTAGATACCGGGGCTTTTCCGCAGGGTCCCCCTGATTCAAATCACCCGCCTGCTCGAAGGCCGTGTGGTGGGCATCCACATCCCCACCCCCCTTAACCAGGGGCAGCAATTTAGTGTCGAGGCTCCCTGCGGAACTGGCAGCCCGGGGTCTATCCCCACTCACCCCTGGGGAGCCCCCTATGCCTCTCCGCTCCACCAGCGCCCGTCCATGCTGCCACTGCGTCTCCTGCAGCTTTTCCTCGGGCTCTCTCTCTCTCTCACGGTCCTCTCGCTCTCTCGGACCCAGCTCCAGTCCCATCCGTCTCCGATCCCCTGATGGGGAACCCGATCGTGAAGACCCCCGTCTGGTTGGGGACCAGACTCTCGGGGATGCCTGGCTACTGCTCCAGCTGCTCCCAGATCCTCTTGTAGCCCCGTCTGGGTCAGGAATCTGCTCCTTAGAGCGGTCCTCGTCCTCCAGCTGCACGATTAACTGGGCCTTGGTGAACTTCCCAATGCGTAACCCTCTCTTTGCACAGGATCACAATGTCCTTCTTGAGGAGATGGTGATAGGCCATCACGCCGCTGTTCCCAAGTTGCTTTGGACTCACAGGCCCAGGTCCTCTCAGCTCCCCCACGGTTTCCAGGAAGAACCCCTAGTGTGCCAGCCCTTCTCGTGGTCACCACCTCTTTGCCAGGGTCGAGCTTCAGACTCCTCCGCCCCTGGGACCGCTCACTGCAATCCCCAGGGGAACCCTGTTACTGCAAACGTCCTTCTCTCTCCCAGGGTCGAGCGGCAAGCTCCTTCGCCCCTGGGACCGCTCGCTGCAGTCCTCAGGGGGACTCCGTTACTCCAACAGTCCTTCTCGCTGGTCACACACTCCTAGGGGTTAATTGCCCCCTGAAACCGTCCCTCTCTGAGCTTCAGCATGCCTGGTCCTCATTATCCCCCCTTTGTTTTACTGCTCCCCAGTCACTTACTGCAAGAAGCGCCATTCACGGGGTGCCGTACATCCCACCGCTACCACCAGTTGTCACGGAGTCCCCGGGCGATGCTCGGGAACTGTTCCCCACAAAGCCAGGCAGGACTCTGGGGAGTCTCCTCTCCCTCGGAGCAGACTGTCTTCAGGGCAAGAAGCTCACACGGCTTCACCTCCTGGGTCTGACCTCGGAGCATTCAGCATCTGCCCCTCCATGCGCTTCCCACAGCGAGTCCGCCCAGGCGGGGTCCTGGGGCAGCCAGAGGCTCCTGCACCCCCACTTCACAGTCAGACGTGACTCTCAGTCAGCCGGGAACACAGAGATTTATTAGATGACAGGAACACGGCTAAAACAGAGCTTGTAGGTATAGGAAACAGGACCCCTCAGCCGGGTTCATCCTGGGGAGGCAGGGAGGCCAGAGTTACATCTGGGCCTCCCCCCGTCTCCCCAGCCAGCTCCAAACTGGATCTCTCCAGCCCCTGCTCTGCCTTTGTCTCTTTCCCAAGCCAGGAGGTCACCTGATCTCTTTGTTCTCCAACACCTTTAGCTATCCCCTTGCAGGGGAGGGTCCCAGGCCATCAGTTGCCAGGAGACAGGGTGTCGGCCATTCTCTGTGCAGACAACATCACACTGCCCCTCTCGGGCTCTGCAAAAATCACATTCCCTGATCCCCCACCTAGATACTTAAGAAATGCAAAGGGGAAACTGAGGCACCCACACAGTATTCAGAGAAAACATTAAGAACATTCCCACTTCGTCACACCTTACAGTTTAGGGCATCTGCCCCTACCCCGTTCCTAGGGCTCAGGTGTCACCTTATACTCTAGGCACCCCCCTCACCCCGTTCCTAGGGCTCAGGTGTCGCTCTGTGGGTCTGTGGGGTCTCTTCCCAGTGAAAGAGTCTCACACAGTAACATCCCGTATCCTCTATTTGTTAACAGTCACCAAAACCAAATGCACACGCTACGCATACACTGCTCACCACTCCCAATAAGGCAGGATCGGGTCCATCTGGGGGTCATTGGCACGGTGTCATTGGCAGGTGCTGAGATCCGGCAGCTCTGATCGTGGGGCTGGAGCCTGGAGCTGGTTCCCAAAGAACTTCCTTTTGGACCCCAGTTCATATAGTGAAACTTGAGTCCTTTTAGCTGAACCCTAACCAATTATTTTACTAAAATTTTACTAACCAATCCTAACGCAGTGTAACAAAAGTCTCCAAAAAAAAGAACAGGAATACTTGTGGCACCTTAGAGACTAACAAATTTATTAGAGCATAAGCTTTCGTGGACTACAGCCCACTTCTTCGGATGCATCCGAAGAAGTGGGCTGTAGTCCACGAAAGCTTATGCTCTAATAAATTTCTTAGTCTCTAAGGTGCCACAAGTACTGCTGTTCTTCTTTTTGTGGATACAGACTAACACGGCTGCTACTCTGAAACCTGTTGAGAAGTGGTTTCTTGCCAGACAGATGCCATCAGACTAAGTTTTCTTTAACCAGCTTACTCTGGGGACGGTGGGGGCCGTTAGGACGGGGTCTCCTTCTCACCAGCCCGATACAACAGTGGTTTAATGTGGGAATGCGACTGCCGCCGCCTCTGCTAATGGGTGCTCGGCTGCTCTTTGAACCTGGCTGCAGACGAGGCCTGGTCCGTACAGGGCCCTGCCCACCTCCATGCCCCAGCCGCCCAGGGGACGATCTCTCTCCCATACTGGGACGAAGTGGGACTGTTCTTAATGTTTTCCTCAGTTTCCCCTATGCGGTTCTTAAGTATCTAGGGGGTGGGATAAGGGTGTATGGTTGCTGCAGAGCAAAGGGCCAGGGTACATAAATGCCCGACACTCTGTCTCCTGGCAACTGATGGCCTGGGCCCCTCCTCTGCAAAGGTGCCAACTGAAGGTGTTGGAGACAAAGGGATCAGGTGACCTCCTGGCCTGGGAAAGAGACAAAGCCCAGAGGAGGAGGGACTGGACGGGGGTTGAAGTTTGGAGCTGGCTGGGGACTGAAAGGGAGGGCAGACGGGGGTCTGGCTCGCTGGGCCCCAGAATGGACCCGGCTGATGGGTCCCGTTCACTGGACCTACAAGCTCTCTTTTAGACCTTGTTCCTGTCATCGAATAAACCTCTGTTTTACTGGCTGGCTGAGAGTCACGTCTGACTGCGACGTGGGGGTGCAGGACCCTCTGGCTGCCCCAGGACCCAGCCTGGGCGGACTCGCTGTGGGAAGTGCACGGAGGGGCATATGCTGAATGCTCCAAGGTCAGACCCAGGAGGTGAAGCCGTGTGAGCAGGCAGGGCTGTCAGGAAAGGTGGAGCACGGTGCCAAAGGGGCCGCACCCCCTGCCCCGTCCCTGCGTTGGGCCGGGCAAGGGAGGTGCTTTGTGCCAGCTCCGCTCCCCCCCCCTCTCCCGGGCGGCCCTTGGACGGGGATTCTCCTGGCAGGTCAGAGGGGAGAACGTGGGACCCAGGTGTCCGGGACACAAAGGCCTCCAATAGGAACCAGTGTCAATGAAAGCTGAGGGGCTGTGGGTCGGGACTGAGGGGCACCGGCAGAGCTGGGTGGGGGGACCCCAGGGCTGGGGTAGCAGGAGAAGGGGTCTGACACTTCCCTCCCCAGACTGGTTCCACCCCCTGGCTCCCCAGAGACCCGAGGGACACCACAGATCCTGCTTTGTGTGGGGATTAGCAGGGCTGGGACTGGGGTCTTTTGGCTTGTTCTGGATTCAACCCTCAGGCTCAGTTCTCCCAACCCTCTCCAGTCTGGATCAGACACCCCGTCGCCTGGCATGCCATGTACCTAGCCCGCTCCCCGTGCTGGGCGCTGTCGGCTAGTTCACTGTCTCTGCAGCCGCATTCCTCCACGCTCTGGTCTGTCCAGATTCCTGACCGTCTCCTGTCACTCATTGCACTGACCCAACGGTCAGCGCCACTCACAGACCTCAGCCCCGGCCCTGAACTATCATGAGATTGGTGTATAAATCACATTTAACCCAGCTCCTGGTGGGGTCGTGTCTTCTCTGTCTGGACCTGGGGTCTTGACTGGATGTGATTTTCCCCAACGTCCCCATGCCCATGGCTCTGTTTGCCTCCCATTCCCCTTTCTCCAGTCCCATCCCCGCCATGCTAGGTGCTCTGTGCTCCCCCGTCCCCCCCAGGCTAGGTGCTCTGTGCTCCCCCGTCCCCCCCAGGCCTGGTGCTCTGTGCTCCCCCGTCCCCCCCAGGCCAGGTGCTCTGTGCTCCCCCGTCCCCCCCAGGCTAGGTGCTCTGTGCTCCCCCGTCCCCTCCAGGCCAGGTGCTCTGTGCTCCCCCGTCCCCCCCAGGCCAGGTGCTCTGTGCTCCCCCAACCCCCCTAGGCCAGGTGCTCTGTGCTCTCCCATCCCCCCCAGGCTAGGTGCTCTGTGCTCTCCCATCCCCCCCAGGCTAGGTGCTCTGTGCTCCCCCATCCCCCCCCAGGCCAGGTGCTCTGTGCTCCCGCGTCCCCGGGTCCCACACTCGGTTGCTCATGTCAGCGGCACGCTGGCCGTTTGTTGGATGTGGTTTGTTTCCCCCCTGCAGGGAGATCCCGGCACCTCTGGCTGTTTGCTGGGCTGGCTCAGGGGTCAGGGCTTAGGGGATCCCCAGGGGGAGCTGTGTGAGGAAGGGGGATCCCTGCAGGCTCAGGGAGGCGGGATGCCAGCCACATGCTCTCCTGCCGTGTGCCCAGCCTGGCTCCGCATCCCAGCCAGACGGGCCGTGTCTCCGATGGATGCCTGGGAGGGACTTTGTCACGTTGTTCCACTCCTGGCCTGGGGCAGCCTTGCCGGGGGAGGGGAGCTGCACCTGCCTAGCCGCTTCCTCCTTCGCACGCTTGTTTGTGCCGATATTTGCCGTTTATTTCCTTGTGCGAGTGTCTCCCCGTCAGCTCTGCCCTGGCCAGCGCAGCCGCCCGCACCCAGCACTGCCGGCTCCCAGCTGGGGATGGGGTCACGGAGCCCCAGGCCCCCTGCTGCACCCCCAGCTCCGGAGCAGCCCCTTGGGGGACCCTGTGATGTGCCAGACCCCCAGGGGTCCCCCCTGTCACGCTGGCTGGAGCAGCTCCCCACTGCGAGTGCCTGTCTCAGGGCAAAGTGTGAGAAAACAGGGCAGGGCCCCCAGCTGGCGGTGTGCTCGGGGGTTAGATTCACCTGCCCAGTGACGGGTGTGCGCTCCCGCATCACTGCATCCGGGTTACCAAGGAGCCACAGACAGTCCCCTTGGGCCCTGTTCAGACGCTCAATAAACCTCCTGTGTGACACCGGCTGAGAGTCGCTCCGGGCTAGAGACAGGGTGGAGGGGCCATCGTCCCCTTCGGGGGTGAAGGGCCCGGGGGTCCAGAGCGAGTGGACTCCCTGAGGGGGCCCACGGCAGAGACAGACGTGCTAAGGCTCCGAGAGGTGCGGCTCCAGGAGGTGGAGGGGCCTGACCCCGAGAGAGAGTGGACCCCCGAGAAGGGCTGTCGCACTGAAAGGGTCACACACGCGCACACACACACACACATACACACCCCCCCCCCCTCCCGTGAGGAACTGGGACTGTTCTTACTGTGGTCTTTGAATGCTGACAGGGGAGGTTGGCTGGGACGGTCTGCACTGGGGGATGGGAGACTGACCGACGGAGAATACCTGAGCATGTAACATGAGAACCCAGGAAGGGGTTAGAGGCCAGGTGACACCTTGGCCCGGGAAACTGAACAAAGGCTGTGGGAGGGGTCGCTGAAGGGAGAGTTTCAGGAGCTGGCTGGGGACATGGCTGGGAGGCAGACGGGGCTCTGACCTCCCAATGGGGCTGGGATGCCCGGGGACCCCAAGATGGACCTAACTGAGGGGGTCCTGTTGTCTGTGCCTGCAAGACCTGTCTTGGACTGTATTCCTGTCGTCTAAATAAACCTTCTGCTTTACTGGCTGGCTGAGAGTCATGGTGAATCGCAGGGAGCTGGGGGTGCAGGGCCCTGAGTCCCCCCCACACTCCATGACAGATGGAGATTCTACAACCTCCCTGGGCCATTTATTCCAGTGCTTAACCACCCTGACAGTTAGGAACTGTTTCCTAATGCGCAACCTAAACCTCCCTTGCTGCAATTTAAGCCCATTGCTTCTTGTCCTATCCTCAGAGATTAAGAAGAACAATTTACTTTCCTCCTCCTTGTAAAAATCTTTTATGTACTTGAGAACTGTTATCATGTCCCCTCTCAGGCTTCTCTTCTCCAGACTAAACAAACCCAATTTTTTTCAAAAAGAACAGGAGTACTTGTGGCACCGTAGAGACTAACAAATTTATTTGGGCATAAGCTTTCCTGGGCTAAAACCCACTTCATCGGCTGCATGCAGTGGAAAATACAGTAGGAAGATACATATATACACAGAGAACATGAAACAATGGGTGTTACCCTACACACTATAACGAGAGAAAAAAAACCTTTTTGTAGTGGTAATCAACATGGCCCATTTCCAGCAGTTGAAAAGAAGGTGTGAGGAGCAGTGGGAGGAGGGAGGGGCGGAATAAACATGGGGAAATAGTTTTACTTGGTGTGATGACCCATCCACTCCCAGTCTTTATTCAAGGCTAATTTAATGGTGTCCAGTTTGCAAATTAATTCCAATTAAGCAATTTGTTAGTCTCTAAGGTTCCACAAGTACTCCTGTTCTTTTTGCTGCTACAGACCGACACGGCTGCTACTCTGAAACCAATTTTTTCAATCTTCCCTCCAGGGCTGGCTCCAGGCACCAGCTTCTCAAGCAGGTGCTTGGGGCGGCCGCTCCGGAGAGGGGCGGCACGTCCAGGTATTCGGCGGCAATTCGGCGGACGGTCCCTCACTCCGCCTGGGAGTGAAGGACCTCCCGCCGAATTGCCGCCGCAGATCGCGATCGCGGCTTTTTTGTTTTGTTTTGTTTTGTTTTGGCTGCTTGGGGCGGCCAAAACCCTGGAGCCGGCCCTGCTTCCCTCACAGGTTTTCTAGATGTTTAATCATTTCTGTTGCTCTTCTCTGGACTTCCTCCAATTTGTCCACATCCTTCCTGAAATGTGGCACCCAGAACTGGACACGATACTCCAGTGGAGGCCTAATCAGCACGGAGTAGAGCGGAAGAATTAGATCTCGTGTCTTGCTTACAACACTGCTGCTAAGACATCCCAGAATGATGTTTGCTTTTTTTGCAAGAGCGTTACACTGTTGACTCATATTTAGCTTGTGGTCGACTATGACCCCCCAGATCCCTTTCCGCAGTTCTGCTTCCTGGGCCGTCATTGCCCATTTATTGTGTATGAAACTGGTTGTTCCTTCCTAAGGGGAGTCACTTGTATTTGTCCTGATTGAATTTCATCCTATTTACTTCAGACCATTTCTCTGGTTTGCCCAGATCATTTTAATCCTGTCCTCCAAAGCACTTGCAACCCCTGCCAGCTTGGTATCGTCCACACACTTTATAAGTGTATCTCTATGCCATTATCTAAATCATTGATGAAGATATTGAACAGAACCAGACCCAGAACCGATCCCTGCGGGACCCCACTCGTTATGCCCTGACAGCATGACTGTGAACCACTGATAACTACTGTCTGGGAACGGTTTTCCAACCAGTTTTGCACCCACCTTATAGTAGCTCCATCGAGGTTGCATTTCCCTAGTTTGTTTAGGAGAAGGTCATGAGAGACAGAGTCATGATACTACACATCTACCGCTTCCCCCCATCCACAAGGCTTGTTACCCTGTCAAAGGAAGCTCTCAGGTTGGTTTGACATGATTTGTTCCTGACAAACCCGTGCTACTGTTACTTATCACCTTCCTGGCTCTTTGAGCTGTGGTCCAAGTGTTAGTAGTCTCTTGGTCTATCCAAGGCTGTGGTCAAGTGTCTTGATGTTTTTGGTCTTTTGGCCTCGGGATGAAAACCTTGCCTTTGCTTCTGGGACCTTGAAGTGAAAAAATTCTCTAAGTTATATCTTCTATGTGTTTGCAAACTGATTGCTTAATTATTTGCTCCATTATATTTCCGGGTACAGAAGTTAAGCTGACTGGTCTATAATTCCCTGGATTGTCCTTATTTCCCTTTTTAGAGATGGGCACTAGATTTGCCCTTTTCCAGTCCTCTGGAATCTCTCCCGTCTTCTATGACTTTTCAAAGATAATCGCTAATGGCTCAGATATCTCCTCAGTCAGCTCCTTGAGTATTCTGGGATGCATTTCATCAGGCCCTGGTGACTTGAAGACATCTAGTCCAGTGGGTTAGAGCTGGGGAGGGCTGGGAGCCAGGACTCCTGGGTTCTCTCTGCGCCCATTCCTTGCAGCCCAGCGCCCCCTAGTGTCACACTGGGGCATTGGAGTCCCTTTCTGTGGGAAGGGACCTGGAGTCCTGGATTCCCCCCGTCCCCGTCCCCCTTAGCTCCTCGCAGGCGCGTCTCTGTCCGGTGTGCAGCACCTGGCAGAATGGGGCCCCGGGCGAGCGTGAGAACAATGGGGACAGCGGGGGCGGGGGAGGCACCCACCATAGACGGGCTGATCCGTCTGGGGCGGGGGTCTGGTCGGGGCGCGTTAACCCTGCAATGCGCAGGGGCCGGGGTCTGAGCAGGGGGACTTGGGGGGGGGGGAGTAACTGACGCTCCTGTTTTCAGCAGCGGTCAATGAGCGGTACCGGCTGTAGCCCAGGCGTGTGGGGCCAGGGGGCCGCGTCCCCTCCAGTTCGGGGTTCTGGGGGTCGGGGTCTGGGCCGGCGCCGGCTGGAGGCTGCGGGGGAGAGGCCGCGAGAACCTGTGATGGGGGGAGGCGATACCACGTACAATCTCCGCAGGTTTGGCGGGTTCCCACGCGCGGCAGCAGCGTCCAGGACACCAGCCCCGTCCGGCCTCTGGCCGCTGGCCCCTGCTCACCCCAGTCCCAGCTCTCGCCGCACCGGGGGGCCCCAGGGACTCCCCGCGCTCGGGGACACATCACTGCGCGTCGGGGGCACCCGGGACACGCGGCGCTCCGGCCGGAGCCGCGGGGTGAGATCTCGGGATCTGCTGAACCGCTCTGGCGATTGGGGGGGGGACTGACTCGGGATTTGGGGCTCCCCCCTCCCCCAACGCTTCCCTGTCCAATCGGGGTCCCAAAGGGGCTGGGGGGGGAGCCGCCCCGTCCCCGCGTACAGCCTTGGCGTGAACTCCCCGAGCGAGGGACCGAAGGGTGCAGGGAGTTGGGGTGTGTGTATGTGTGTGTGTGTGGGGGGTCCCTGCACCCCCTGCTGGAGGGGACAAGCCCTGCTCTGTGTGTCTGTGTCACATGCACACACCCCAGGTTGCGAGGGGGGGCTGTTTCCCTTCCCCCCACCTCTGTGCGTCTGTCTGGGCGCAGGTGCCTTTACGCTCTGTGTCCTGCACCTCGCCCCACCCTGGAGCGGGTCCGTCCCATCCCGGCCGCAGGGGTTGGGGGGACTTTACCTCCCAGCTGTCCCAGATCCCTGTCTGTCTGTGCTCTGCCCCGCCCCGTGTCTCTCTCTGACCCCCCAGGGGGTGTCTCTCTCTCCCCCCCAAGGGTGTCTCTCTCTTCCCCACTTCCTGGGGGTCTCCAGGGATGGTTCCTCCATCGACACACCCCCTACTGGGAGGTAGCTGGGGGGACCCAGGGTGGGGGGTGCAGATCCCCAGGGGCTGGGGGGCCCACCCTGTGCCAGGCATTAACCCCCCAGGGACAATTCCCCCTCCAGTGTGACAGTGCCCCGCACCTCCCAGGACCAGCCCCATCCCTGGGGACGGGAGCAGTTGCCCTGGAGAGCACATATCAGGTTCACATCCTGCGGTGGGGACTGGATTTACCCCCCCTCCCATGTGAGGTGGGGCGAAGGTGAGTCACATCCCCCCCCCCCCCCCCCGGCAGTGGAGGCAGGCAGGGCTGTTGGGAAGGTGGGGCATGGTGCCAAAGGGGCTGTACCCCTGCCCCATCCCTGCGCTGGGCCGGGCAAGGGAGGTGCTTTGTACCATCTCGCTCCCCCCTACACACTTCCCCAATCTCTGCCCTTTGGCTACAGCTGGGAACCAGGCGTCTCCACTGTCCCAGCAGCTCCCGGCGGGTCCTGCAGCAGCGAGGGGCAATGGGGCAAATCCCCCACAGACCGGGCGGCCCTTGGTCAGGGATTCTCCTGGCAGGTCAGAGGGACGGGGTCGGGAGAGGGGAGAACGTGGGACCCAGGTGTCCGAGACACAAAGGCCTCCAACCATTGCAAATGAAAGTAGAGCGGCTGCGGGTCGGGCGGGAGTGAGGGGCACCGGCAGAGCTGGGGGGAGCCAGGCTAGCAGGGGTCTGTGGGTCAGGATTGAGGGGCACTTGCAGAGCTGGGGGGAACACAGGGTTTGGCTGGCAGGAGCAGAGTCCGACACTTCCTGCCCAAGGCTGGTTCCATCCCTGGGCTCCCCCGAGGCTGCACCCCACAGCATTGGGGTGGGACCCATCAGATGCCGCTTTGTTCCTGCAGCTCCTGCTTTGCATGAGGGGATTAGCAGGGATCAGTTGTTTGTGTCTCTGTCCCAGAGCACTAAGGGCGCACCCAGCTCCCCTCCCCCCAGATCCAGCCCCATGTAGATACCCAGGCGGGTCCCACAGCAGCAAAGAGCAATGGGGCAAATCCCTGACAGACTGGGGGGGAGGGAGACGGACCATGGGACCCAGGTGTCCCGGACACTAAGGGCTGTAACAGGGGACAGTGCAAAGGAAAGCAAAGGGGCTGCAGGTCGGGAGTGAGGGGCACCAGTTGGTATCAGTCTCTCTGGTCTCCCCCCCGCCCGCAGCCTCCGTCCTGGGCTCCTGCCTCCAGCCGGCGCCGGCCCAGACCCCAGTGACCACCACCCCGCCGAGCACGGTGCAGATACGGAGCCCAACTAGCCCTGTCCTCTCCACGGTGGATCTGCGCGTCTCTGGTAAGTGTCACCTCGGGAGCTGCACTGACCCCGGGCCCTGCCTCAGTGATGGGGCTCTGGGCATCTCCCCCTTGGGAAGAACTCGGCTAGGTCACAGGGGGAAACTTTCCCCAAACTCAGACACCGTGGGGCAACCCAGGTACCCCAGCACCTGAGAGACAGTGACCCCCCCAAGCTGTGGGGCTCTGGGCCCCCAGCCTCCCCTTTTTCCTCCCTGAACTGGGAGGCAGAACTGCCCCAGCCTACATGGACCTGAACATAGACAGGGCGTGACCCCCCGCCAGGCGCTGCTATCGCTGTTGGGATTGATTATCTGCGTCACATGGGCCCCCAGGGCCCCCCTGTGCCAGGTGCACAGACATCCCCACACAGAGCTCACAACCCACACCCCCCAGAGCCTGGATCAAACCCAGGAGTCCTGGCTCAGACCCCCACTCCTCTAACCCACCGACCCCCCCCTCCCAGAGCTGGGATAGAACCCAGGAGTCCCGGCTCCCAGAATTCCGCTCTTTCCCAAATAGCCCTACACTAAAATTGGTGACTGGATAACAGCTCACTACTGCTACCAGGCAGCTGGGTCTGAATCCCCCACGGGGCTGTGGGGCAGGAGTCCCACTGTGCTGCTACCCCCCAGTGATGCTCTCTCTGTTCCCAGAAATCCTGCCCAAGCCCACGGTGACGCCCGGCCAAATCCAGGTGCTGGAGAACTGGACCTTCACCCTCACGTGTAACGGCTCCCCCAGCGCCAACACCGTGCTCTGGCTCCGGGACGAGGTGTCCCTCGCGCCCAGTGAGCGGCTGGTGCTGTCCTCCGGCAACCGGACCCTCAAGGTGCTGGGTGTCACCCGAGGCGACGCCGGCGCCTACCAGTGCGAGGTCGGGAACCCCGTCATCACCAACCGCAGCGAGCCCAGCACCGTGACGCTGGCCTGTGAGTAACTCCAGCCCCGTCCCCCAACCGTGCTGCCCCTGGCCCTGCCGGCATCACCCAGCCATGGAGATGCAGCCTCCCTACCCCCCCCAGCATGGGGCACAGGGGAAGTTTATGGAGGGCCTCTTCCCTGCCACTGAGATGCAGCTGCCTCTGGGGTGGGGCAGGGTTCTGGTTAAACAGGGACTCCTCGCTGGCGCCATCCATCCCCTGACCCTGTCCCTCTTTCTGTAGATGGACCGGACTCTGCCCAGATAGACCCACCAGGATCCATCGCCCTGACTCTCGGGTCGCTTCTGAACCTGACATGCGTCGCCGACTCTGTCCCAGCCCTGAGCTATCGCTGGGTTCTCAATGGCACCGACACTAAGGAGACCGGGAGCAGCTTGACTTTTAATCTCACGACCTGGGCTCAGCAGGGGACGTACGAGTGCCGGGCTCACAACCCCGTCACCGGCCGCACTGCCTGGGCGTCTGTCGCCGTGTGGGTGACAGGGTCGGGTGAGTCCCTGGGATGGAGCAACACGCTGCAGACACAGGGATCCCAGTGCTGGCACCAATGCCCCAGTGCGATGCTAGAGGGCCTGGGCTGCAGGGAGTGGGGTGGGGGGATTGTGGCTGAACCATCTGATCCAAACACCCCCCTCATCTCTCCTCCTGATGTCCCTCGCCCAGGTGCTCCTTCAGCTCTCTCTGCCTGGGCCATCGCTGGGATCGTCATCGGGTCACTGGTGGGGGCGGCGCTGGTCGGAGTCACGGTCCATTTCCTCTGTGAGTAACAGCCCCCCCCCCCCCCGGGAGACCCAGGACTCCTGGGTTCTCTCCCCAGCTCTGGGTGGGGAGTGGGGTGTAGTGGGTTAGAGTGGGAGGGAGGAGGGGGCAGGGAGCCAGTACTCCTGGGTTCTCTCCCCGGCTCTGAGAGGGGAGTGGGGACTGGTGTTTAGAGCGGAGGGGAGGGCCTGGAAGTCAAGGCCCCAATTCCAGCGCCTCTGGTGATTCTTCTCAGACTCTCGCTGCCGGAACGAGACCCCCAAGGAGAACGAGGCACCCGTCCTGGTGTACGAGAACCTGCCCCCGACAGCCTGGGTGGGGCCAGTGGTGAGTGACAGGGGCTCAGCCCCACCCCCTGCTAGTTCAGTCCCGCCCCCTCCTCTGCAGGTGTCCCTCAGTCCCGACCTGCAACCCCCCAGCCAGTTTACCCTGTCCCCTTTGGGCGGGAGCAGGGGTGGGGGGGGGTTACACAAACCCTGGGTCCCACTGACTGTCCCAGGGACCCCCCCGAGTTCAGCTGGGGAGTCTCTGGGGTCTGGTGCTAACAACTCTCTTGCCTCTGCCTCCCCCAGGCCCAGCCCAGGAGCCCCCCTGACCCCAGCCCCACGTACCAGGTGAGCCCCTTGCGCTCATGAGGGGGGTTCGGACCCAGTGGGGGGAGGGGGGAGCTGCCCCCCAACAAGCCCAATGGCTGGGAACGGGACTGGTTATCACATCCCAGAGCGGGGGGGGGGCAGAGTGAGCCAAAGGGGGACCAGCTGGGAGCCCCAAGGCTGAGGGGAGGGGCTGGGGGGGCCAGCACTGGGGGGGAGGGATGGGCCTCCAGGATGGGAGGAGCTTTGGGGCCAATGGGGGGAGCTGGGGAACTGGGTCCTGCAGGGTGGGGTCCCCAGCTGTCCCCTGGGGCGTCTCTGGTTGATTCATCCCCGTTTCCCCCAGACGCTGCAGCCCCAAGAGCTGAACATGTATGAGGAACTGAAGAAGTGACGCCCCCTTCTGCCCCCAAACCAGGGCCAGTTGTCCCCACCCAGGGCTTCCCCCCGACCCTCCCCCAGCGCCCGGCCCCGCGTCTTCCCCTCCCCGGGGCAGTTCTCCCCTGCAGAGCTGTGAGCAGCGATGCTGACCCACCCAGCCGGGACCCGGGACCCCTGGCGGAGGGCACAGGGCACTGAGGGGCTCTCGGGGCCCCGGCTCTGACATCTCCAGCCCCCAAAGGGGCTCGGGAGGTCCCTGCCCAGGGCCGGCAGCGCTGGGCGCAGTGACTGTGGTGAGCCGTGTGCCGGGGGCACGGACGGAGCTGTGTCTGGCCTGGGTCCCAGGGGCTGGTTCCAGCCGGGCAGCGGGAGGCGCCAGGCCCGTCCCTGGCAGACAGGAGGCACCGGGCCGTTCTCTCTGTGCCCGGCTCCGGGGGCGCTGGGTGGTGCCGAACTCGCCAGGCGGCTGGTTCCACCCAGAGCCAGGCCCCAGCAGCGTCTGCACCAGCCCCAGGGAAGCAGCCGGGAGGGAAAAGTGCCCAGTGCCGGGGCAGGGGGGGGCGTGTTTCTGAGGACAGATGCTGGCTTGGGGGGGCTATCGGGGTGCGGGGTGTAACGATGCTGCCTCTGGTGTGACACGACTGAGAGGATCAATTCAGGACAAATTGCTCAGAGCAGGGCAGTTATAGCCCAAGGCTGGCGTTTCTCCACCTCCAAGGCACCAAACCAGCCAGCCCGACCGAGGAGAACTAACACGGCTCCTACTCTGAAACCAGCCAGCCAGAGAGGACTTCGGTCTCACCCCACTGGCTAACCACAAGTCACACAAGCCATTCCCTCAGACACTCCAGTTTCCAGTTTGCGCAAGTAACTCCCTGAAAAAGCACAGGAACAGATCTGTACAGACACACTCCCAGAACCCCAACCAGGGGTATTCTATCTGCTACCCAAGATCCATAAACCCGGAAACCCTGGACGCCCCATCATCTCAGGCATTGGCACCCTAAGAGCAGAATTGTCTGGCTATGTGGACTCTCTCTTCAGGCCCTACACTCCCAGCACTCCCAGCTATCTTCGAGACACCACTGAGGTGTCTACACTGAGGAACCTACAATCCATCGGTGATCTTCCAGAAAACACCATCTAGGCCACTATGGATGTAGAAGCCCTCTACACCAATATTCCACACAAAGATGGACTACAAGCCGTCAGGAACAGTATCCCTGATAATGTCACGGCAAACCTGGTGGCTGAACTTCGTGACTTTGTCCTCACGCACAACTATTTCACATTTGGGGACAATGTATACCTTCAAGTCAGAGGCACTGCTATGGGTACCCGCATGGCCCCACAGTATGCCAACATCTTTATGGCTGACTCAGAACAACGCTTCCTCAGCTCTCGTCCCCTAATGCCCCTAATCTACTTGCGCTACATTGATGACATCTTCATCATCTGGACCCATGGAAAAGAAGCCCTTGAGGAATTCCACCATGATTTCATTAATTTCCATCCCACCATCAACCTCAGCCTAGATCAATCCACACAAGTGGTCCATTTCCTGGACACTACAGTGCTAATAAGCGATGGTCACATAAATACCACCCTATACCGGAAACCTACTGACCGCTACACTTACCTACATGCCTCCAGCTTTCATCCAGGACACACCACACGATCCATTGTCTACAGCCAAGCTCTAAGATATAACCGCATTTGCTCCAATCCCTCGGATAGAGACAAGCACCTACAAGATCTCTATCAAGCATTCTTAAAACACCTGCTGAAGTGAAGAAACAGATTGACAGAGCCAGAAGAATACCCAGAAGTCACCTACTACAGGACAGGCCCAACAAAGAACATAACAGAACACCACTAGCCGTCACCTTCAGCCCCCAACTAAAACCTCTCCAGCGCATCATCAGAGATCTACAACCTATCCTGAAAGATGATTCTTTACTCTCACAGATCTTGGGAGACAGACCTGTCCTCGCTTACAGACAACCTCCCAACCTGAAGCAAATACTCACCAGCAACCGCACACCATACAAAATAAACACGAACCCAGGAACCTATCCTTGCAACAAAGCCCAATGCCAACTCTGTCCACATATCTATTCAAGTGACACCATCATAGGACCTAATCACATCAGCCATACCATCAGGGGCTCGTTCACCTGCACATCTACCAATGTGATATATGCCATCATGTGCCAGCAATGCCCCTCTGCCATGTACATTGGCAAAACCGGACAGTCTCCACGCAAAAGAATAAATGGACACAAATCTGACATCAGGAATCATAATACTCAAAAACCAGTGGGAGAACACTTCAACCTGTCTAACCACTCAGTGACAGACCTGAAGGTGGCAATTTTGCAACAAAAAAACTTCAAAAACAGACTCCAAAGAGAGACTGCTGAATTGAATTAATATGCAAATTAGATACAGTTAACTTAGGTCTAAAGGGAGACTGGGAATGGTTGGGTCATTACACTAATTGAATCTATTTCCCCATGTTAAGTATCCTCACACCTTCTATGGGTCATCTCCATTATCACTTCAAAGGTTTTTTTTTCTCCTGCTGATGAGAGCTCATCTCAATTGATTGGCCTCTTACAGTTGGTCGGGCGACTCCCACCTTTTCCTGTTCTCTGTATGTATAAATATCTTCTGTCTGTGTGTTCCAGTCTATGCATCCGAAGAAGTGGGCTGTAGCCCACGAAAGCTTATGCTCAAATAAATGTGTTAGTCTCTAAGATGCCACAAGTACTCCTGTTCTTTTTCCAGTTTCCCAGTATCAGCACCAGTGCCACTCGTTATGGGGACAAATGGTTATGAAAACCAATACCCCAGTAAAAGAGAAAAGGTTCTCTTGATCCCAAAGGACCAAGCCCCAGACCCAGGTCAACGTACAAATCAGATCTTACCCACAAATCACGCTGTTGCCAATCCTTTAGAATCTGAAATCTAAAGGTTTATTCATAAAAGGAAAAAGATCTGGATGAGAGCTAGAATTGGTTACATGGAATCAATGACATCCAGTAATGGCCAAGTTCTTGGTTCAGGTTTGTAGCAGCGATAGAACAAACTGCAGGTTCAAATCAAGTCTCTGGAGTACAAACATCCCCAGCTGGGATGGGTCCTTCAGTCCTTTGTTCAGAGCTTCAGTTTGTAGCACATAAGAAGAACATAAGAACATAGCAAGGTTCCTCCAGAACTCAGAAGTGGATTGAAGACAAGATGGAGGGTTTCCAGGGCCTTTTATAGTCTCTGCCCATGGAAGGACGCCCCTTTGTTCTTACTTGGAAAATCACAGCAGTAAGATGGAGTCTGGAGTCACATGGGCAAGTCACATGTCCATGCATGACTCAGTTTACAGGCCGACGCCATTGTTTCCATGTTAGTTTGAAGGTTCCCAGGAAAGCTCAGATGTGGATTGGCGTCTCCCAAAGTCCATTGTCGGTTAAGTGTTTCTTGACTGGGCACTTACTGAGAATAGCCCCTTCTCAAGAAGCCAACCACATGCTTCACTGAGGCTACTTGGAATCAAATACATTTGAGGTACAAGGACAGAGCCAAAATTCATAACTTCAACTACCAGATGGTTCACACCTACAGACAGCATCATCATAACCAGCAAACCAGAACCTTTCCATAGACATCTCGCTGGACCGCCTTTGTACAAGATTAGGTGTAAATATATAACAGTGGTTGGTTGCACCAATGATCTGTACGGACATAGTTTATGTCAATAATGTCACACGGGGGGCACCCAGGGTCCTGCCCCGAGGGGAGCAGCTGCCAGCGGGTTTGTCTCCTGCAGGGAGCGTCGGAGCCTGGCTGGCTGGGAGTCGGGGGGAGCCGGACGCTGGGGGGAGCTGAACCCCACAGGAGCTGCCTGGGGCGGGTTCGGGACGTTGGGGCGCTGGGAAGCGCGTTCCCAGTTTATTCTCCATCTCACCCATTGTCCCATTAACTCCAGCGGCTCCTTCTCCCAGCTCTGGGCTCTGGGCAATAAACTCAGCCTGGTTTTCTCTGTAACGCCTGGCCGTGCCGGGGCCGAGCGGGGCGCGGGTTGGGGGTCACTGCTGAGCTGGGGGTTCTGGGCTTTGGGGTGGAGCTGGGAACTCGGCCAGTGGGCAGTGCCAGGGGTTGGGCACTCAGGGGGCTGCTAAGTGGTTGGGGGGTGCCAATCGCTGACCTGCCCAGGGCTGAGGGGAGGTTGTGATGCCTGGGGGGGGGGGGTCGGGGAGGTGACCCCCGGCAGGACCAGACAAGGCTCCTTGGGCTGGCGCAGGGGGTCGCGAGGGGCCTCACAGCCCAGCACCCCGGGAAGCATCACACGGCCCGGGGGGGGCAAAGGGGGAGCAGAGCGAGAGCAAAGGCCCCACACGCGACCTCCGTGGGCATGTCTGTTCAGCAATTACAGACCCACAGCTGGGCCCTGCCCCCTGCCCCCCATTGTGTTATAACCCAGCTCTGGGCGCAGGCCGTCCCTGCAGGCTGGGGGCTCCGGGCACAGTCCCCCCATGGCCCGGGCGCAGGACAACCAGCAGGAGGCGCCGCAGGGGTGAGTCCCGCCCCATGATAGGGGATCACCGTGAGCTGAGTCGGGGGGTGGCAGGGGTGGGTGCAGGGGAGGTAGGTGGGGGGGATTTGGGGGGTGTTTAGCGCCGGTCACTGGGGAGACCAGCTTGTCCTTTGCTGTGTCAGTGTCGGGGTCCAGCTGCCGGTTGAGTCTCCTGCCCTGTCCCTGCTCTGCCTGGGGGGCTCTGGGGTTTGGCTTTGGTTGCTGTGAGTCTGGTTTGCCTCCCGACAGTGCCCTGCCTGACCCCCCCATTGTGCCCCCCCCCAGCGCCTCCCAGAACCAGATCTGCAGGGGAGCCAGCGGGGGCCCTGTAGACATCTGCGCAGCCTGTGTCCAGATTCCCTGTTGCAGCAGGGACCAGAGTTCGACACGGCCTCCAGGTGAAGGTGCAGTGGGGGGTGGGGAGGGCAGGTGAGTCCCCCTCCCCCCGGGGGCAGGCAGGGCTGTCAGGAAACAGGGAGCACGGTGCCAAAGGGGCCGTACCCTGTGCCCCATACCTGCGCTGGACCGGGCAAGGGAGGTGCTTTGTGCCAGCTCCGCTCCCCCCCTCCACTTCCCCCGTTCCTGCCTTCTGCCCCTGTCACGGAGTCCCCGGGCGATGCTCTGGAACTGCTCCCCACAAAGCCAGTCAGGACTCTGGGGAGCCTCCTCTCCCTCGGAGCAGACTGTCTTCAGGGCAAGGAGCTCACACGGCTTCACCTCCTGGGTCTAACCTGGGAGCATTCAGCATATGCCCCTCCGTGCGCTTCCCACAGCGAGTCCGCCCAGGCGGGGTCCTGGGGCAGCCAGAGGGTCCTGCACCCCCACTTCGCAGTCAGACGTGACTCTCAGCCAGCCAGTAACACAGAGGTTTATTAGATGCTAGGAACACGGTCTAAAACAGAGCTCGTAGGTCCAGCGAACGGGACCCCTCCGCCGGGTCCATTATGGGGTTCAAAGAGCCAGACACCCCCGTCTGCCCTCACTCCTAGTCCCCAGCCAGCTCCAAACTGAAACCCCCTGAAGCCCCTCCTTTCTGGCCTTTGTCTCTTTCCCTGGCCAGGAGGTCACCTGATCTCTTTGTTCACCTTTAGCTGTTTCCTTGTAGGGGGGGAAGGGCCCCGGCCATTTGTTGCCAGGGAGACAGAGTGTCGGCCATTTATGCGCACGGGTCTTTATCCCACCACTAGAGACTTAAGAAATGCAAAGGGGAAACTGAGGCACCCACACAGTATTCAGAGGAAACATTAAGAACAGTCCCACTTCGTCACAGAGGTGGAGGACCAGCCTCACTCTTGGCATGCCCGATAACACGATGGTGCTGGCTTCCCCCGTGGTTAGGAATGCACAACCTGAGCTGATAGCGTGATGGAAAATAGAATGATAGGTAGATATAAAGTTCCCTAAGGTATCCTTACATGGTATTTTATAGGATCCTGACACTATGTAATTCAGGCCCAACCTACTGTACCCAAATCTTGTTTCCATACCCTAAGGAATTTATGGGTACCCTTATCCTATAGGTTAGTGGATTATGACACTTACTCTTTCATATTACCCCACTCCAAAAACTGCCAACCTAGGCTCTCTTGGTGACTCCCAGGTTTGTGGTGTACCCGGCAGTGTGTGTAATTCCTCCCTTCGGTTCCCCAAAGTTCAGGGACCATTTCTATCTGTGCCAAAGGTTGCCAGCTTTTGTGCTGACTTACTCTTAACTGATCATACTTTTAGCTATTTAGCGGGTCTTACTGGATACAGGCCGGTCGGCTTCTTGCATTTCAGCAAAACTTATTCTATGTATAATTATTAGGAAACACATTTCATATGCCTTGACACCTCCTAATTTCATAGGAATTCATACTGATAAGATATAAGAATCATGTATGAAATGGATAAATTCGGAAAGAGAAGTATATTATTTGATACGGCTCCCTCATGAGATCCAGAACACAATCCAGGACCTGCCCTTTGACTGTTCCCAGAAATGCCTCAAATCACCTCAGACCGCTGGGTTCTGAGCACAGTAGAACTGGGATATTCTCTCCAATTCTGTTCCCTCCCGCCCTCCCGGTCCCTCTTCAGGGACCCTTCTCATGACCAAACGCCCCTACAGCTCGGGGCGGTCGAGGAGGTGTCTCTGGAGTTCAGGGGCAGGGGTTTCTTCTCCTGTTACTTCTTAATCCCCAGGACCAAGGGTTGGCTCAGGCCCATTCTAGACCTGCGAAACCTGAACAGATTCATGAAGAAATTGAAGTTCCGCATGGTCTCCCTGGCTTCCATCGTTCCCTCCCTGGATCTGGGGGGCTGGTTCGCCGCCCTCGACTTGAAGGACACGCACTTCCACGTCTCCATAATCCCATCACACAGACGTTTTCTGTGATTTGTTCACGGGCCTCCCCTTCGGCCTGTTGGCGGCCCCTTGGGTGTTCACCAAGTGCACGTTGGTCGTGGCAGCCTTCCTTCAAAGGAATCAGGTGCAAGTCTTCCCATACCTGGACGACTGGCTCATCAAGGGCTGGTGCCGAGCCCAGGTGGAGGAACACATGAACCTGGTGCGTGCGACGTTCCTCAGACTCGGTCTCATCCTCAATGTGGCGAAGTCGACCGTAATCCCCACTCAGAGAATAGAATTCATCAGGGCCCCCTTGGACTCTGCTCAGGCCAGGTCGTTCCTGCCCGAGTCTCGTTTTCTAGCCACGAGGGCCAGCATGGAAGGTCTCCACCGGCTCCTCACCATGACGGCCAGAAATGACCTACAATTGCTCAGACATATGGCAGCTCACACCTGCGTGGTGCAGCGTGCAAGGCTGCGGCTCCGTCCCCTGCAGGCGTGGCTGCCCCATGTGCACAGGCAGAACCAGGACTATCCAGGCAGACTGGTCACGCTCACTCCTCGGGTTCTCGAGTCCCTCCGGTGGCGGCTCGATTCACAACCAGCCTGTGCAGGAACATCTGTCTCCAAACCCCAACCGTTGCCATCGCTGTCGCTGGTCACGGACGCGTCGGCGCTGGGGTGGGGAGTGCACATGGGCAACCTCAGGGTCTATGGTCCCAGGCGGAACGATCACTGCACGTCCATGTCAGGGACGTACGGGCGGCGCGTCTCGCTTGCCAGATGTTTCGGGCCCAGCTCCAGGGCAGATGTGTATCGGTGCCGACAGACAACACCACAGCAATGTTCTATATAAACAGACAGGGTGGTGCCCACTCCTCTCCCCTGAGCCAGGAAGCCCTCGGGCTGTGGGACTTTTGCATCGCCCACTCGATAAGCTGGAGGCGTCGTATCTGCCGGGCTCTCAAAACAAACTGGCCGATCGCCTCAGCAGGTCCTTTCATGGCCACGCGTGGTCTCTCCGCCCAGACATCATCAGCAATATCTTCCAGAGGTGGGGCACTCCCCAGATCAATCCGTTCACGACACGGAGCAACAGGCAGTGTCAGCAGTTCTGCTCCTTCCTGAACCACAGCCAGGCTCGATCCCGGACGCCTTTCTCCTCTCGTGGACGGGCCACTGTCACGGACTCACAGGTCGGGCCCACTCTTGGCCCCGTGCAGTCTGTGGGGGGTGCCCCTTTCAGGGCGACAGCCCTTCTCGGGGGTCCACTCTCTCTCGGGGTCAGGCCCCTCCACCTCCTGGAGCCGCACCTCTCTGAGCCTTAGCACGTCTGTCTCTGCCGTGGGCCCCCTCAGGGAGTCCCCTCACTCTGGGAGCCCGGTGCATGCTGGGAGGCCTCACAGAAAACCCAGGTATGAGCAGCGCTGCCTGAGTCTGCAGAGAGCCTGAGCCAATCGCTCTGGGAGAGCCAACAGCTGCCCCATCCCTGTCTCTGTGATGTTAACTCTGGCCCCTACTGACAACAGGGCCGTACTGTTAACACTTTGGTTTCTGGTGACTTGGGAACATCCAGCTCTGCCCCACCCCCAATTCCCAGCTGAGGGCGGTGCGGAGAACGGGCAGGAAATGCTGCAATCGGCTGGTTCAGCAATACCCGGTGGGAGGGGCCGAGGGGAACCAGCAGGAGCGGGGCGGGGGGGGGGGGGCTGTGAAGGAGCGTGAGACCCAGTGACAGACACTCCCAGGAAGTGGCAGAGTCACCCTGTCACGGAGTATTGGGGGACTCAGGGCCCTGCACCCCCGGCTTCCTGCGATTCACCATGACTCTCAGCCAGCCAGTAAAGCAGAAGGTTTATTTGGATGAGAGGAATACAGTCCAAGACAGGTCTTGCAGGCACAGACAACAGGGCCACCTCAGTTAGGTCCAGCTTGGGGTCCCAGGGCATCCCAGCCCACCCCCCTTTGGGGGGTCAGAGCCATCTCTGCCTCCCAGCCATCTCTCCAGCTCGCTTCCAGCACTCTGCCTTCAGCGACCCCTCCCACAGCCTTTGTTCAGTTTCCCGGGCCAAGGTGTCACCTGGCCTCCAACCCCTTCCTGGGTTCTCATGTTACACGCTCAGGTATTCGCCTTCGGGCAGACTCCCATCCCGCAATGCAGACTATCCTAGCCACACTCCCCTGTCAGCATTCACACACCCCAGTAAGAACAGGCCCAGTTGGTCACATCTCCCCCCTTCGAGACCGAACTGAGCAGGGTCACTTTAGCCAGTGACCCGGGGAAGTTCGAACCTACCCCCGTTCCCATGGATGCCCCCGCATCCCTCCCATTCCTTGGTGAGAATTACACCAGGCCCCTCCAGTTTCGCGCCCCCCCTTAGGTCGGGGGTGCTTGATGGCACTCGCAGTTCGCATGTGGGAAGGTTTATGCGGCCTGTGCCCTTTTCCCACCCTCATACCTCTGGGGTTCCAACTGGGCTGTGGTCTTCTCCCAGCGCTCCAGTCTGGAGGTCTGTGCTTTGGGCTCTCTTGGTTTAGAGCCGCCCTTTTTACCCTTGGCCACCCTCCGGAAAGGATCCTTTGTGCTGGGCAAGGGTCCTAGAGCTGTTTTCCCCTTGTCCCAGGCCTTCCTCCCCCTCTGACAGGGGTCACAGGATCCGCAGTACTGTCGGACAGTAACAAAGACCCCAGGCCAGTAAAAGCTCCGTAGCAGCCTCTGCTGGGTACGCCAGGTTCCCTGGTGCCCTGAGAGGGGAATGTCATGGGCCCGGCACAGCAGCTGGCGGCGATACTTCTGGGGTACCACCAGCTGCCTCCTGATCCCCCCTGACTCCATTTTCCCTGGGGGAGCCCATTCTCGGTACAGGAACCCCTTCTCCCACAGGAACCTTTTCCGGCCACCTCGTCCCATGGTCTGTACCGCATTGAGGTCGGCCAGGTCCCTTATCTTCCGCAAGGAGGGATCTCTCTGCAACTCGGCCTGGAACTCAGCAGCTGGGACAGGGATGGCCACCTGCTCTTTCTCGCCCTGCTGGGTCTGAAGCTGCAGCCTCCCTGAGCCGTGTCCCTGGGCGTTCCCTCCCCACCAGGTTAGGGTCCTGCGCCTCAGGCAAGGCACCCCCCCCAAGGCCAGGGCGCAGTGCCCCTTGCCAGCTCTGACTGCGGGTCACAACCAGTGCCCTTTGGGGGTTGCTTGGCCAGTTCTCCAGGTCCCCCCCCATCAACACCTCAGTGGGCAAATACGGGTGTACCCCCACATCCTTGGGGCCCTCCTTGGCCCCCCACTTCAGGTGTACCCTTGCCACAGGCACTTTGACTGGTGTTCCGCCCACCCCCGTCAGGGTCAGGTAGGTGTTGGGCACCACCTGATCTGGGGCCACCACCTCGGGCCGGGCCAGCGTCACCTCTGCGCCCGTATCCCAGTATCCATTGACCTTCCTCCCATCCACCTCCAGGGGAACAAGGTACTCTCTCCGGAGGGACAGCCCCGCGCCGACCGTATAAACCAAAAACCCTGAGTCTGGCACATCCAGCCCCCTAGAGGAGCTGGCCTGGAGCTCTCCTCCCTCCTTAGCAGGTGGTACTCTGCCAGCCCCCCTCCCCTGGGAATGCTGCCTCTCGCCGGGCTGGGTCTCTACCCAGTCAACCCTCTGTGGGTTCGGTCTGCTCAGTCTGTCCCTGAGCCTGGGGCACTGGGCCCGTATGTGGCCTTTCTGGCCACAGTGGTAGCAGTCCATGTCCCATGGGTCCCCTTGAGTGGGTCGGATGGTCCTGACACCGGATGTTCCCTTTTGATGGGTTTTTCTGTATTTTCCCACGGGGAGGTCCCATGGTGACTCTCTCTCTGCGTTGTGGTGGGACTGTTCCTTTGGGACTCCTCCCTGTTATCTCCTGACCGGCTCTTTACAAACTCATCGGCCAGCCGGCCTGCATGTCGCGGGTTCTCTGGCTTTCTGTCCACCAACCACAGCCTCAGGTCAGATGGGCACCGCTCATACAGTTGCTCCAGTACCAGCAGTTTGACCAGGTCCTCCTTCGTCTGGGCCCCATCAGCCCACTTGCTGGCGTATCCTTCCATGCGGACGGCTAGTTGCAGATATGAGATCTCAGGGGTTTTATCCTGACTCCGGAACCTTTCCCGGTACATCTCAGGAGTCAGCCCAAACTCACATAGCAGGGCCTTTTTGAATAGTTCGTAGTCCCCTTTCTCTGCCTCTTCCAGTTGGCGGTACAATGCCACGGCTTTGGGGTCCAGTAAGGGGGTAAGGACCCGGAGTCTGTCCGCGGGATCAACCCGGTGCAGCTCGCAGGCCGTCTCAAAGGCCTCCAGGAAGTCGTCCATGTCCTCCCCCTCCTTGCGTGGGGCCAGGATGCACTTATCAAAGCTCCGTGCAGTCCTGGGTCCCCCCTCACTCACCGCAGCCGGGGGTTCGCTGCCCTTCAATCTCGCCAGTTCCAGTTCATGCTGACGCTGTCTCTCATTCTCCTCCCGTTCATGCTGCCTCCGTTTCTCCTTCTCCTCCCGTTCATGCTGACGCTGTCTCTCTTCATGCTGTCTCTGTTGTTCACGATCCTCCAGCTCTCTCAGTTTTAGCTCTTTCTCCCATTCCAGCCAATTCCGCTCCACGGATGCCGAACGTCGCCGGGAGGATCTTCTGCTGGCCGGCGAGCTTCGCCGGGAGGATCCCCTGCTGGCCGGGGGGGTCACGGCGCCCTCGGTATTTGCTGGGCTCCTCCCCACCCTTCCCCTAGGCATAGGAAGGAGGGGTCTCGGGAAGCCCTCAGCAGCCGGCTGACCACTCCCAGCTGGGACAGACACTGGTGCCTGCGCTGCATTTGCCAGGCTGCTTCCCTGAGACACAGGGATCAGTTCATTCGCGCGATCTTCCGCCTCCAGCCGGGCAATGAGCTGTTCTTTGGTGAGCCTCCCAATGCGCAGCCCCCTCTGCTTGCACAGCTCCACCAGGTCGCTCTTAAGCCGCTTGGCATACATCTTCCTGTGTGCTCACAGCTCCCCACAGTTCCCAGGGGGACCCCTAGTGTGCCAGCCCTTCTCGAGGTCACCACCTCTCTGCCAGGGTCGAGCTGCAGACTCCTCCGCCCCTGGGACCACTCGCTGCGATCCCCCCGGGGGACCCTGTTACTGCAAAAGTCCTTCTCGCTGGTCACACACTCCCAGGGGTAATAACCGTCTCTCTCTCACTCTTCAGGACGCCTGGTCCCCGTCAATCCCCCTTCGTTTTACTGCTCCCCAGTCACTTACTGCAGGAAGCGCCGTCCACGGGGTGCAGTAGATCCCACCTCTGCCACCAGTTGTCACGGAGTATTGGGGAACTCAGGGCCCTGCACCCCCGGCTTCCTGCGATTCACCATGACTCTCAGCCAGCCAGTAAAGCAGAAGGTTTATTTGGATGACAGGAATACAGTCCAAGACAGGTCTTGCAGGCACAGACAACAGGGCCCCCCTCAGTTAGGTCCATCTGGGGGTCCCAGGGCATCCCAGCCCCCCTTGGGAGGTCAGAGCAATCTCTGCCTCCCAACCATCTCACCACCCAGCTTCCAAGACTCTGCCTTCAGCGACCCCTCCCACAGCCTTTGTTCAGTTTCCCGGGCTAAGGTGTCACCTGGCCTCCAACCCCTTCCTGGTTCTCATGTTACACGCTCAGGTATTCGCCTTCGGGCCGTCTCCCATCCTCCAATGCAGACTATCCCAGCCACACTCCCCTGTCAGCATTCACAGACCACAGTAAGAACAGTCCCAGTTCGTCACAGCTTCTCACTGTAAAAAGACCCCTCCACCTCGGGAGGACTCTCTGACTGATGATAAACCTATTTCTCCTTCTAGCTCTGCTGTGCCTTCTGGACAGCAGGGAAAAGGAAAAAAAGACAAGGTGAAGTGCTAGTAACCTCTCCCTTGTCCACTGACAGACCTACTGTGCCTTTGGATTTTTCTAGAAGAAGCAAAACCCATTACTGGGTGATGTGCTAGTAACCTCTCCCCTGTATGATGCTGAACCACACTGTTTCAGAAAAAGAGAAGAAAGAACACTCGCTCCATTGAAACCACCAAAGTCCAGGGATTCCTGACTACAAGAGACATTAAGAACTGACCCTGGTGAAGAAACAAAGAATTATACACTGGCAGGAAGAAACTTGTGGGACCCATGCTTGGGAACGTGGTATTGATTGGATTTGGGGGTTTATTCTACAGGCTCCGCCCTGTGTTTTGGATAAGTCCTTCAGCATGTATTGCCCTCCCTAATTGGATTTTAAATGCAAAAGGGGCTGCTATTAGATTAGCACAATAGAGGGTTTGGGTTATTTCCTCTAGAAAGAAGAGAGACTTGACCGGATCCCTATGGGATAGGGCCAATAGTACAGCAGCAGTTTAAAATATTTTTAAGAACCAAAAACATGATAAGAAATTAGGGCAACTAAAGAAGGCCACAAGCCTTATTTGTGGGGCACAGCTAACCCAGGTACAGGCTGGAATTGGTGAGTTACATGTTATCTCCACCCTTAGTTCTATGACCCAGAAGTTGCTGACAGAGATGGTATTGAATATCACTGAGGCTGGGAAGGCATTGCAGTGGGATCTAGCATGTTCAGGCTTGGCCCACTGCCCTTACAGACACATCAGGAGTACCATCTGATCTGTGGCCATAAAGAAATACTTGGAGACTTTCCTGGTGGAAGTGCGGACATTCTCAATGCTCCTTCCAAGCATATGGACCGGTTAGGGAGGTGTGGGCTCCCACATACCGAATCCTGCCGGGTCCATGGGGAGGATGCATGTGGGATTGGGTAATTCACTGAGACATCTGGGAAATTAGACTAACGCCGATGCCCTGGTGGACTTGGCAACCGCACAGAGAAAACTAAGGCAGATGGTTCTCCAGAACCACTTGGCTCTAGATATTTTACTGGCCTCTCAGAGAGGAACATGTGCATTAATTGGACAAGAATGCTGTGTGTATGTCCCAGACGTTTATAATGCCACATGGGAAAGAGAAAACCACCTTATGGAGGTAGCAAAGGACCACGGAGGGAAGCGAATTGAATCCTGGTGGAGTAACTTGTTCAATTGGATTCCAAACATAGGTGGTTGGCTCCATAATGTACTCCGAAGCGCCGTTGTAATTATATGTGGCTTACTGGCCTTGTATGTTATAATAAAGGTTGGATGTTGGATGGGCACCAAGGTGTGTTCTGCCCAAAAGTAATCAACTCCCAAGCTTAGCACTCATAGCGGTCTCATAGCAGTTAGTTGTCCCAGGAGTCCCTTCGAGGTACTCCAGGGACAAAGGGGAGACTGTTAGGTCCAAGGAAAATGGAGTATAGAACAGGTTGTTTGGCCAGCTTAGCCAAAGTTCGGCTAACTGTAGTTGCTGGGCCATTCCTGTCTCTCTGTGAAACATGAGGACATGCTTGCTTGGGCTTCAAAGAATGAGATAAGGGGGGGGCCGTATTCTTGTACCAAATGTACTAGGAATGGTTTGTTTGGACATATGGAGACTTGCAGTCTCCACTCTCTGTTTTTCTGTTCTTCATCTGTACTCAACTCCCTCCTTTCTCCTAGTTTCTGGTGCATGACAACAAAGCTCATAAGAAGTTGCTGAGGCATCACGAATTGTTTGTAGTGTCAAAGAAGATAGATATGCATGAATATTAGAAGCTTTCTAACTAATAAAGGGGGGTTGGGTTGTTTTAACTATGACGCGACGGAACTGTCTATATAACCTCACTAGTTATTGTAATCGGGGCTGGTTCTCTCAGGAGACGGGCCGCTCTCTATTGTTGTGTGCACTCTTCAATAAAGAGCTTGTGTTTGGACCTTGCTGGTGTTGCCTGTCTCTCTGCGGTCAGACAACGAACCATGCCGTCTGGGTTCGAGTTCCCGACAGCAGGGTGGTCACCCGCTCCCAGCCTGAAGGGGTTAAAAGCCGCCCTTGGAGGGGGCTGGGAGCCTTGGGCTGGGCTGACTGGGGGGGCAGCACAGCTGGGCATGCCCCGAACAGCCCCAGCTGGCCCTATAAAGCCAGGGGCAGACACACAGTCTCCTGTAGCAGTGGAGAGAGACAGGCCTGGCTGCAGGGAGCTAGAGAAGGGACCTGGAGTGGGGCAGGGCTGGGGAAGGCCAAGGGAGCTGGGGAGCTCCGGCCTGGAACCCCCCAGGCTGTGGCCGAGTCTAAGGGCGAACAGGGACTGGGGTTGCCGGGGGCAGCCCAAGGACAGGCCGAGGCAGCAGGTCCAGACCCCCCTTGCCTGTGAGGAGTGGCTGACCCTGCAGTCTGCCCCAGGGCGCGGGGGCGAGTTGTGACTGGCAGTAGCCCACAACTGAGGCGAGGTGGGGATGGGGGTGGGGATTCCCTGGGGAGGTGAGATCCCCTGAGAGTGAGGGGTGTGGAAGCAGAGAAAAGAACTGACAGAAGGGAACTGCAATGCATGACGGTTGTTAGCAAGAGTCAGGCTTCGTTAGCAAGAGACAGTCTTTGTTAGCAAGAGTCAAGCTAGCTGTGACCCTGATAACCCTGATAACGCGAGATTTGTAGAAGCGAGGATTGTGTGAGGCGGGTGAGAAAGAACTGTGTAAGAAGTCATTATGACCTCAGTATACTCATAGACTCATAGACTCATAGACTTTAAGGTCAGAAGGGACCATTATGATCATCTGGTCTGACCCCCTGCATGCTGCAGGCCATAAAACCGTCCCTACCCCTTCCCTGGACTCTGCTGCTGAAGTCCCCAATCCTGTTACTAGTGCATTCAATCGGCAGAGACCCTCCTGCTAGAGATCCCTGCCCCATGCTGCGGAGGAAGGCGAAAAACCTCCAGAGGCTCAGCCAATCTACCCTGGAGGAAAATTCCTTCCCGACCCCAAATATGGCGATCAGTAAGACCCCGAGCATATAGGCAAGAGTCTCCATCCTGACCCCTTTTAGCCATTATGCTATTTACCTACCATTGCTTGGTTTTCCTTGACTACTATGTTTTACCATTAAACCATTCCCTCCATAAACTTATCTAACTTAATCTTAAAACCAGACAGGTCCCTCGCCCCCACCGTTTCCCTCGGAAGGCCGTTCCAAAATTTCACCCCTCTGACGGTCAGAAACCTTCGTCTAATTTCAAGCCTGAACTTCCCCACGGCCAGTTTATATCCATTCGTTCTCGTGTCCACATTAGTACTAAGCTGGAATAATTCATCTCCCTCCCTTGTATTAATCCCTCTAATATATTTAAAGATAGCAATCATATCCCCCCTCAGCCTTCGCTTTGTCAGACTAAACAACCCAAGCTCCTCTAGTCTCCTTTCATACGACAGGTTTTCCATTCCTCTGATCATCCTAGTGGCCCTTCTCTGCACCCGTTCCAGTTTGAGTTCATCTTTTTTAAACATGGGAGACCAGAACTGCACACAGTACTCCAAATGTGGTCTCACCAGCGCCTTGTACAACGGAAGCAGGACCTCCTTATCCCTACTAGATATACCTCGCCTAATGCATCCCAAGACCGCATTGGCTTTTTTCACCGCCACGTCACATTGTCGACTCATAGTCATCCTGCGGTCTACAAGGACCCCTAGGTCCTTCTCCTCTTCCGTTACTTCTAACCAATGCGTCCCCATCTTGTAACTAAAATTGTTATTAGTCATCCCCAAATGCATCACCTTACACTTTTCACTATTAAATTTCATCCTATTTCTGATACTCCAATTCACAAGCTCATTCAAATCTCCCTGCAGGATATCCCTATCCTCCTCCGAATTTACAACGCCTCCCACCTTCGTATCATCCGCAAACTTTATCAGCCCACTCCTGCAATCGGTTCCAAGGTCAGTTATAAATAGATTAAATAAAATGGGTCCCAAAACCGAACCTTGAGGCACTCCACTAGTAACCTCCCTCCAACCTGACAGTTCACCCTTTAATACGACCCGCTGCATTCTCCCCATTAACCAATTCCTTATCCACCTCTGGATTTTCATATCGATCCCCATGTTTTTCAGTTTAACCAATAATTCCTCATGGGGTACAGTATCAAACGCTTTACTGAAATCCAGGTATATTAGGTCCACCGCATTTCCCTTATCTAATAAATCCGTTACTTTCTCAAAGAAGGAGATCAGATTTGTTTAGCACGATCTGCCCTTCGTAAAACCATGTTGTAATTTATCGCAATTGCCACTAATCTCCAGGTCCTCAACTAGTTTCTCTTTCAGAATTTTCTCTAACACCTTGCACACTACAGATGTTAAACTAACAGGCCTGTAGTTACCCGGATCACTTTTTTTCCCTTTCTTGAAAATAGGAACCACATTAGCTATTCTCCAGTCTAACGGGACCACCCCCGAGTTTACAGATTCATTAAATATTATCGCTAACGGGCCTGCTATTTCCCGCGCCAATTCCTTCAATATTCTCGGATGAAGATCGTCCGGCCCTCCCGACTTAGCCCCATTAAGGTGTTCAAGTTTTGTTTCTACCTCGGATACGGTAATCCCCCATCCTGAACGCCCCTCTGTAGTGGTGCTAGTATCCCTAATCCCTTCATTGGCCTCATTAAACACCGATGCAAAATATTCATTGAGATATTGCGCCATGCCTAGATTGTCTTTAATCTCCTCTCCGGCAATAGTCTTCAGCGGTCCCACTTCTTCTTTCTTTGCTTTCTTCCTATTTATATGGCTGTAAAACCTCTTACTATTGCTTTTAATTCCCCTCGCTAGGTCTAACTCTACACAGCCTTTGGCCTTTCTCACTCTATCTCTACATTCTCTGACTTCACTTAGGTACATTTCCTTACTGATCCCTCCCCTCTTCCACTCTTTATACGCTTTCTGTTTTTTCCTAATCGCCCCTTTGAGTCGGTCGCTCATCCAGCTCGGTCTAAATCTCTTGCTTAGTAATCTTTTTCCCTTTTTTGGAATACAGGCCTCCGACAGCTCATGCATCTTTAACTTAAAGTAATCCCAGGCTTCTTCTGCCTTTAAATCCATTAATATGTTTGCCCAATCCACTTCCCTTACCAGTCCCCTTAATTTGTTAAAATCGGCCTTTTTAAAATTATAAACCCTAGTCTTTGACTTAATTCTGTTACTCCTTCCATGTATTTTAAACCGAATTAGCTCATGATCACTGGAGCCCAAATTGTCCCCTACTACCACTTCCTCAACGAGGTCCTCACTACTTACCAGAATCAAATCTAAAATGGCCTCCCCCCTCGTCGGTTCAGCTACCACTTGATGGAGGAATTGATCAGCAAGCACATCTAGGAACATCTGAGCCCTATTATTGCTACTAGCGTTTGTTCCCCAATCTATATCCGGGAAGTTAAAGTCCCCCATAATTACACAGTTTCTGTTAGTAATTACTTCTCTAAACACATTAAATAGTTCCTTATCCATATCCTGGGTCGATCCCGGCGGTCTATAGCACACTCCAAGCACTATCCCCGGAGAGGCTCTAGTAGTCCTATTACCCAGTGTGAGTATTGCCCAGACGGACTCTGTGTTATCTATTCCATCCACTATTATTTCTTTACAGCTTATTTCACTATTGACATACAATGCCACCCCCCCCACCTTTACCTTTGTCCCGGTCTTTCCTAAACAGCGCATACCCCTCCATACCTGTGTTCCAGTCGTGACTGCCATTCCACCACGTTTCTGTTTTTCCTACGATATCTGGTTTCAGCTCTTGGACCAAGAGCTCCAATTCCTCCATTTTATTACCTAGGCTTCTGGCATTGGTGTATAGACACCCTAATGTATGTCGTTTAGCCTGTCTCCCATTAGAAGCACTATATGTTGCGGGCCTCCTTGTGTCCATCGCCCCTGTCCTTCCTATGTCCAATCTCATCTCCCCGGCTATGTCTCCTCTCATTTTACTCACCTTCTCCATACTGGAATCTGGCGTGGAGATTAACTGTGCATCTCCCAACCATCTCCCCAAACTTCCTAGTTTAAAGCTCTTTTGATAAGATGAGCCAGCCTCCCTCCCAGAAGTCTATTTCCTTCCCTACTCAGGTGAAGCCCATCCCGCGAGAACAGGTGTCTGTCCCCGAAAGCCTCCCAGTGGCCATACATCCCAAAGCCCTCCTTATAGCACCACTCCCTTAGCCAACTATTTATTCTCACAATTCTATCAGCCCTTTGCTGCCCTTCCCTCGGAACGGGCAGAATCCCACTAAAGATAATCTGAGCCTCTATCTCCTTGAGCGTCTTCCCCAGCCTGGCATAATCTCCCTTGATCCTCTCTAACGAGAACCTAGCCGTGTCATTCGTTCCTACATGAAGGATTATCAAGGGGTTCTTACCTGCTCCTTTTAGGATCCTTTTCAACCGCAGGTCCACATCGCGTATCTTTGCGCCCGGTAGACAGCACACCCTTCTGTTCTCCGGGTCCGCCCTGGTCACAGGCCTGTCCAATCTCCTCAGTAAAGAGTCTCCAATCACATACACCTGCCGTTGCCTGGCAACCGTGCGATCTAGTAATCTAGTCTCCGATCCCTCTAGTCCTGACCTGTGCCTGTTCCTATCTTCTCTTATGCCCCCCCTTATGCCTTCCTGAATCCTCCCGGGGCCCAGAATTGGTGCTGTCTCCATCAACTCCTCCCCTCTCTCTCTTGGACTAGCTGCTCTTCTCTTCTTTCTCACCCTTCCACCTTCAGTCGCCACCTGCTGCCCCTCCACCTCGCTATCCAAGCACTCGAACCTATTCCTGAGTTCTATTCCCCCCTCACTGGCCCTTCTTTTCCTTGGCCTGCTTCTCACAGTCACATGCTTCCACCTCCCTTGTTCTCCCCCTTCCATTCCCCTCTCACCGTCTTCTACCTCTGCCTCTACCTCCACCATAGGGCATTCTCCTTCAGTCCCCCCTTGCCTGTCCTCCATCAGCTGCTCAAACCCCTGTCTAAACTCCACCAGGGTCTCTACCTGCATCTGCAGCCCCTTAATCTTTTCCTCCAGTAACACTATCAGGCGACACTTCATACACACATACCTTAGTTCCAGGTCTCCTGCTAGGACCATATACATACCACAGCTCCCACATGTCGCCATCTGCATTCTGTCTGCTGCTGCTGCTTGGCTCATGGCTGCTGCAGTCTCTGCCCACAGCCCCTGTGGACTCAGAGCACACACCAGTCCACAGGGGCTGTGGGCAGAGATTACAGCAGTATAGATAAGGTGTAGAAGACCTTGTGTAGATAAAGTATAGAAACGAATTGTATGTTGGCAAGAGTCAAAACAAGTGAGGAAATGAGATATCAAGATGGCCTATGTATAAACAAAACGCAGCTGTCCCTCGTTATTTCTGTAATGAAAGGTATAAATGCTTGCTGTAATTAGTTACCTGGGAGAGACCTGCTTAGCTCTCTCCCTCTGGGCAATTGTGAGAGTTAATAAAGCTTCTGACTTGCTGTACCTAAACAAATAGTGAGAACTCTGTTTTTCTCCGACAGGGGTCACTGCCAGGGGCAGCACCCCAGATAACAGGGCACCGGAGTCCAGGGAGGGATGTGGGGGCCCAGCGGTAGTGGGACACTGGCCTGCAGAGGTGGCTCCAAGGCTGGAAACGAGCTAATTCCTGGACACCAGCAGGAGGCGCCGCAGGGGTGAGTCCCGCGCGCACATACACGGCTCTATCCCTCACCCCTTGCGGGAAATGAACAGCTTCACTTGTCCCTTTTGGCCAGGTCCCACCACCTCTTCCTGCACCTCCAGTAAACAAGCAGAAATGTCACTAACCCCTGGCAGAAATAGAGCCCCTTGCACAGCTGATGTGTGGCAATGCCAGCGTGGTTTAAATGCTCCCCTTCAGACTGTGCCTGCGTCCGCTCCTGGAAGCGGCTGGGCGTGTCCCTCCGGCTCCTCGGCAGAGGCGCGGCCAGGCTGGTGCTGGGGGTGGGAGCAGCGCCTGGGAGCCAGACAGGTTGGTCGCTTTCTGGAGGCCGTGGAGCTCAGCTCCCCATCGCCCCGACCCACAGAGCCGGGAGGGGCGGGGAGCCGGCCTGGCCCTGCAGCCCCTGGCCTGCGGCTGGCACCGCTCAGCGAGCGCAGATGGAGCCCGACGCCCCCCCCCCAGCCCCTGCTCGGCCCCACGGCCCCAGGGGCAGCCACAATGGGCCGGCGACTCCCCGACATCCCGGGGTAACGCTCAGCAATGCCGGGAACCGCCGGACACAGCTAGTGGGACGACCCCCCGACCCCCCGTGTGTCCCTGCGCCCCCTGCTGGACGGGACGGGCCCTGATCTGTGTGTGGGGGGGAGGGGTGGACACATGTGGCCCCACAGGGATGGCAGGATCAGGCTGCCCAGCCCAGCTCTGGGTGTCTGTGCCCGGGGGCCCCTCCCTGTGTGTCCTGTTCCCCCCCCCCAGCCCCGGCCCATCCCGCGGGGGGGGGGGTGCTTTGGCTCCCAGCAATGTCCCAGGTTCCCATCAGTCTGGGCTCTGCCCCCCCGACACACAGGGGTTCCCCTGTGCCCCCCACACCCTAACAGAGGGGTCTGTCTCTCTGTGCCCCCCCACTTCCCACGGGCGGCCTCCAGGGATGAACCCCCCTCCACACAACCTCCACTGGGGGGCAATATCTGGGGGGGGATTCCCGGAGGCAGGGGAGCCCTGTCCTCTTCCATGCCCCAGCACCCCAGGGGACGATTTCTCCCCCGTGTGCGCCCCCCCCCGCATCTGCCAGGGCCAGACCCCCCCCTCGAAAGAGCAGCGGGGGGGGTGGGGGCTGGAGTTCGCTATAGAGTCCGTCTGGCGTTCCCCTGAGGCTACAGCGACTGGATTGCTACACCGCCCTCCCCCCCCCCCCGTGTCTGGGTGGGGCAGGGGGAGGGGCGGGGCGAGTGAGTCCCCCTCCCCCCGGGGGCAGGGCTGTCAGGAAAGGTGGGGCACGGTGCCAAAGGGGCCGCACCCCCTGCCCCGTCCCTGAGCTGCGCCGGGCAAGGGAGGTGCTTCGTGCCAGCTCCGCTCCCCCCCCCGCGCCACTTCCCCCGTCTCTGCCCTTTGCCCCCAGCTGGGAACCAGGCGTCTCTGCTGTCCCGGCGGGTCCCGCAGCAGCGACTGGCGATGGGGCGAATCCCCCACAGACCGGGCGGCCCTTGGACGGGGATTCTCCTGGCAGGTCAGAGGGGAGAACGGGGACCCAGGTGTCCGGAACACAAAGGCCTCCAATAGGAGCCCGTGTCAATGAAAGCCGAGGGGCTGCGGGTCGGGACTGAGGGGCACCGGCAGAGCTGGGTGGTGGGACCCCAGGGCTGGGGTAGCAGGAGGGGGGCTCTGACACTTCCCTCCCCAGGCTGGTTCCATCCCAGCTCCCCCGAGGCTGCGCCCCAAAGCCCCGGGGACCCCATAGAAGCCCCATTGTTCCCCCCAGCTTCTGCTTTGCATGGGGAGATTAGCAGGGATCAGCTGTTTGTTTGTGTCTCTGTCCCAGAGCATTGGGGGGGGGGCACCCAGACCCCCCCCCACTGAACTCCCTCCCCCAGATCTAGCAGGCGGAACCAGCCCCACGCAGATACCCAGGGACCTGGCACCCCACGGGGGGAGGGGGGAGAAGGGAGAAGACCCTTCTCCTCCCCAGCCCCCTGGTTCCTTCCTCCAAAGCGAAGGGGAAGTGGGCGGACGAGGCCGGGAGGGGAAGTCTGAGGCCGGAGGGGCCCCGTGGGGCTGCCCTGCCTGTGGGTCCGGACTCCAGGGTCCCGGCCCAGAGACGCCGCCCCTGGGTCAAGGCAGGTCCCGCTGCAGGAAAAGGCGCCGGGCGGCACCTGGCGAGGGGTCCCTTGCAGCTGAGAGGGTGGAGCGGGGGCGGGGGGGACCCAGGTGTCCGGGACACACAGGGCTGTAACAGGGGACAGTGCAAATGAAAGCAGAGGGGTGCAGGTCGGGAGTGAGGGGCACCAGTTAGTATCAGTCTCTCTGGTCTCCCCCCCGCAGCCTCCGTCCTGGGCTCCTGCCTCCAGCCGGCGCCGGCCCAGACCCCGACCCCAGTGACCATCGTCCTCACCCCGCCGAGCCCCGTGGTGGGAGGGGGCGTCAGCCTGGCCCCGCAGCCACCGCCAGAGAACTTGGTGCTCTGCAGCTGGTTCCGATCAGCGACCACCACTGATGAAAACAGCCGGATCCTCAGTTACAGTCCAGCTACAAGCCCCCCTCAGACCCTCGGCCCGGCCCACACGGGGCGGGAGACAGCGGGGCCGGGCTGCGCCCTGGACATCGCGGGGTTAACGCTCAGCGACACCGGGAACTACACGGTGCAGATAATGAACCCTGCTTTCCTCTCCATCCCAGTGACTCTGCGCGTCTATGGTAAGTGTCACCCCCAGGCGCTGGGCTGACCCTGGGCCCTGCCCTTCCCCCCCCCCCCCGCACCAGCGATGGGGCTTTGGGCGTCTCCCCCGGGCATGAGCCCGGCTGGTGAGGGGCTGTCGGGGGCCTGTGAGGGGGGGTCTGGGCTCCCCAGGGTGGGGGTGTCCCCGGATCCCCAGGGTGTCTCTGACCCCTCCCTGTTTCCCCAGAGCTGCAGGCTGCACAGTGGGGTGTGTACGACCAGCTGCAGAGATGAGGCCCCCCCAGGGGCCCTGGTGCATGCTGGGAAGACCCCTGTATCGGGGGGGGGGGAGGGTCAGACCCACCTGTTCTTTTACACCCACTTTGCTCAGTTTGGAGCCTACGGGGGCGGGGGGCTCATGATGTCACTGTGGGGCCCTTTGCGCCGGGACTCCCCAAATCCAGCCCCCCCCCCGGCTGTCTGCAGCGGGGGGGGGGAGCCGTGCCCTGTTGGGGGGTCACACTCACCAGTCCCTGAAGGTGAAACTGGACCCATAGCACCCAGGCTGGGGGGGGGGAGGCTCTGCCCTGAGGGGCTCAGTGCGGGGCACTGGGACCAGCTGGCATCCAGGAGCCAGAGGGCCGGAGCCAGAGCTGGGGGCTGGCACCTGCCCAGGGAGCTGGCGAATGCCCAGGTCCCACGTGCAGGTACTGACCAAGCCCCCCGGCGAGGCCCAGCGGGGGCAGCTCATGGCGGCGGGGGGAGGGAGGCTCTGCCTGTCAGCATTTCCCGGGTATTGCTGGGCTCAGCTCTGGCTCCGGGATGGGTCGTCCCTCGCGCCCAGTGAGTGGCTGGGGCTGTCCCCTGACAACCAGACCCTCACAGTGCTGGGTGTCACCCGGGGCGACGCCGGCGCCTACCAGGGCGAGGTTGGGAACCCCGTCAGCACCAACCGCAGCGAGCCCAGCACCGTGACGCTGGCCTGTGAGTAACTGCAGCCCCGTTCCCCAGCCGCGCTGCCCCTGGCCCTGCCGGCATCACCCAGCCACGGAGATGCGGCTGCCTCTGGGGTGGTACATGGCACCTGTTTATACTTAGTCTTACTGGTGACATCCCTCCCCCTGATCTCCTCCCACTGTGTGTAGATGGGCCAGACTCCGCCAGGATAGACCCCCCTGGACCCATCGGCCTGACCCTCGGGTCCCCTCTGACCCTGACGTGTGTCACCGAGTCCGTCCCAGCCCCGAGCTATCGCTGGGTTCTCAACGGCACCGACAGTAACGAGCAGCGGCAGCTCCAGGCAGCAGCACTCCAAGCGCGTACCTGGGGCGACAAGCCACGGGGGGCCCTGCCGGTCCCTGTGAGTGCGGCAGTCAGGGAGCTCTCGGCGGCTTGCCTGTGGGAGGTCCGCCAGTCCCGCAGCTTCAGCGGCAATTCGGCCGTGGATACACCGAAGCCGCGGGACCGGCAGACCTCCTGCAAGCAAGCTGCCGAACGCCGCCTGACTGCCGTGCTTGGGGCGGCAAAAAAGCTAGAGCCGCCCCTGCTAACGACCGGGAGCAGCTTGACCATTAATAGCACAACCTTGGATCAGGTGGGCACGTACAAGTGCCAGGCTCACAACCCCTCACGGCTAGCACGGAGATTGAGGTGCTGGGTGAGTAGCCGGGCACCACACCCGCCTCTGTCTGTCCAGCCTGTGCCCCACTCCGGACCTGTCCTGTCTCCAGCTGGGCTCCCTGTCTGCCTGCGACGTCCACTGTTACTCTGTGCACCAACCCCGCGGGTCAGCACCGTTCCTGCGCCCTGGGCTCTGCCTGTCTCTGGAGCCGGGTCTGGGGTCTTCAGCTCAGTTCTGGATTCACCCCTCGGGCTCTGTTCCCCAGGGGACGCTCCCGTCTGTCTGGATCAGACACTGCTCTATCACCTGTCACTGCCTGCACCGATCCCGCTCCCCGTGCTGGGCGCTCTCGGCTAGTTCACTGTCAGTCCAGCCACATCCCCCTGCGCTCGGGTCCTGTCCAGGGCCCAGCTCCACCCCGTGGGCTCTGTCCTGTGGGGGCTGCTCCCAGCCGTGCTGCAGCTGGGCCGGACGCTACCTGTCGCTTTCCAAGCGATGCCCGACCCGTCCGAATCAGTGCGTCGAGTGCCCTGCTCTGTGCCCGTCTCTCCCTCCCGGCTCCGTCCTGTCTCTGCTCCCCGCCCCTCCGGGGCATCTGTCCCCTGTGGGATGCCCCACTGCAGCTCTTGACAGCAGATTCCTGTCCACCTGGTGCCTCCGGCTGGTTCCCACCTGGGCCGGGCGTGTGGCCATGGCTCTGGCGGGGGGATCGGTCTGTACCCGCTATCAGCCTACGGGCTGGCTCCAGACCCCAGCCACACACCAGGTCTGTGTCCCCGCCTGAGATCTGGGCGCTGCTGGCCCGAGCGCTGCCTCCTGGGGGTGGGTAGCGGATGGGGCAGATTGCGGGGGGAGGGGGAGGCACCATCTCTCTGAGCCGGTGTTTCCTCCTTCACTCTCTTGATTCTCTCCTGGGACTTACCGGCTCCTTCCTGGTGCACCTGCCCCCCACGGCCCCCGTGCTGCTTGGTGCCCCCCAACAAGGGGTGCTGGAGAGTGAATTAGCCAGTGGGCAGGACAGGGAGCTCGGAGCAGGACAGGCGGATGGGGGCTGCTTTGAGGGAAGAGACGGGAGGGGACGTTCCCAGACCCCCGGGGAAGGGGGTACAGACTGGAGGAGTTTCCTTGGCCCTGCCGCTGGAATCCGGATGCCCCCTCCCCATTTGGACTCTCGTGGGTCGTGGGGAGAAACCAGGGGGCCTGGGCTGTGAGGCCCTTGCTGAGCTATGGGGCTGGGTAGGAATGGGGGGCAGCACTAGGCTGGGCAGCTGTCCCCCACCACGACATCACCCCGATCTCCCCGGGGACAGTGAGAGTGGCTGTGGCTGACTGCTCATGATGCACCAGCGAGGTCACCCCCACCCCCGGCCTGGGTCTGGGATGGGCAGCGCCGTCCGGGTCGGAGGGGACGGCAAGGAACTGGCACAGGGCCGTGCCCATGGGGTAATGCCAGCAGCACCAAGCGACCTGTGAGGTCATGACTCTCGAGTAGGGCCCAAATGTCACGGGATCGGCTTGAAAATCCTGCTGTCAGGACGGAGCCTGGGAAATGGTGCAACGACAGCTGAGAGTCTTCTGAAAATCACGGGGCTCCGGGAGCCAGAGCTTCAGGGAGGTACCAATAACTGTGAGACTCAAGGCTGGGGAGAGGGACCCTCTGCCGCAGCCCAGAAGGCGACTGCCCGTCTCCAGAGCTCTGAGGGGCAAAGGGCGAAGGACCCTTCCCACGACACCGCAGGGCAGTCAGAACAGGGCACTTCCCCCAGTCCCGCAGGGTGGTGGCCCTGATCCCAGGTGAATGGAGGGGCAGGACTCACGGTGACGCTCTCTCTGTTCCCTGCACAGAAAAGCTTGCCAAGCCCACGGTGACGCTAAACCAAACCCAGGTGCCTGAGAATGGGACCCTCACCCTCATGTGTAACACTTCCCCCCGCGCCGACACCGTGCTCTGGCTCCAGAACGGGTCGTACCTCACACCCAACACGCGGCTGGAGCTATCCTCGGAGAACCGGACCCTCACTGTGCTGAATTTCACCTGGGGCGACACCGGGACCTACCAGTGCGAGGTCGGGAACCCCGTCAGCACCAACCGCAGCGAGCCCAGCACCGTGACGCTGGCCTGTGAGTAACTGCAGCCCCGTCCCCCGGCCGCGCTGCCCCTGACCCTGCCGGCATCACCCAGCCACGGAGATGCGGCTGCCTCTGGGGTGGGGTGCGGCACCTATTTATACCTTGTTCTGCTGGTCCCCTCCTTCCCAACGATCCTCTCCCATTCTGTGTAGATGGGCCAGAATCCGCCAGGATAGACCCTCCAGGACCCGTCAACCTGACTCTTGGGTCCCGTCTGACCCTGATGTGCGTCGCCGTCTCTGTCCCAGCCCCGAGCTATTCCTGGTTTCTCAATGGCACCAAATTACCCCAGACCTGGAGCAGCTTCACCTTTGACCTGACAACATTAAATCTGGGCACGTACAAGTGCCAGGCTCACAACCCTGTCACTGGCCTCACGGCTAGCGCGGAGACCGAGGTGCTGGGTGAGTAGCCGGGCACCGCGCCCCACGCCCACCTCTGCCTGAGGCCCACAGAGCGCCAGGGGCTCCGTCATTGTGTGTCCAGCGGGCGCCCCGGCCACTCCGGATCTTGTCCTGTCTCCAGCCAGGCTCCCTGTCTGCCTGGGACGTCCCCTGTTACTCTGTGCACCAACCCCGCGGGTCAGTGCCGTTCCTGTGCTCTCTCTGGCTCTGGAGCCGGGTCTGGGGTCTTGAGCTCAGTTCTGGATTCACCCCTCGAGCTCTGTTCCCCAGGGGACGCTCCCATCTGTCTGGATCAGACACTGCTCTATCACCTGTCACTGCCTGCACCGATCCCGCTCCCCGTGCTGGGCGCTCTCGGCTAGTTCACTGTCAGTCCAGCCACATCCCCCTGCGCTCTGGTCCTGTCCAGGGCCCAGCTCCACCCCGTGGGCTCTATCCTGTGGGGGCTGCTCCCAGCCGTGCTGCAGCTGGGCCGGACGCTACCTGTCGCTTTCCAAGCGGTGCCCGACCTGTCCGATCAGCACGTCGAGTGCCCTGCTCTGTGCCCGTCTCTCCCTCCCGGCTCTGTCCTGTCTCTGCCCCCCGGCCCTCCGGGGCATCTGTCCCCTGTGGGATGCCCCACTGCAGCTCTGACAGCAGATTCCTGTCCACCTGGTGCCTCTGGCTGGTTCCCACCTGGGCCAGGCGTGTGGCCATGGCTCTGGCTCAGGGGTGTCGGTCTGTACCTGCTATTAGCCTACGGGCTGGCACCAGGCCTCCAGCCGCGCACCGGGTCTGTGTCCCCGCCTGAGATCTGGGCGCTGCTGGCCCCGGCGCTGCCTCCTGGGGGTGGGTAGCGGATGGGGCAGATCCGGGGGGGAGGAAGGGGAGGCACCATCTCTCTGAGCCGCTGTTTTCTCCTTTGCTCTGTTGATTCTCTCTTGGGATTGACTAGCTCCTTCCTGGTGCGCCTGCCCCCCACGCCCCCGCGCTGCTCGGTGCCCCCCAGCAAGGGGTGCTGGAGAGTGAATTAGCCAGTGGGCAGGACAGGGAGCTCGGAGCAGGACAGGCGGATGGGGGCTGCTTTGAGGGAAGAGACGGGAGGGGACGTTCCCAGACCCCCGGGGAAGGGGGTACAGACTGGAGGAGTTTCCTTGGCCCTGCCGCTGGAGTCCGGACGCCCCTCCCCAGTCGGACTCTCGTGGGTCGTGGGGAGAAACCAGGGGGCCTGGGGCTATGAGGCCCTTGCTAAGCTATAGGGCTAGGTGGGAATAGGGGGCAGTGCTAGGCTGGGGGGCTGCCCCCCTCACTCCCACTGGGTCTCTCTGATCCGAGAGTAACACTGGCTGACTGCCCATGATGCACCAGCGGGGTCACCCCCACCCCCGGCCTGGGTCTGGGATGGGCAGCGCCGTCCGGGTCGGAGGGGACAGCAAGGAACCAGCACAGGGCTGTGCCCACGGGGTGTCCGGTGGCACCAAGAGACCTGTGGGGTCGCGACTGAGTCCGGCCTGAACTGTCATGGGATCGGCTTGAAAACCCTGCTGTTGGGCCGAAGCCTGGGAGCCGGAGCGTCACTCTCCCTTTGAACCACAGCCGAGAGTCTCCCAAAAATCACAGGACTCCGGGAGCCAGAGTCTCAGGGAGGCACCAATAACTGTGAGACTCAATGCCGGGGGAGACGGACCCTCTCCCGGATCCCAGAAGGCGACTGCCTGTCTCCACAGCTCTGAGGGGCAAAGGGTGAAGGACCCTTCCCACGACACCGCAGGACCTTTCTCACAACCTCACATGGTGGCAACACCAGCACCCTTGCCCCAGTCCTGCAGGACAGCAGCCCCAATCCCACATGGAGGAGCAGGGACACATGGTAACGCTCTCTCTGTTCCCTGCACAGAAATGCTGCCCAGGCTCACGGTGACACCAAACAAAACCCTCGTGCCTGAGAACAGGACCTTCACCCTCACGTGTAACGGGTCCCCCAGCGCCGACACCGTGCTCTGGCTCCGGGACGGGGCGTGCCTAGAGCCCAATGCCCCAGTGCGGCGCTAGGGGCTGCAGGGAGCGGCGGGGGGGGGGGGGGATTGTGGCTGAACCGTCTGATCCAAACCCCCCTCCCCCCCAGGCTCTCCTCCAGACGCCCCTCATCCAGGTGCCCATTCAAGTCTCTCTACTGGGGCCGTCGCTGGGATCGTCATCGGGTCACTGGCGGGGGCGGCGCTGGTCGGAGTCGGGGCCTATTTCCTCTGTGAGTAAAAGCCCCGCCCCCAGAGAGCCAGGACTCCTGGGTTCTATCCTGGCACCGGGAGGGGAGTGGGGTCTAGTGGTTAGAGCAGGGGGGGCTGGGACCAGGACCCCAATTCCAGCATCTCTGCTGATTCCTCCCAGACTCTCGCTGCCGGAACAAGACCCCCAGGGAGAACGAGGCACCTGTCCTGGTGTACGAGAACCTGCCCCCTACAGCCTGGGCGGGGCCAGTGGTGAGTGACAAGGGCTCAGCCCCTCCCTCTGCTATTCCAGTCCCACCCCCTCCTCTGCGGGTGCCCCTCAGTCCCGACCTGCAGCCCCCAGCCAGTTTACCCTGTCCTCTTTAGGTGGGGGTGGGGGGGGTTACACAAACCCTGGGTCCCATTGACTGTCCCAGGGTCATCCGTCCCCCACCCCGAGCTTGGCTAGGGGGTCTCTGGGTCTGCTGCTAACGACTCTCTTGCCTCTGCCTCCCCCAGGCTCAGCCCGGGAGCCCCCCTGACCTCAGCCCCATGTACCAGGTGAGCGCCTGCCCCTTGTGCTGTATTCTCCCCCCTGAGAAGGGTTTGGACCCAGTGGTGGGAGGGGGGAGCTGCCCCCCCAAACCCTATGGCTGAGAACGGGGCTGGTTATCACATCCCAGAGCTGGGGGGGGGCAGAGTGAGCCAGAGAGGGACCAGTTGGGAGCCCCAGGGCTGAGGGGAGGGGCTGGGGGGGTCCAGCACTGGGGGGGGAAGTAGGATGGTCCCCCTGTGTTTGGAGGGGCTTTTAGGGCTCAGTGGGGGGATGGGCCCCTGAGATTGGAGGGGCTGTTGGGGCCCGTGGGGGGAGCTGGGGGGCTGTGTCCTGCAGGGCAGGGTCCCCAGCTCTCCCCTGGGGCATCTCTGGCTGAATCATCCCCGTTTCCCCCAGACGCTGCAGCCCCGACAGCCGGACGTGTACGAGGAGCTGAAGAAGTGACACCCCCTCCTGCTCCCAGTGCACGGCACAGGGCACCGAGGGGTTCATGGGGCCCCGGCTCTGATGTCTCCAGACCAGCCCCCAAAGGGGCTCGGGAGGTCCCTGCCCAGAGCCGGCAGCGCTGGGTGCGGTGACTGTGGTGAGCCGTGTGCCGGGGGCACGGCCGGAGCTGTGTCTGGCCTGGGTCTCAGGGGCTGGTTCCAGCCGGGCAGCAGAAGGCGCCAGGCCTGTCCCTGGCAGACAGGAGGCACCGGGCCGTTCTCTCTGTGCCCAGCTCCGGGGGCGCTGGGTGGTGCCGAGCTCGCCAGGCGGCTGGTTCCACCCGGAGCCAGGCCCCAGCAGCATCTGCACCAGCCCTAGGGAAGCAGCTGGCAGGGAAAAGCGCCCCGGGGGGGAGGGTGTTTCTGAGGCCAGAGGCTGGCTTTGGGGGAGGTATCGTGGGGGGGCACCCAGGGTCCTGCCCCAAGGGGAGCAGCTGCCAGCGGGTTTGTCTCCTGCAGGGAGCGTTGGAGCCCGGCCGGCTGGGAGCCGGACGCTGGCGGGAGCTGAACCCCGCAGAAGCTGCCTGGGGCGGGTTCGGGACGTCGGGGCGCTGGGAAGCGCGTTCCCAGTTTATTCTCCATCTCACCCATTGTCCCGTTAACTCCAGCGGCGCCTTCTCCCAGCTCTGGGCAATAAACTCAGCCTGGTTTTCTCTGTAACGCCTGGCCGGGCCGAGGCCGAGCGACACTGGTTGGGGGTCACTGCTCAGCTGGGGGTTCGTGGACCTTTGGGGCAGTGGAGCTGGGAATTTGGCCAATGGGCAGTGCCTGGTGCTGAGGGTGGGGGCCGATCGCTGACCTGCCGAGGGCTGGGGGGGAGGTCGCCCATGGCGGGGGCGGGGGGGCGGGGATTTGACTCCTGGCAGGGCCAGACAAGGCTGCTTGTGCCGGGGCGGGAGTGCGATGCTCTGAACCTCGGGGGAACACCCTGCACCCCCATGTTCATCCTTATAAAATGATCGTGTGGTGTCCAGTGCAAAGTTTACCATGTTGGGTGTGTTTGGAAGGCTCCTGATGCCCTGAGCAGTGTTGTTACAGGAATGTTACAGGTTGTAATTTCATGTCTATAGTGATGAGGCTGAGAATGTGTCCTCATGGCTTAAAACAAGCCCAGGCAAAACTCTCCAGGAGCAGAGGGGCAGTTCACACCTCATCAGGGCAAGTATGGGACAAACCCAGCCCAGCCCCACAGGAACAAAAGACACTGGCCTAGGCAGCAACAAAGGATCTGTTGGCCTCTCCAGTGAGTTACCCCCCTTCCCTTGGTCAGTTTGGGACTGGGATGAGGTAATGTTCACCTGACTTGGGGCGGGGGCAAAGCCAAGAGGGAAGAAAGAACGTGATATAAGAGAGACGTTTGCCAGGCTCTTCCACCTCCATCTACATCCACAGACACCCCCACCAAGCGACTGAAGCGCTGATCAAGGGGGAGAGCCTGGCTGAAGAGCGACCAGCCTGTGGTGAGAAGCATCTAAGTTTGTAAGGACAATGAAAGTGTTAAGATCAGCTTAGAATGCGTTTTGCTTTTATTTCATTTGACCAAATCTGACTTGTTGTGCTTTGGCTTTGGTTGGAAGCGTGTCAGAGACCCCCCTTGGGATAACAAGCCTGGGACATATCAATTTCTTTGTTAAATTGATGAACTCCTATAAGCTTGCACCATCCAGCGGGCATAACTGGACACTGCAAGACGGAGGTTCCTAGGGTTGTGTCTGGGACCGGAGATATTGGTTAGTGTCATTCGGTTGCACGATCCAAGCAGCGGCTGGCCAAAAGTGCTCACTCACGTAACGGGGAGCAGCTTACACCCCAGAGGTTGTGCGTGAACAACCCAGGAGTGGGGGCTCTCACAGCAGAGCAGGGTCAGGCTGGCTCCCAGAGTCAAGGGCTGGAGTCACCCAGCAGATCACCGGCCCAGATAACAGCAGGGGAACGTCACAAGGGGGTCGCGAGGGGCCTCACAGGCTGGCACCCCGGGAAGCGTCTCACGGCCCATCACGGGGCAGGGGGGAATGTGGGGAGCAGAGCGAGACCAAAGGCCCCACACGTGGCCTCAGGTCCAGACTGCGCGTCTGCCTGACCCATGGCTGGGGGCACCCAGCTCAGTCCCCCCGTCATGTCTGCTGCCTGGGTCCCATGCCCCCGGCCGGGGCTGAATTCAGCCGGGCCGGAGACAAACTGCCCTGGGCTCCTCCCTGCAGCTCCTCTGGGCCTGGCTGCAGCTTATGGGGCAGGACAGCCCCACTGGAGTTAACCCCTTAGTGACCAGCCAGCCGCCTCCCCGAGAATGACCCCTGCACTTCTCCCCCCCCCCGCCCCAGGAGCTCCCGTCCATCCCGCCTGAGCCCCTTCTCGGGGGCGATGCCGTGTGGGGCCGACCAGGGACGGCGTCGCTGAAACAGACGGAGATGTTCATGGGGTCTGTGCCGTGGCCCCGCCCAGCATCGGTGCCCTTGCCCATGGAGCCAGGACTGGCCAAACGGCAGCCCGCCAAGGCCTGGCCTATGGGGAACCCCCCTGGAGCAGGGGGACGGGGGTTTCCAGTGGGTCCGGCAGGGGTCTGAGCTGGGCTCGGGTTGCCAACTTTATTTGCAGAAAAGCGAATGCCCCGTCCGCCCCCCGCCCAAGCCACCCCCCTCCCTCCGTCGCTCGCTCTCCCCCACGCTTGCTCACTCGCTCATCTTCACCGGCTGGGGCAGGGGGTTGGGGTGCTGTGAGGGGGGGTGAGGGCTCTGGCTGGGGGTGCAGGCTCTCGGGTGGGGCCAGGGAAGAGGGGCTTAGGGTGCAGGAGAGGGCTCCAGGCTGGAGTTGGGGTGCGGTGGAGGTGTGGGATCTGGGGTGTGGCCAGAAATTAGGGGTTCAGGGTGAGGGAGAGTTGGGGTGCAGGAGGGGGTGAGGGCTCTGGGCTGGAACAGGGGTTTGGGGTGCAGGAGGGGTTTCAGAGTGCAGGCTCCGGGCAGTACTTATCTCAAGCTGCTCCCAGGAAGCTGCCAGCGTCTCCCTCCGGCTCCTAGGCGGAGGTGCAGCCAGGGGCCCTGCGCGCTGCCCCCACCTGCAGGCGCCGCCTCCTCAGCTCCCATTGGCTGTGGTTCCTGGCCAACAGGAGCGGCTGAGCGGGTGCTGGGGGAGGGCAGCGCAAGGAGCCCCCGTGGCAACCCCAAAACCGGACGCCTGCAACCCTGAGTTGGGCCCGGCCCCGGGCAACATTTATTGCATGACCTGACAGTAAATACAAACCCACTGCTGGTCCATGGGGCAACTGGCCTGAGGGGGTGAATAACGAGGACAGGGCAGCCCCACAGCGACCAGGTCACTGGCTCAGCTGGGCCCCCTGCGCCCCATTGTGTTATAACCCGGTCCCGGGCACAGGCCGTCCCTGCAGGCTGGGGGCTCCAGGCAGGGTATGGGGGTCGGCGTGAAGCAGCCAGACCGCGGGAGCCCCCGGCGCGATCCGGCCCCAGCAGGGCCAAGGGGACCCGGGTGCGTCTGGCCCAGAGCCCGGCCGGGCTGGGCACTCGCTGCTGCCCCCTGCTGGCAACACGCGGCCCAGCCCCCCCGCAGGGCTCAGCCGGACAGGGGCTGCCCCGGGAGGGAGCTCTCGGCCCCACTCCTGGTGAGCCAGGGGGCGGCCCCGCTGGGCCAGGCCTGATTTGCACCCCTGGGCTGGGACCCTCTGGGCTTTGCCCTTCGCTGCAGCAGGACCCAGGGGCGCTGGAACCATATGGACAGTGGGGGGCTGAGAGCCATTGACCCAAACTGCAAACCCTGCGTATGATGGAAACCACGTCTGGCGGGGGGCGGTAGCCCCCTAGTTCCAGCACCCGCGGCAGGACCCATCTCGATACAGTGGGGGGGGGGTCTGTTCTGTGAGCCTGGACCCACAGGCAGGGCAGCCCCACAGGGCCCCTCCTGGCTGAGACTGTCCCTCCCAGCCGCACCCACCCACTTCCCCTTCGGCTGCTAGGGAACAGTGTGTGTGTGTGTGTGTGTGTGTGCGGTCTGGGGGGGGGTGACTTCCTGGGGGTGTCTGTCACTGGGTCTCACGCTCCTTCACAGCCCCCCGCCCCGCTCCGCTCCTGCCGGTTCCCCTCGGCCCCTCCCACCGGGTATTGCTGCCTGTTCTCTGCACCGGCTGCAGCTGGGAATTGGGGTGGGGCAGAGCTGGGAGGTTGACCCATTGGCTGGATGTTCCCAAGTCACCAGAAACCAAAGTGTTACCAGCACAGCCCTGTTGTCGGTAGTACTTGCCGAGTTGGAGCTCCCAGGACACACGCTCACGGTGCAGAAAGGGGAAAACGGGCTCTGGCCGGTACCGAGCGGCCGGGCTGCCCCCACACCGTGCACGGCAGAGTAATCGCGGTCCTGGCGGTACCTGGAACGGGGCCGTGACACGACACAGGTGCCCAGACTCACCCGGGTTCTGCTTTGGGCCAATAACCGACTGGTCGGCGAAGGGACGAGCCGCGGGGCTCACACACCTGGCGTTCAGTAAAGCGTCTGCCACGGAGCCCGTGGGGAATTCCCCGCTGCCGTCGGGGTGCTGGGGACCCCCCCATGCTGCGTGCGCTGGGTCAGGAGCCGGCGACGGGGCGCTGGGGACCCCCCCACGCTGCGTGCGCTGGGTCAGGAGCCGGCGACGGGGCGCTGGGGACCCCCCACGCTGCGTGCGCTGGGTCAGGAGCCGGCGACGGGGCGAAGGCTGCGGGCGGTGCTGAGCGGAGACTCCCTGTCCTGCAGGGAGGTGGCTACAGGCATCTGTGCGGCTCGGTCTGGGGACCAGGCTCAGTCACTAGTTGTTAAGGACCGTGGTGCACGAAGGGGGCGGGGGCACCCGGCATTGCTGGGGATACAAAGCTGGGGGCGGGGGCACGGCGGGGGGGGGGGGGGCGGGACCCTTACCCGGGGGGGACTGGAGGACCCGGCTGACCGGAGCGACAGCCATGGGCTGAACGCTGACCGCGCAGGGCCCACGGGAACGCGCTTAGGGGCTAAAAACAAGATTTTCTCTCCAGCTGGGGGCTCAGCGGGGCCGGGACAGAGGACGCGAGAGCCCTGGGCATGCAGGGCGGCCGCAGGATAATGGAGAGTCCCCCTGGGATGCGGCTGGGAGCCCGGCGGGCCTAGGATGGCTCAGGTCTGACCTGCAGCGCGGCCGGATTAGTCCCACTGGCCGTGCCCCGGTGAGCCCTTGGCTGGGAGCCGGGCGGCCGCTCTGTCCCCGTGCGGAGAAAGGGGAAGGCAGCCGGGAGCCGGGGCAGAGGCGCTGCCAGGCTGGGCGGGGGCTGGAGGGTCTGTCCTAGGAGAGGGGCCTGGGAGCTTGGGGCGTTTGATGGCGGGCTGTGGGGGGGCTGAGTGCTCGCAGTAACTGCACTGGGGGTGTAACTCCCCCGGGGGGGCATGAGATAGTTCAGCCCAAGGACCCTGGGGGCACAGACCAGGCCAGACACTAGACGGTTTCTACCCATGGGAGGGGAGAGGTGCTGGGGGAGGGGCGATAACTAGTGTTACCAGAGAGCTGGACAAACTGACGGGGAGTGGGGGGGGCCTTGTGATGGGGCTGGGCTGGGACAAGGGCAGGGGCCGGACTCAGCATCTCCGGGGTCACGTCTGGTTTACGTCTCACGTTGCTAATGCTCATGCTTCAGGGTCTCAGCCAGCTGCCGGCAGGGGTCAGGAAGGGATCTCTCCCCCGCTCCCCCATATATTCTCAGTGTTTTTTCTGCGAAGCATGGGGGGTGGCCTGGCTTGGGGCTGGGCACTGGACGGGGGGGAGGGGGGCTGCGCTCTGCGTGGCTCCGTGTCTCTCTCTCTCACAGGTGCTGGGCTGGCTGGCTCTTGCTCACACGCCCAGTGTCCAGCCGGTCGCCACGTCTGGGCTCAAGAAGGTTTTTCCCCCTGGTCAGACTGGCAGGGCCCTGGGGGATTCCCCTCCCTCTGCAGTATGGGGTGGGTCACTGCCCGGGGGTCTCTGGGTCTCTCTCACGCCATCCCCCGCCCTGCCGCACCTGGTCCCTCTGGGCCCTGCCCACGGCACAGAACGGGCTGGGCCCTGGGGGCCATGACACTTTGCTCTGACTTCAGGCACTGGGTGGACCTGGTGGGTGCGGGGGGGGCTGGTGGCGGGTGGGACGCAGGACTCAGACTGACCGGCTGGTCCATCCAGCCTGGCTCACTGACAGCAGAGCCCCTGGCTCGTCCCCCTCTCCTGCAGTCCCAGACCCCACGGCTGCGCTGGGCCCCCCAATGGGGGCACACGGCCAGGGCTGCGCTGGGTTCCTGTGACAGACCCACTGCAACCGCTCTGGGGTCAGCCAGGGGCCCTCTGGGGAGAGACCTCGGGGAGCCCCCCACCACTGTGGGATCCCAGCGTCTCTCCTCCAGCCGCTTTCTTGGCCCCTGGCTGGGCCCGAAGGCTAAGGGGGGGCCCCTCCCCCCCAGGGCTGGATGCCAGCCTGTCCCAAAGCCCCCCCGGGTCTAGTGACCCCCCAGGGCGGGGGGCGGTTAGTGAACTGAGCAAAGTGGCTGTAAAAGAGCAGGTGGGTCTGACACCTCCAGCAGAGACCCCACCCCACGATACAGGGATCTTCCCAGCATGCATCAGGGCACTGGGGGGCCTCATCTCCGCAGCTGGTCGTACACGTCCCACTGTCCGGGCTGCAGCATCTGGGGAAATAGGGAGGGGTCAGAGACGTTATGGGGGGAGCTGGGGACACTTCCCCCATGGAGCCCACCCCCCCCCCTAGAGACACAACCGCCCCGGGGGCCCTCTCCCCACATTCCCCCCCCGTACCCTGTAGCCTCCCCCCAACACGGGGCCCCCTCCCTCCCACAGGGCTGTATTGGGGGCAGCTCCCCACTCCCCACATCGAGTTCGGACCACCCCAGGCTGGCACCTACCTCATACGTGGGCTGGTGTCTGGGGGGCTCCTGGGCGGGGCCTGGAGAAGAGAATGAGGCAGGTGGGTCACTGGACACGAGAGACGCCCCCAGCCCAGCCCAGGGGGGAGGGGAGCTGATGAGCCCCAGGAAACTGGGACACTCCTGACCCCCACAGAGAGAGGGGAGAAGGGAGAAGGCTGCAGGTCGGGAGTGAGGGGCACCGGCAGAGCTGGGGGGAGCCCAGGGCTGGGCTATCAGGGGATGCGGTTTGGGAGTGAGGGGCCCCATGTGACAAAGTAGGAATTTTTCATAATATTTTGGATGACTATTATGCATGCCTCAGTTTCCCCTAGGTGGTGCCTGGTTAATGAGGTGGGGGAAGGATTCTTCTCTCCTTGCAGAGATCAGCCTGCCCGACGCCGGGCTGCCTGGGCACAATGGACAGCCCCAGAAGACAACCGCCCCTCCCATTGCCTGAGCCCCCCTTAGGGAGGCCCACGGGGGGCACTGGGGGGGGCAGGACCAGGAGGGGCCGGGGAGTCATTATGTGGGGGCTGCTGGAAGCAGGAGGTGGCTGGCCTGGGACTGCAGAGGGCTCAGGGGGGCTCCGGGCTCCGGCCTGACCCAGGGGGCCCAGGCTGTAACTGTCCGTTCTCGACGCTCACTCAGGACCTTCGACGCTGGGTCTGGACACCCAATAACTCGCCTGTGTTCACCCGCTGGCTGAGTCACTGCAGAGTGGGGGGGGCTCCCGTTGGGGGTTCGAGTCTCCCCGAGGTGTCCTACCATAGGGGCGGGAAGTGGGGATGCCGGAGGTGCTGCAACACCACCAGGTTTTGCGGCCAGCGTCCCGGCCACCAGCCCCACGCCTGGGGCTCCGCACCCCCGCCAACTGTGGCCCCAGCCTCCACCACGTCACACCTGTCTGTGTCCCCCCTCCCAGAGCCATGGCTCCCGACCCCAGCTCCAGGGGGCAGTGAGCGGCACGGACGGGGTAAGGGGGGGTACAGCTCAGCACCCCCACTCCAAAAACTGTCCCAGCACCACTGTGTGCTACCCAGGGGGGCTCCTGGTGTGACCCAGGGGGCTGCAGGCTCCAAGGGTCGGCCCAGGAGCAGGGAAGCTGAGGGGCTGACCCCAGGGAGAGTGGGACCCCAAGGACCAGCAGGCTGACGGGGTCCACAGGGACCGTCCCAGAGCCAGGCGAGGGCACCGGCCTGCAGAGCTGTGACACCCCGGCTGTGGTCTGGGAAGGGGGGACCCCAGGGCTGGGACAGCAGGAGACCTGAGCACCTGTCACTCCCCGCTGGGCCCACCCGGGCTGCGGGGAGCAGGTTCTCGTACTCTGGGGGGGTCATCTCACCCCGCCTGGGGGTCTTGCTCTGGCGGCCTGAACCCGGGGGGGGGAGAATCATTAGAGGTGCTGGAATTGGGGTGCTGCCTTCCAGTCCCCCCCACCCGAACCCACCAGACCCCCCATCCCCTCTCTGAGCTGGGGACAGAACCCAGGAATCCTGGCTCTCCGGGGTGGGGAGACACTTACTCACAGAGGAAATAGACCCAGACTCCAGCTAGCGCCGCACCCGCTAGTGGCTCGATGACAATCCCAGCAATGGCTCCAGCAGAGAGACCTGGACGAGGGGCATCTGGAGGAGAGACTGGGGGTGGGGGGGGAAGTGGATCAGATGCTTCAGCCACAATCCCCCCACCCTGCGCCCTGCAGCCCAGACCCCCTAGCGCTGCACTGGGGCCCGCAGAGGGTGAGCGCCCCTCTCACAGAGTGTGGGGGGACTCAGGGCCCTGCACCCCCCCCACCCCCCCCCCCGGCTTCCTGCGATTCACCATGACTCTCTGCCAGCCAGTAAAGCAGAAGGTTTATTTAGACGACAGGAATACAGTCCAAGACAGGTCTTGCAGGCACAGACAACAGGACCCCCCGCAGTTAGGTCCATCTTGGGGTCCCAGGGTGCCCCAGCCCCCTTGGGAGGTCAGAGCCCCGTCTGCCTCCCAGCCATGTCCCCAGCCAGCTCCTGAAACTCCCCCTTCAGCGACCCCTCCCACAGCCTTTGTTCAGTTTCCCGGGGCCAAGGTGTCACCTGGCCTCCAACCCCTTCCTGGGTTCTCATGTTACACGCTCAGGTATTCTCCCTCGGTCAGTCTCCCATCCCCCAATGCAGACTATCCTAGCCACACTCCCCTGTCAGCATTCAAAGACCACAGTAAGAACAGTCCCAGTTCGTCACATCTCCCCCCTTCGAGACCGAACTGAGCAGGGTCACTTTAGCCAGTGACCCGGGGAAGTTCGAACCTACCCCTGTTCCTGTGGATGCCCCCGCATCCCTCCCATTCCTTGGTGAGAATTACACCAGGCCCCTCCAGTTTCACGTCCCCCCTTAGGTTGGGGCTGCTCGGTGGCACTCGTAGTTAGCATGTGGGAAGGTTTATGCGGCCTGTGCCCTTTTCCCACCCCAATACCCCTGGGGTTCCAACTGGGCTGGGGTCTGCTCTCAGCGTTCCAGTCTGGATGTCGGTGATTCAGGCTCCCTTGGTTCAGAACCCCCTTTTTACCTTGGCCACCCTCCGGAAAGGCTCCTCTATGCTGGGTAAGGGTCCTAAAGCCGTTTTCCCCTTGTCCCAGGCCTTCCTCCCCCTCTGACAGGGGTCACAGGATCGGCAGTACTGTCGGACAGTAACAAAGACCCCAGGCCAGTAAAAGCTCCGTAGCAGCCTCTGCTGGGTACGCCATGTTCCCTGGTGCCCTGAGAGGAGAATGTCATGGGCCCAGCACAGCAGCTGGCGGCGATACTTCTGGGGTACCACCAGCTGCCTCCTGATCCCCCCGACTCCATTTTCCCTGGAGGGGGGCCCATTCTCGGTACAGGAACCTCTTCTCCCACAGGAACCTTTTCCGGCCACCTCGTCCCATGGTCTGTACCGCACTGAGGTCGGCCAGGTCCCTTATCTTCCGCAAGGAGGGATCTTTCTGCAACTTGGCCTGGAACTCAGCAGCTGGGACAGGGATGGCCACCTGCTCTCTCTCACCGGCTGGGTCTGAAGCCGCAGCCTCCCTGAGACGTGTCCCTGGGCGTTCCCTCCCGACCAGGTTAGGGTCCTGCGCCTCAGGCAAGGCACCCCCCCCCACGGCCAGGGCGCTGTGCCCCTCGCCGGCTCAGACTACGGGTCACGACCAGGGCACCTTGGGGGTTGCTTGGCCAGTCCTCCAGGTCCCCCTCCATCAACACGTCAGTAGGCAAATACGGGTGTACCCCCACATCCTTGGGGCCCTCCTTGGCCCCCCACTTTCAGGTGTACCCTCGCCACGGGCACCTTGAATGGGGTCCCGCCCACCCCCATCAGGGTCAGGTAGGTGTCGGGCACCACCCGATCTGGGGCCATCACCTCAGACCTGGCCAGCGTCACCTCTGCGCCCGTATCCCAGTATCCATTGACCTTCCTCCCATCCCCCTCCAGGGGAACAAGGTACTCTCTCCGGAGGGACAGCCCCGCGCCCATCGTATAAACCAAAAACCCTGAGTCTGGAGCATCCAGCCCCCAGAGGAGCTGGCCTGGAGCTCTCCGTCCTCCTTAGCAGGTGGTACTCTGCCAGCCCCCCTTCCCTGGGAATGCTGCCTCTTGCCCGGCTGGGTCTCTACCCAGTCAACCCTCTGTGGGTTCGGTCTGCTCAGCCTGTCCCTGAGCCTGGGGCACTGGGCCTGTATGTGGCCCCTTTGGCCACAGTGATAGCAGCCCATTTCCCGTGGGTCCCCTCGAGCGGGTCAAATGGACCTGACGCTGGATGTTTCCCTTTGGTGGGGGTTCTCCATATTTCCCCACTGGGAGGTCCCATGGTGACTCTCTCTCTGCGTTGTGGTGGGACTGTTCCTTTGGGACTCCTCCCTGTTATCCCCTGCCCGACTGTTCACAAACTCGTCGGCCAACTGGCCTGCGTGCTGCGGGTTCCCTGGCTTTTGGTCCATCAACCATCGCCTCAGGTCGGATGGGCACTGCTCATACACGTGCTCCAGTACAAATAGATCAAACAGGTCCTCTTTAGTTTGGGGCCCAGCTGTCCACTTGCGGGCATACCCCTGCGCCCGGTTGGCTAGTTGTAGGTATGTGACCTCACGGGTTTTACGCTGACTCCGGAACCTTTTCCGGTACATCTCAGGGGTCAGCCCAAACTCGCGGAGCAGGGCCTTTTTGAACAGTTCGTAGTCCCCTGTCTCCGCCCCTTTCAGTCGGCTGTACACCTCCCTGGCTGTGGAGTCCAGTGAGGGGATGAGAAATTGGAGCCTGTCTGCAGGGTCAACCTGGAGCAGCTCGCAGGTATTCTCAAAGGCCGTCAGGAAGGTATCCATGTCCTCCCCCTCCTTACGCTGGGCCAGGAAGCACTTATCAAAGCTCTTTGCAGTCTTGGGTCCCCCCTCACTCACCGCAGCCGGGGCCCCACTGCTCCTCAGCCTGGCCAGTTCCCGCTCATGCTGACGTTGTTTCTCCTTCTCTTCCCGCTCCTGCTTCAGTTTTTGCTGCCTTAACTCGAGCTCTTTCAGTCTCAGCTCCCTGTCATATTCCAGCCGCATCCATTCCAGGGACAGGGAGCTCCGCCGGGACGATCCCCTGCTGGCCGCCGGGGTCAGGGGGCCCTCGGTATTCGCTGGGCTTCCCCCAACCCCTCCCCTAGGCACAGGTAGGCAGGGTCTCGGGATGTCCTCAGCAGCAGTCTGACCCCTCCCAGCCATGTCAGGCCCCGGGGCCCACGCTGCATCCGCCGGGCGGCTTCTCTCAGGGACAGGGCTCAGTTCATCCAAGCGATCCCTCTCCTCCAGCCGGGCAATGAGCTGTTCTTTGGTGGACCTCCCAATGCACAGCCCCCTCTGCCTGCACAGCTCCACCAGGTCGCTCTTAAGGCGTTTAGCATCCATCCTCCTGCTGGCCACTCGCCGGCCTGTGCTCTCCGCTTTCCACCGTTCCAGGGGGACCCCTAGTGTGCCAGCCCCTCTTCAGGTCACCACTTCTCTGCCAGGGTCGAGCTGCAGACTCCTCCGCCCTGGGACCACTCGCTGCGATCACCTGGGGGACCCTGTTACTGCAACAGTCCTTCTCGCTGGTCACACACTCCTAGGGGTTAATCACTCCCTGAACCGTCCCTCCTTTGTTTTTCTGCTCCCCAGTCACTTACTGCAAGAAGCGCCATTCACAGGGTGTCGTACATCCCACCTCTGCCACCAGTTGTCACGGAGTGTGGGGGGACTCAGGGCCCTGCCCCCCCGGCTTCCTGCGATTCACCATGACTCTCAGCCAGCCAGTAAAGCAGAAGGTTTATTTAGACGACAGGAACACAGTCCAAGACAGGTCTTGCAGGCACAGACAACAGGATCCCCTCAGTTAGGTCCATCTTGGGGTCCCAGGGCAACCCAGCCCCTTGGGAGGTCAGAGCCCCGTCTGCCTCCCAGCCATGTCCCCAGCCAGCTCCTGAAACTCTCCCTTCAGCGACCCCTCACACAGCCTTTGTTCAGTTTCCCGGGCCAAGGTGTCACCTGGCCTCTAACCCCTTCCTGGGTTCTCATGTTACATGCTCAGGTATTCTCTGTCGGCCAGTCTCCCATCCCCCAATGCAGACTATCCTAGCCACACTCCCCGTCAGCATTCAAAGACCACATTAAGAACAGTCCCAGTTTTTCACAGTGTGTGTGTGTTCTTTGTGTGTAGGCACAGTGGTATCTCTGCAGCTGTGTGTATCAGTGTGTGTGATTGAATCTCTTGTCTGCTCTTCTTTAGTGAGCCCACTTGACATGTCTTATTGTCCTTGGGTCTGTCTCTCAGCCCCTCTCCAAGGGTTGCAGCTGTCTGGAGGTGCTGCCTTCCCCACCTTCCTCATGCACACCTCGTTCATTCAACAGGGCAATTGATTAAAAGTGTGTGTGGGGGGGAGATCTTATAGATTCATAGATTCTAGGACTGGAAGGGACCTCGAGAGGTCATTGAGTCCAGTCCCCTGCCCGCATGGCAGGACCAAATACTGTCTAGACCATCCCTGACAGACATTGATCTAACCTACTCTTAAATATCTCCAGAGATGGAGATTCCACAACCTCCCTAGGCAATTTATTCCAGTGCTTAACCACCCTGACAGTTAGGAACTTTTTCCTAATGTCCAACCTAGACCTCCCTTGCTGCAGTTTAAGCCCATTGCTTCTTGTTCTATCCTTAGAGGATAAGGTGAACAAGTTTTCTCCCTCCTCCTTATGACACCCTTTTAAATACCTGAAAACTGCTATCATGTCCCCTTTCAGTCTTCCCTTTTCCAAACTAAACAAACCCAATTCTTTCAGCCTTTCTTCATAGGTCATGTTCTCAAGACCTTTAATCATTCTTGTTGCTCTTCTCTGGACCCTTCTTTCTTGAAATGCGGTGCCCAGAACTGGACACAATACTCCAGCTGAGGCCTAACCAGAGCAGAGTAAAGCAGAAGAATGACTTCTCGTGTCTTGCTCACAACACACCTGTTAATACATCCCAGAATCACGTTTGCTTTTTTTGCAACAGCATCACACTGTTGACTCATATTTAGCTTGTGGTCCACTATAACCCCTAGATCCCTTTCTGCCGTACTCCTTCCTAGACAGTCTCTTCCCATTCTGCATGTGTGAAACTGATTGTTCCTTCCTAAGTGGAGCACTTTGCATTTGTCTTTGTTAAACTTCATTCTGTTTCACTCAGACCATTTCTCCAATTTGTCCAATCTTGTTCTACTCCGAGCAAAAAGACATTTTTCTTTTATCTTATTCTATCCTTAGGGGCTAGAACATTATACCAAGGGCAATGCAAAGTTTCTACATCAGGATTTGATACAAAGTTTCCATATACCAAGGCTCATCAGTACAAGGTTTCTATATGAGGCTTTGATACAAAGTCTCATGAAAACAGAGGTCACACGTGGGTGGACCCACTACAGGTTACATGAAGAGGCACAATGTAAAGTCATATGAAAATGATCAGAGATTTATCTACACAGGGTGCAAATCAGGCCTGGCCCAGTGGGGCCACCCCCCGGCTCACCAGGAGGGGGGCCGAGAGCTCCCTCCCGGGGCAGCCCCTGTCCGGCTGAGCCCTGCGGGGGGCTCGGCCGCGCTTCGCCAGCAGGGGGCAGCAGCGAGTGCCCAGCCCGGCCGGGCTCCGGGCCAGATGCACCCGGGTCCCCTTGGCCCTGCTGGGGCCGGATCACGCCGGGGGCTCCCACGGTCTGGCTGCTTCGCGGGTGGAGCCTTTGCTCCCGCTCTACTTCCCCTGCACCCCTGGGCTGCACCGTCTGATGCTTCCCGGGGAGCCGGACTGGCAGGCCCCTCGTGACCCCCTGCCCCACTGTGAGGAGCCTCATCTGGCCCTGCTGGGGGTCAGACCCCCGACCCCCCTCTGCAGGCAGCACAACCCCCCGCTCAGCCCTCGACAGGTCAGCGATTGCCCCCCAATCACCCAGTATCCCCCTGGGGCGCCCAGCCCCTGGTGCTGCCACTGGCCGAGTTCCCAGCTCCCCCCCAAGACCCCGAACTCCCAGCTGAGCAGTGACCCCTCCCCCAGCCAGCGCCCCGCTCAGCCCCGGCACGGCCAGGCCTTACAGAGAAAACCAGGCTGAGTGTATGGACCAGCCAGAGCCCAGAGCTGAGCGTATGGACCAGCCAGAGCCCAGAGCTGAGCGTATGGACCAGCCAGAGCCCAGAGCTGAGCGTATGGACCAGCCAGAGCCCAGAGCTGAGCGTATGGACCAGCCAGAGCCCAGAGCTGAGTGTCTGGACCAGCCAGAGCCCCGAGCTGGGAGAAGGAGCCGCTGGAGGCTCCTGTTACACTGGTCTACAATTGTTGAGAAGTCGTCTGCTTCAGAGATAAAATGTGCTATTGATTATGTATTTTGATGTGCTGAATTCAAATATGACAATTAAAACAACTGATTAGCTACTGTTTAAGATATTTAAGTTTTTACATGTTATGTCTATGTATATTGTGTAGATAGTAGAGTTTTAATCATAAATGGTAAACCTAGGTCTTTTCATGTGTTTATGGTTGCTTTACATGATAATATTTCACCTATCCTGTTTATGTAACACTTTAAAAATCAGCGAAAGGGTTATATAAATAAAATTTATTATGAAACAAAAGGCAAAAAACTATTCTGTACATAGTTTAGTCCTATTCAGTGTCTACTCAGCGCTTCTTGGCTTGTCTCTTGTATTCATTAAATGGAGCATCTCTTGTCACTGTCCAGCAATAGTCTGCAAGCATTGATGGGCTCCATTTGCCCTGATAGCGTTTCTCCATTGTTGCAATGTCCTGGTGAAATCGCGCGCCGTGCTCGTCGCTCACTGCTCCGCAGTTCGGTGGAAAAAAATCTAGATGAGAGTGCAAAAAATTTATCTTTAGTGACATGTTGCAACCAAGGCTTTTGTATGCCTTGAGGAGGTTTTCCACCAACAACCTGTAGTTGTCTGCCTTGTTGTTTCTGAGAAAATTTATTGCCACTAACTGGAAGGCTTTCCATGCCGTCTTTTCCTTGCCACGCAGTGCATGGTCAAATGCATCATCTCGAAGAAGTTCATGAATCTGAGGACCAACAAAGACACCTTCCTTTATCTTAGCTTCACTTAACCTTGGAAATTTTCCACGAAGGTACTTGAAAGCTGCTTGTGTTTTGTCAATGGCCTTGACAAAGTTCTTCATCAGACCCAGCTTGATGTGTAAGGGTGGTAACAAAATCTTCCTTGATTCAACAAGTGGTGGATGCTGAACTCTTTTTCTCCCAGGCTCCAATGACTGTCGGAGTGGCCAATCTTTCTTGATGTAGTGGGAATCCTTGCATGACTATCCCATTTGCAGAGAAAACAGCAGTACTTTGTGTATCCAGTCTGCAGACCAAGCAAGAGAGCAACAACCTTCAAATTGCCACAAAGCTGCCACTGATGTTGGTCATAGTTTATGCCCCTCAAAAGTTGTTTCATGTTGGCATAGGTTTCCTTCATATGGACTGCATGACCAACTGGAATTGATGGCAAAACATTGCCATTATGCAGTAAAACAGCTTTAAGACTCGTCTTCAATGAATCAATGAACAGTCTCCACTCATCTGGATCGTGAACGATGTTGAGGGCTGCCATCACACCATCGATGTTGTTGCAGGCTACAAGATCACCTTCCGTGAAGAAGAATGGGACAAGATCCTTTTGACGGTCACGGAACATGGAAACCCTAACATCACCTGCCAGGAGATTCCACTGCTGTAGTCTGGAGCCCAACAGCTCTGCCTTACTCTTGGGTAGTTCCAAATCCCTGACAAGGTCATTCAGTTCACCTTGTGTTATGAGGTGTGGTTCAGAGGAGGAGGATGGGAGAAAATGTGGGTCCTGTGACATTGATGGTTCAGGACCAGAAGTTTCATCCTCTTCCTCGTCTGACTCAAGTGAGAATGATTCTGGTGCATCAGGAACCGGCAGTCCTTCTCCGTGGGGTACTGGGCGTATAGCTGATGGAATGTTTGGATAATGCACAGTCCACTTTTTCTTCTTTGACACACCTTTTCCAACTGGAGGCACCATGCAGAAGTAACAATTGCTGGTATGATCTGTTGGCTCTCTCCAAATCATTGGCACTGCAAAAGGCAGAGATTTCCTTTTCCTGTTCAACCACCATCGAAGTTTTGTTGCACAAGTGTTGCAGCATATGTGTGGGGCCCACCTCTTGTCCTGATCTCCATTTTTGCAGCCAAAAGAAAGGTGATAGGCTTTCTTAACCATAGTGGTTATACTGCGCTTTTGTGATGCAAAAGTCACTTCACCACAAACATAGCAGAAGTTATCTGCACTGTTCACACAAGTACGAGGCATCTCTGCTCACTTTGGCTAAACAGAAATGTGTCCCTTTGCAGAATCAAACACTGACAAATAAGAGCACGACACTGTATGATTTCTAGAGCTGATATAGGTCAATTTGTTCAGCAGAGTGACGTAAGCTTCGTTATGATTGCATCATCCATGACTTCTAGGAATAACATGATGCAATTCATATCATGTATGATGCCATACCAGCTTCAGATTGCATCATTCATTGTTTTGCCTAAAAAGCAAGTACTGTCCAAACCCAGTCATAGATTTATTCATAGATCCAGTCAAAGATGTATTTTAGTCATTTCTGGTTTAAATTGAGATCCCTTCCCTTTATAACTCACTTATCCTCCGCCATTCCCAAGTCAAGGGTCGTATATACTGACCCAGTAGCATATCTTGAAAACTAGAGCCAATCAACAATTTTAAGCATCATTTTCGTTCTCAGTGACCCAGAATTAGTAAAGTTTGACTACATTTATTTCAGAAGCATTTTGGCTGTAGAGCAGTGTTATTTACTCCTCATAACACAAGAACTAGGGGCCAGCAAATGAAATTACTTCACAAAACGCACAGTCAACCCGTGGAACTCCTTGCCAGAGGAGGTTGTGAAGGCCAAACTATAACAGGGTTCAGAAAAGAACTAGAGAAGTTCCTGGAGGATCGGTCCATCAGTGGCTATTAGCCAGGATGGGCAGGGAAGGTGTCCTTAGCCTCTGTTTGCCAGGAGCTGGGAATGGGTGACAGGGGATGATCACTGGATGATTCCCTGTTCTGTTCCTTCCCTCTGGGGCACCTGGCACTGGCCACAGTCGGCAGACAGGACACTGGGCTAGATGGACCCTTGGTCTGACCCAGTATCACCCAACGGGACAATGGGTGACAAGGAGAATAAAATGGGAACGCGCTTCCCAGAGCCCCGAGGTCCCAAACCCACCCCTGGCAGCTCCTGTGGGGTTCAGTGCCCCCGGAGCCGGGCACAGAGAGAACGGCCCGGTGCCTCCTGTCTGCCAGGGATGGGCCTGGAGCCTCCCGCTGCCCGGTGGAACCAGCCCCTGGGACCCAGGCCAGACACAGCTCCGGCCGTGCCTCCGGCACACAGCTCACCAAAGTCACCGCGCCCAGCGCTGCCGGCTCTGGGCAGGGACCTCCCGAGCCCCTTTGGGGGCCGGTCTGGAGATGTCAGAGCCGAGGGACCCGCGAGTCCCTCGGTGCCCTGTGCCCTCTGCCAGGGGCCCCGGGTCCCGGCCGGTCGGATTCGCTGCTCACAGCTCTGCAGGGGAGAACTGCCCCGGGGAGGGAAAGACGCGGGGCCAGGCGCTGGGGGGAGAGGGGGAAGCCCTGGGCAGGGTCCCCTGGCCCTGGTTTGGGCACCAGCCGGGCACTGGGGAGACCCAGGCCCGAGTCCCTGCAGCCCCACAGACTCCCTGTGGGACCCGGCCGGTCACAGAGCCGCCCGGGCCCCTCCGTGCAGTGGGGAGCTCCCGCGGCCTGGTGTGGGACACAGAGCGCCAGGCTCAGGTCAGGCGGGCAGAGAACAGGGCACGTGCCCAGGCTGGGGGTGTTTGGTCGTGAGACGTCACCAAGCCAAATCCTGTGCTGGGCACAACGGAGCCGGAGCCAGTCACAGGCGCCGACTTTCTGATCTCCTCGCAGGGGCCCAGACGCTGCGGTGATGGGCCCCAGGGAAGCAGCATGGACAGACAGACGGATGCACCCCCTGGGGTGGGTGGTGACTGTTCCTGCCCTTCATCGACGGGACATCCCCGGGGCGGCAGGACCCAGGCTCAGGGACTCGCCTTTCCCAGCATGCCCCGGGCCCCTCCCAGCATGCACCGGGGGCAGGAGGGGGCGTCACTTCTTCAGGTCCTCGTACACATCCGGCTGTCGGGGCTGCAGCGTCTGGGGGAAACGGGAACAATTCAGCCAGAGACGCCACAGGGGAGAGCTGAGGACCCCGCCCTGCAGGACACAGCCCCCCAGCTCCTCCCACTGGCCCCAAAGCCCCTCCCATGCTGGAGGCCCATCCCTCCCCCCAGTGCTGGGTCCCCCGCTCAGCCCTGGGGCTCCTGGCTGGTCCCCCTGTGGCTCACTCTGCCCCCCCCCCCCAGCTCTGGGATGTGATAACCAGCCCCGTTCCCAGCCATAGGGCTTGGGGGGGCAGCTCCCCCATCCCCCCACTGGGTCCAACCACCCCTCAGGGGGAGGATACAGCACAAGGGGCCGGTGCTCACCTGGTATGTGGGGCTGGGATCAGGGGGGTTCCCGGACTGGGCCTGGGGGAGACAGAGGCAAGAGGGTCGTTACCACCAGACCCCAGAGACCCCCCCGCCCTTCCTCCAGCTTAGCTGGGGGGGGGGGCGGGGGAGACCCTGGGACAGTCAATGGGACCCCGGGTTTGTGTAACCCCCCTACCCCCACCCAAAGGGGACGGTAAACTGGCTGGGGGTCGGGACTGAGTGGCACCTGCAGAGGAGGGGGCGGGACTGGACTAGCAGAGGGAGGGGCTGAGCCCTTGTCACTCACCACAGACCCCACCCAGGATGTAGGGGGCAGGTTCTTGTACACCAGGACGGGTGCCCCGTTCTCCTTGGGGGTTTCATTCCGGCAGCGAGCATCTGGGAGGAATCAGAGATGCTGGAATTGGGGTCTGTCTCCTAGCCCCGTTGCTCTAACCACTAGACCCCACTCCCCTCCCAGAGCCGGGGAGAGAACCCAGGAGTCCTGGCTCCCCGGAGGGGTGGGGGGCTGTTACTCACAGAGGAGATAGACCCCGGCTCCGACCAGCGCCACCCCCACCAGTGACCCGATGACGATCCCAGCGACAAGAGAGAGACCTGAAGGAGCATCTGGCGATAGAGGAGAGACGTGGAGGGCGGGGGAAGGGATTTGGATCAGATGGTTCAGCCACAATCCCCCCACCCCGCTCCCTGCAGCCCAGCACCCCCCAGGGACAGCACTGACTGCCAGGGGAGAGCACCCCCTACTGAGCCCCTGTCCCTCTCCCTGCAGCCCAGGCCACCTAGCGCCACTCTGGGGCATTGGTGCCAGAACTGGGATCCCTCCCGCCTCTTCCCTCAGGGCAGCCCCCATCCACCTGTCCCCCTCCGACCTCCCTGTCCTGCCCACTGGCTAATTCACTCTCCAGCACCCCTTACTGGGGGGCACCGAGCAGCGTGGGGGCCGTGGGGGGCAGGCGCACCAGGAAGGAGCCAGTAAGTCCCAGGAGAGAATCAACAGACCAAAGGAGAAAACAGCGGCTCAGAGAGATGGTGCCTCCCCTTCCTCCCTCCGGGATCTGCCCCATTCGCTACCCACCCCCAGGAGGCAGCACCGAGGCCAGCAGCGCTCAGATCTCAGGCGGGGACACAGACCCGGTGCACGGCTGGGGGCCTGGTGCCAGCCCGTAGGCTAATAGTGGGTACAGACCGACACCCCCCCCCCCCATGGCCACACGCCGGAGACGCCAGGTGGACAGGAATCTGCTGTCGGAGCTGCAGTGGGGCGTCCCACAGGGGACAGATGCCCCGGAGGGGCGGGGGGCAGAGACAGGAAGGAGCCGGGAGGGAGAGACGGGCACAGAGCAGGGCACTCGACGCGCTGATCGGACGGGTCGGGCACCGCTTGGAAAGCGACAGGTAGCGTCTGGCCCAGATGCAGCACGGCTGGGAGCAGCCCCCACAGGACAGAGCCCACGGGGTGGAACTGGGCCCTGGACAGGACCAGAGCACAGGGGGATGTGGCTGGACTGACAGTGAACTAGCCGAGAGCGCCCAGCACAGGGAGCGGGATCGGCGCAGGCAGTGACAGGTGATAGAGCAGTGTCTGAACCAGACAGACGGGAGCATCCCCTGGGGAACAGAGCCCGAGGGGTGAATCCAGAACTGAGCTGAAGACCCCATGTCACGGAGTCCCCGGGCGATGCTCTGGAACTGCTCCCCACAAAGCCAGGCAGGACTCTGGGGAGCCTCCTCTCCCTCGGCGCAGACTGTCTTCAGGGCAAGAAGCTCACACGGCTTCACCTCCTGGGTCTCTCCTGGGAGCATTCAACATATGCCCCTCCGTGCGCTTCCCACAGCGAGTCCGCCCAGGCGGGGTCCTGGGGCAGCCAGAGGGTCCTGCACCCCCACTTCGCAGTCAGTCGTGACTCTCAGCCACCCAGTAACACAGAGGTTTATTAGATGACAGGAACACGGTCTAACACAGAACTTGTAGGTCCAGCGAATGGGACCCCTCGGCCGGGTCCATTCTAGGGCCCAGCGAGGCAGACCCCCGTCTGCCCTCCCTTCCAGTCCCCAGCTAGCTTCAAACTCCCACCCCCATCCAGCCCCTCCTCTCTGGGCTTTGTCTCTTTCCGGGTCCAGGAGGTCACCTGATCCCTTTGTCTCCAACACCTTCAGTTGGCACCTTTGCAGAGGGGCCCAGGCCATCAGTTGCTAGGAGACAGAGTGTCGGGCATTTATGTACCCTGGCCCTTTGCTCTGCAGCAACTATACACCCTTATCCCACCCCCTAGATACTTAAGAACTGCATAGGGGAAACTGAGGCACACACAGTATTCAGAGGAAACATTAAGAACAGTCCCACTTCGTCACACCCCAGACCTGGCTTCAGAGACAGGCAGAGCCCAGGGCGCAGGAACGGTGCTGACCCGCGGGGTTGGTGCACAGAGTAACAGGCGACAGGGGACGTTGCAGGCAGACAGGGAGCCCATCTGGAGACTGGACAGATCCGGAGTGGCCGGGGCGCTGGCAGGACAGGCAGAGGCGGGTGTAGGGCGCGCTGCCCAGCTACTCACCCAGCACCTCGGTCTCCGCGGTAGCCGTGAGGCCGGTGACGGGGTTGTGAGCCTGGCACTTGTACGTGACCAGCTGATCCAAAGTCGTGGGGTTAAAGGTCAAGCTGCTCCCAGTCTCGTTACTGTCGGTGCCGTTGAGAACCCAGCGATAGCTCGGGGCTGGGACGGAGCCTGCACCTAGCACCCAAACTCCCTCCCAGAGCCCAACCTCTCAACCGTCCTGCACCCCAATCCCCTGCCCCAACCCAGGGCCTGCACCCCAGACCCCCTCCCCCCACCCAAACTCCCTCCCAGAGCCCAACCTCTCAACTGTCCTGCACCCCAATCCCCTGCCCCAACCCAGGGCCTGCACCCCAGACTCCCTCCCCCAACCCAAACTCCCTCCCAGAGCCCAACCTCTCAACCGTCCTGCACCCCAATCCCCTGCCCCAACCCAGGGCCTGCACCCCAGACCTCCTCCCCGCACCCAAACTCCCTCCCAGAGCCCAACCTCTCAACTGTCCTGCACCCCAATCCCCTGCCCCAACCCAGGGCCTACACCTCAGACCCCCTTCCCCCACCCAAACTCCCTCCCAGAGCCCAACCTCTCAACCGTCCTACACCCCAATCCCCTGCCCCAACCCAGGGCCTGCACCCCAGACCTCCTCCCCCCACCCAAACTCCCTCCCAGAGCCCAACCTCTCAACCGTCCTACTCCCCAATCCCCTGCTGCAACCCAGGGCCTGCACCCCAGACCCCCTCCCCCCACCCAAACTCCCTCCCAGAGCCCAACCTCTCAACCGTCCTGCACCCCAATCCCCTGCCCCAACCCAGGGCCTGCACCCCAGACCTCCTCCCCACCCAAACTCCCTCGCAGAGCCCAACCTCTCAACCGTCCTACACCCCAATCCCCTGCCCCAACCCAGGGCCTGCACCCCAGACCCCCTCCCCCCACCCAAACTCCCTCCCAGAGCCCAACCTCTCAACTGTCCTGCACCCCAATCCCCTGCCCCAACCCAGGGCCTGCACCCCAGACTCCCTCCCCCCACCCAAACTCCCTCCCAGAGCCCAACCTCTCAACCGTCCTACACCCCAATCCCCTGCCCCAACCCAGGGCCTGCACCCCAGACTCCCTCCCCCCACCCAAACTCCCTCCCAGAGCCCAACCTCTCAACCGTCCTACACCCCAATCCCCTGCCCCAACCCAGGGCCTGCACCCCAGACCCCCTCCCCCCACCCAAACTCCCTTGCAGAGCCTTAGGCAGGTGTGGGGCAGAGTTGGGGGGGAGGCTCTGAGCGTTCTGGGCACCACCAAAATTTCTACAAACCTGCCACCCCTGCTACTTGGGGGGGGGGGGGGGGGTGAGGAGGTGAGTGGCGAGTCGGTGGATGGAGGGGGGCATCCATTTTCAGTAATTTAATTTTTGGTACTGCATTGACTGACTGCTATGTGCATTAATATAGTGACCCCCTGGGTCTTTGAATGAGGCTTTATACTTGGGGTGGGGGGTGACGAGGCGAGTGACGAGTCGGTGGCTGGATGGGGGCAAGTCTCCCAGGTTCAAAATCTGGGACTGTGTCTGTTGGTCCTTTTTGCTGCTTTTCTCTGGGCTGGGGGTTGTGCCAATGCTGCAAAGAGGGTGTTCCCAAAGGAAGGTGCTGGCTTCTAACCCCCTAGGCTGTCAGCATGTCTACTCTTCTCTAGTCAGCCCACTTGACAAGTTTGATTGTCCTTGGTCTGGCTCCCAGCCCCTCTCCAAGGGTTGCAGCTGTCTGGAGGTGCCTGCCTTGCACGCCTTCCTCATTCATTCAATGGGGCAATTGATTACAAAGTGGGGGGAAGATCTTATTCTACTTCTAGCAAAAAGACAGTTTTCTTTTACATTATACAAAAATGCATAACGCAGAGATTTATCTACAACTGCATTGATTGACTGCTGTGTGCAGTAATACAGTGACCCCTGGGTATTTGAATGAGGCTTTATACTCGGGGGGGCGGCGAGGGGGCGAGCGGCGAGTGAGGGGCAAGTGGGTGGGCAAGCGGCGGGTGGGCAAAGAGGTGAGCAGTGAGCCAGCAGGAGTTCTGGGGGAGGGCATGGGGGTTTCTGGGAGGGGAGGGAGGAGGCGAAAGGAGGCGAGTGGTGGGTGGGGGACTGACTAGGAGGGACGCAACAAGCCAGTGGGGGGCTAGGGGGTGAAGAGAGGTGTGATGGTGGGGCCGAGTGGGGAGGGGGTGGGTCCTATTTTACTGCTGTGATCTGGTCACCCTATGCGTGCCGTTTCTCCCCCTCCCCAAAACCTGGAAGGAGGGTTTGTTTCCGTGGGGCAGGAGGCGCTGGGGGGGGTGTTTCAGGGGTGCTGGGGGGGGCCGCAATTTTATATTCTTACCTCGGGCACAAAAATAGCTAGTTACGGCTCTGCTGGGCGATGCCGGCAGGACCAGGGGCAGCGCGGCCGGGGGACGGGGCTGCAGTTACTCACAGGCCAGCGTCACGGTGCTGGGATCACTGTGGTTGGTGCTGATGGGGTTCCTGACCTCGCACTGGTAGGCGCCAGCGTCGCCCCGGGTGACACCCAGCACCGTGAGGGTCCGGTTGTCAGGGGACAGCCCCAGCTGCTCACTGGGCGCGAGGGACGCCCCGTCCCGGAGCAGGAGCTGAGCCCAGCAACGCCCAGGAGACGCTGACAGGCAGAGCCCCCCCTCCCCCAATGAGCCGCCCCCGCTGGGCCTCGCTGGGCGGCTGGGTCAGGACCCGCATGTGGGGCCCGGGCGTTCGCCAGCTCCCTGGGCAGGTGCCAGCCCCCGGCTCTAGCCATCCGGCTCCTGGATGCCTGCTGGTCCCAGTGCCCCCCCGCCGAGCATCCCAGGGCCAGCAGTGACCCCCCAGGCTGGATATTAGCCCCCAGTGCCCCCCACTGAGCCCCCCAGGGTCAGCCCCCCAGCTGGGTGCTCTGGGTCCAGTTTCACCTTCAGGGACTGGTGAGTGTGACCCCAACAGCACCTGGCTCCCCCCCCCCCGCAGACAACCTGGGGGGGGGGCTGGATCTGGGGAGTCCCACGCAAAGGGCCCCACAATGACGTCACGAGCCCCCCCCACCCCGTAGGCACCAAAACTGAGCAAAGTGGGTGTAAAAGAGCAGGTGGGTCTGACCCCCCCACCCCCCGTGATTCAGGGGTCTTCCCAGCATGCACCAGGGCCCCTGGGGGAGGGGGGGCTCATCTCTGCAGCTGGTCGTACACACCCCACTGTGCAGCCTGCAGCTCTGGGGAAACAGGGAGGGGTCAGAGACACCCTGGGGGATGTGGGGACACCCCCACCCTGGGGGGCCCACACCCCCCTCACAGGCCCCCGACAGCCCCTCACCAGCCGGGCTCATCCCCGGGGGAGATGCCCAAAGCCCCATCGCTGGGGCGGGGATGGCAGGGGGAGGGGGGGGACACAGCCTGGGATCAGCGCAGCTCCCGGGGGTGGCACTTACCAGAGACGTGCAGAATCACCGTGGAGAGAATGGGGTTAGTCCGGCTCGCTATCAGCACCGTGTAGTTCCCGGTGTAGTTGAGCATTAACCCTGCCATGTTCAGGGAGCAGCCCGGCCCCAGTGTCTCCCGCCCCGTATGGGCCGAGCCGTTCTGCTGAATGGGGTTTGGAGGTGGGAAGTAGGTGAGGATCCGGCTGTTTTCATCAGCGGTCACTGATCGGTACCAGATGCAGGACAGGAAGCGCTGTGGCGGATTCTGCGGGGCCAGGCTGACGCCCCCTCCCACCACGGGGCTCGGCGGGGTGAGGACGATGGTCACTGGGGTCTGGGCCGGCGCCGGCTGGAGGCAGGAGCCCAGGACGGAGGCTGCGGGGGGAGACCAGAGAGACTGATACTAACTGGTGCCCCTCACTCCCGACCCGCAGCCCCTCTGCTTTCATTTGCACTGTCCCCTGTTACAGCCCTGTGTGTCCGGGACACCTGGGTCCCCCCACCCCCGCTCCACCCTCTCAGCTGCAAGGGACCCCTCGCCAGGTGCCGCCCGGCGCCTTTTCCTGCAGCGGGACCTGCCCCGACCCAGGGGCGGCGCCTCTGAGCCGGGACCCTGGAGTCCGGACCCACAGGCAGGGCAGCCCCACGGGGGCCCCTCCGGCCTCAGACTTCCCCTCCCGGCCTCGTCCGCCCACTTCCCCTTCGCTTTGGAGGAAGGAACCGGTGGGGGGAGGGGGGGGAAGTTTCTTCTCCCTTCTCCCCCTGCGGGTTCCAGGTCCCTGGGTCTCTGCGCTGGGCTGGTTCCGCCTGCTAGATCTGGGGGGACGGAGTTCAGTGCGGGGGGGGGTCTGGGTGTGTCCCCCCCAGTGCTCTGGGACAGAGACACAAAGAAACAGCTGACCCCTGCTAATCTCCCCATGCAAAGCAGGATCTGTGGGGAACAATGGGGCTTCTATGGTGCCCCCCGGGTCTCTGGGGAGCCTGGGGATGGAACCAGCCTGGGGAAGGAAGCGTCACACCCCCCTCCTGCTACCCCAGCCCTGGGGTCCCCCCACCCAGCTCTGCCGGTGCCCCTCAGTCCTGACCCGCAGCCCCTCGGCTTTCTCCTATTGGAGGCCTTTGTGTCCCGGACACCTGGGTCCCACGTTCTCCCCTCTGACCTGCCAGGAGAATCCCCGTCCAAGGGCCGCCCGGTCTGTGGGGGATTTGCCCCATCACCCGTCGCTGCTGCGGGACCCGCCGGGAGCTGCCGGGGCGGCAGAGATGCCTGGTTCCCAGCTGGGGCCAAAGGACAGAGACGGGGGAAGTGTGTGTGGGGGGGGGAAGCGGAGCTGGCACGAAGCACCTCCCTTGCCCGGCCCAGCGCAGGGACGGGGCAGGGGGTGCGGCCCCTTTGGCACCGAGCCCCCCCCTTCCTGACAGCCCTGCCTGCCCCCGGAGGGGAGGGGGACTCACCCGCCCCTCCCCCTGCCCCACCCAGACATGGGGGGGGGGGGGCGGGGGAGAGAGCGGTGTAGCAATCCGGTCGCTGCAGCCTCAGGGGAACTCCAGACGGACTCAATAGCAAAGGCGTCTCCAGCCCCCCCCATGGTCCTTCGAGGGGGGTCGGGCCCTGGCAGATGCGGGGGGGGGGGTTGCACGGGGGAGAAATCGTTCCCTGGGGGGCTGGGGCATGGAAGAGGACAGGGCCCCCCCTGCCTCCAGGAATCCTCCCCACCAGATATCGCCCCCCAGTGGAGGTTGTGTGGAGGGGGGGCTCATCCCTGGAGGCCGCCCGTGGGAAGTGGGGGGGGCACAGAGAGAGACCCCTCTGTTAGGGTGTGGGGGGCACAGGGGCAGGGCCGGCTCCAGGCACCAGCCTGGCAAGCAGGTGCTTGGGGCGGCCGCTCCGGAGAGGGGCGGCACATCCAGGTATTCGGCGGCAATTCGGCGGATGGTCCCTCACTCCCGCTCGGAGCGAAGGACCTCCCGCCGAATTGCCGCCGCAGATCGCGATCGCGGCTTTTTTTTTTTTTTTTTTTTGGCTGCTTGGGGCGGCCAAAACCCTGGAGCCGGCCCTGCACAGGGGAACCCCTGTGTGTCGGGGGAGGCAGAGCCCAGACTGACGGGCACCTGGGACATTGCTGGGAGCCAAAGCGCCCCCCCCCCACAGGATGGACCGGGGCTGGGGGGGGGGGAACAGGACACACAGGGTGAGGCCCCCGGGCACAGACACCCAGAGCTGGGCTGGGCAGCCTGATCCCGACATGCCTGTGGGGCCACATGTGTCCACCCCCCCCCCCCATACACACACACCTATACACCCACCCCCACCTAGGGTGACCAGATGTCCTGATTTTATAGGGACAGTCCTGGTTTTTCTTATATAGGCTCCTATTACCCCCCACCCCCTGTCCCAATTTTTCACACTTGCTGTCTGGTCACCCTCCCCCCACCACACACACACACACAAGTAGGGTGACCAGACAGCAAGTGTGAAAAATCGGGACAGGGGGTGGGGGGTAATAGGAGCCTATATAGGAAAAAGCCCCAAATATCAGGACTGTCCCTATAAAAGCAGGACATCTGGTCACCCTACACACAATACACCCCCCTGTTGTAGGCGCAGCAGTGATCTGTGTGCTCTGTATAACCTGTATACTCAAAAGGTCTGTTGCACTCCCCTGCCCCCCTCTGAATACCTGTGAAGTGGCTTCCCCCCCCCCCCTCCTGCAATGCTGGTGGGATGCATGGGCTGGAAGATCAGAAGAGCTCCCAGGCAGACAAGGTGTTTGGGACTCTGATTAGGCAGCGATCACACACCCAGTGCACGGGCACTGCCCGAGGTGGAGTGTGACCAGCCAGACGCAGCCAAGTCATCTCTAGTCGCAGGCCATGAGGAGCAGGTCCGTAAAAGGGGAAGGGGCCCTGTGCTCAGCAGTGCACTCACCAGATTGTACCTCCCGTGAAGGCCCTTCACCGGACCGCCTGGCCAGTGTTCGCCGCGTTGCAGTCCATCGTGCCTCGGGAAGACTGACCTTCATCGCCCCATCCATCGCTGCGCTGGGGGACACTTACCTTGAAGGATCCTGACATCTCCAGTGCTGTGCCTGTCCTGGGAGGCGAGTGTGAGTGTGAGTGTGACCCTCCGCCCCCCTTGTTTTGAGCTTAGCTCTCAATATAATAAACGTGCTGCTTTCTGCCAAACTTTGGTGGGTTATTAGTCCTCCCTAAGCTAGCTAGCTGGCCCAATTTCGGGTAACACCCCCCAACCCCACATGCGCACACACCCATAAACACACACACACACACTGTACACTCACACCCACCATCCACCCATCCACCACACACCAATGCACACCTGCACCCCCACCATACACACCTGCACACACTCACCCCCCCCACCCCACACACAGATCAGGGCCCATCCTGTCCAGCAGGGGGTGCAGGGACACACAGGGGGCCGGGGGGCGGGGTGTCCCATTAGCTGCGTCCGGCGGTTCCCGGCGTGGCTGAGCGTTACCCCGGGATGTCGGGGAGTCGCCGGTCCATTGTGGCTGCCCCCGGTGCCGTGGGGCCGAGCAGGGCTGTCGGGCTCCAACCGCGCTCGCTGAGCGGTGCCAGCCGCAGGCCAGGGGCTGCAGGGCTAGGCCGCCTCCCCGCCCCTCCCGGGGCTCTGTGGGTCGGGGCGATGGGGAGCTGGGCTCCGCGGCCAGGTGGAGGCAGGAGCTCAGGCCAGAAGAGGCCAGGGGAGAAATAAGAGAGACTGATACAAATTGATGCCCCTCACTCCCGACCTGCAGTCCCCAGCCCTGGGCTCCCCCCACCCCGCCCTGCCCGTGCCCCTCACTCCCGACCCGCAGCCCCCTGTTAGCCCAGCTCTGGACTCCCCGCACCAGTCAGGACCAGCCCCTTCCACCTGCTGACCATTGTGGGGCCGTCCCCGGAGGGCGCAGTTCTGCCCCATGTCCTGTCCCTGGCAGGCGGGTGGATCCCTGGTGCTCGGCAGGGCGTGAAGGGGGCTGTGCTGGGACCCAGAGCCTGGCGTGACTGGGCTTGTCCTGTGGGGGGGGGGTGAGTCAGGGGCAGGGACTGACTGGTCAATGGGCCCCCACCCTCCCTGTGAAGATCTCCCCACCCCTCCACCCCGTGCGGTCAGGCAGGGCACGGCCAGGAGGAAAGTCGGACTCACTGAAAAGAGAAGCAGCCGAGGGCGAGAGACAGGGCACGTGGGGAACAGGAACCAGCAGAAACAGGCGACAGACCCCCCACAGCCTGACACAGACCCCCCCCTCTCCCCGCCTGATGGACAAGCTGGGGTCACAAAGCCCAAACCAGCGCTGCCCATCGGCTCCAAACACCCACTAAACGCTGCGCCTGGGGCACCGTAACCAGACACGGCTCCTTGGGCCCCACCCAGCCTGGCCCCCCCTGCAGGGGGGGCAAAGCCCAAAGGGTCCCAGCACAGATGTTGTACTTAAAGTACTGCACAGGATCTTTTCAGGGGGATAAGGTGTGACAAAGTGGGGGATTTTCTTGTTTTTTTTCCTGTGGTTTTCCAATGGTTTGCATGCAGAGGGGGTGGGACTCAGTTTCCCTGGGTGTTACTGGTTTAACGAGGGGAGGGGAGTGGGAGTGTGTTGTTACAGAGGACCGGAGAGGAAATTTGGGACCACAGCCGATGGCCGGGAGAATGGAGACCCCAGCGACCGGTGACCTGGTGACCCGGAGGCCCAGCTGAGGAGTTGCAGCCGGTTCTGGCCAGTGGGAGGACAATGGGCTGCAGAGTGAGAACCCAGTGACCTAACCAGCCAGTTCCAGCCAGAGGGAGAAGCAGGAGCGGAGGCCCCGGTTTACGACCCTGTTTACCTGGAGAGAAGACAATGGACAGAGGTGGGGCCTGGGGCCGGGGGTATCAGAGGCCCAGCTGGGAACAGGGGGGCTCGGGGCTGGAGGGGGGGGGAGCAGGCAGAGCCCACCTGGAGGCAGAGAGACTGGGATGTGCTGGGCTGAAGGAGGCCAGGCCTGAGGCCCTGAGAGTTTCCTGTGCTGGGTTCAACTCTCAATAAATCCTCCTGTTTTACACTGGCTGAGAGTCGCTCTGGGCTAGAGAACAGGGGGGGCATCGACCCCTTCATGGGGGTGGAGGCCCTGGGGGTCCAGAGCAAGGGGACGTCCTGAGGGGGTGTCACAGAGTGTGGGGGGACACAAGGCCCTGCACCCCCGGCTTCCTACAATTCACCAGGACTCTCAGCCAGCCAGTAAAGCAGGTGGTTTATTTAGACGACAGGAACACAGTCCAAGACAGGTCTTGCAGGCACAGACAACAGGATCCCCTCAGTTAAGTGCATCTTGCGGTTCCAGGGGCACCACAGCCCCATTGGGGGGTCAGAGCCCCATCTGGGCTCCCTTCCATTACACCAGCCAGCTCCTGAAAACCCCCCACTCTCTCCAGTGTCTATCACCCCGCCTCTCCCTGGCTCCTCCCACAACCTTTGTCCAGTTTCCAGAGCAGAGGTGTCACCTGGCCCCAGCCCCCTCCTGGGTTCTCACATTACATGCTCAGGTATCTTCCCTCAAGGCCAGTCTCCCATCCCCCAATGCAGACCGTCCCAGCCAACCTCCCCACTCAGCATTCAAAGACCACAAATAAGAACAATCCCAGTTCATCACAGGGGCCCACGGCAGAGACAGACGTGCTAAGGCTCAGAGAGGTGCGGCTCCAGGAGCTGGAGGGGCCTGACCCCGAGAGAGGGGACCCCCGAGAAGGGCTGTCACACTGAAAGGGGCACCCCCCACGGACCACACGGGGCCAAGAGTGGGCACGATCTGTGAGTCCATGACATAAGGCAAAGCGCCACATTTATTGGTAATACATGTATCAATCAATCGATATATTACACACACACACACACACACACACACTCCATCTTGTTGTTGTTACCAATTAGTTGCTCCCCTTAACTTTGGCCAGGTGAGTTAGATGGGGGAGGGGGTGGAGCCGGGCTTCTGCCGATCCGGATCGATGCTCCCATGTTGACAAGACGAGACCCGGGGTCCTCTGCAAGACACCTCACTTTTATAGCAGCTTCCCTCTTATGCAAATCTGTACCAGATTCAAAATCCGTGTCTGTGTCCATTGGTCCTTTGTGCTGCTTCTCTCTGGGGGTTGTCCCAATGCTGTTCAAAGAGGGTGTTTTCAAAAGAAGGTCTCCCCTTGCCTGGGATGGCCCCTGGGATGTAACACGACCACGGGGGAGGGGAGCAGTTTCCAGCTTCAACGCGGTGACACTTCAGCCCCTAATGTCACTGGGCATTTAACCACCGGCAGAATTATCACTGGCAGATCAATACCCCCCGTGACTGACACTGGAACCCGTCTCCTGCATCTTAAAATACTGACACGTTACTAGAGATACAATGTCCTTTTCTCCCATCAGCCTGAAGGTTTTATCCATTTCCCAGCCTGGTACCTAGGATTAGCTGGTGTCAGAGTCGCAGCCGTGTTAGTCTGTATCCGCAAAGAGAACGAGAGAACGTGTGGTTCCTACATCACTGGGGCAGTGAGCTCACTTAAAAAGGGAACATCACAGGGTGTGCGACCTGGGACAAGGTTTTTGTTGCTTGCATTTCACTCCCGAAGTAGCCGATTTTTCCTACCCCGGGTTTGTAGAGGACTTTGGAAGACTGGCGAATCAGAATGGGACAGTCTGTATCCTTGTCACGGACTCACAGATCGTGCCCACTCTTGGCCCCGTGCGGTCCGTGGGGGGTGCCCCTTTCAGTGCGACAGCCCTTCTCGGGGGTCCCCTCTCTCGGGGTCAGGCCCCTCCACCTCCTGGAGCCGCACCTCTCTGAGCCTTAGCACGTCTGTCTCTGCCGTGGGCCCCCTCAGGGAGTCCCCTCGCTCTAGACCACCGGGGCCTCCACCCCCGAAGGGGTGGATGCCACCCTGTTCTCTAGACCGGAGTGACTCTCAACCAGCATGAAACAGGAGGTTTATTGAGAGTTGAACACAGCACAGGAAACTCTCAGGGCCTCAGGCCTGGCCTCCCTCAGCACAGCACATCCCAATCTCTCTGCATCCAGGGGGGTTCTGCCTGCTCCCCCTCTCCTGCCCCGAGCCTCCCTGCTCCCCGCTGGGCATCTGAGATCACCGGCCCCAGGCCCCGCCTCTGTCCATTGTCTTCTCTCCAGGGAAACAGGGTCGTAAACTGGGCCTCCTCTCCTCGCTTCTGTCCTCTGGCTGGAACCGGCTGGTTAGGTCACTGGGTCCTCACTCTGCAGCCCATTGTCCTCCCACTGGCCAGAACCGGCTGCGTCTCCTCAGCTGGGCCTCTGGGTCACCCGGTCGCCAGGTCACCGGTCGCTGGGGTATCCATCCTCCCGGCCATCGGCTGGGTCCCCACGTCCTCTCTCCGGTCCTCTGCAAAACACACTCCCTCTCCCCTCACCTCGTTAAACCAGTAATACCCAGGGAAACTGAGTCCCACCCCCTCCGCATGCAAACCATTGAAACTCCACAGAAAACAAGAAACCCCCCCCACTTCGTCACATCTCTCCCCCCTTCGAGGCTGAACGGAGCAGGGTCACTTAGCCAGTGACCTGGGGAAGTTCAGGGTCCCCGCCCCGCTGTAAAGCATCCGCTATAACATTGGCACTCCCCTCACATGGACCATCTCCATGTCATACCCCTGGAGGAGCAGGGCCCACCTCAGCAGCTTGGCATTGGCCCCTTTCATTGGGTGCAGCCACGTCGGGGCGAATGGTCGGTGCACACGGTGAAGCGCTGCACAAATAGATACGGCTGCAGTTTGTTAAGGGCCCACCCCAGGGCCAGGCATTGCGTCTCGATGGCCGCGTAGTTCTGCTCCCGGGGCAGCAGCTTCTCGCTCAGGTACACAATGGGGTGTCTCTCCCCCTTAGTATCCGTTTCAATCAGCACCGCCCCCAGCCCCGTGTCCGAGGCGTCGGTGAGCACCAGGAAAGGTTTGTTCAAATCCGGGTTTACCAGCACCGGGCCCTGGATAAGTGCCTCCTTCAGCACACAGAGAGCCCTCTGGCACTGCTCGGTCCAGACCACCTAGTCCGGCTTTCCCTTTCGACACAGCTCCGGGAGGGGAGCTGCCAGGGAGCTAAAGTGGGGCACAAACCTCCGGTAGCACCCTGCCATCCCAATGAAAGCCTGGACCTGCTTCTTAGTCTGGGGGGCGGGCCAGGCCTTGATTGCCTCCACGTTGGCCGGCTCCGGCTTCAGGTGGCCAACCCCAACTTGTCTAAGATTTCATCGGACCTAGGCATGGGGTAGGCATTGGACACGGTAAAGGCATTGAGCTTCCAATAGTCCACACAGAACTGGATCGACCCGTCCTTCTTGGGGACCAGCCCCACGGGTGAGGCCCAGGGACTGGCGGACGGCTGGATCACCCCTAAAGCCAGCATGTCCCCGACCTCTCTCTCCAGGTCCTGGGCTGTTTTCCCAGTGACCCTGAATGGGGAACACCTGATGGGAGGGTTGGTTCCCGTCTCCACCCGGGGGACAGCCGGGTTAGTGAGCCCAGGCCGGCTGGAGAACAGCTGCCGGTACGAATGCAGCACGGCTCTGATCTCTGCCTGCTGGGCGGGGGTTAGCTGGTCTGAGAGGGGAATTGAGTCTAGCGAGGGGTTAGCCCCAGCCTCAGGGAGGAGTCCCACCAGGGGGTCCTCTCCTTTCTCCTCCCACTGCCCACACACAGCCAGCACCAACTTCTCCCTGTCCCGGTACGGCTTCATCATGTTGACGTGATACACCCGGTGGCTGTGAGCCCGGTTGGACAGTTCCACCACATAGTTCACCTCGTTTACCTGTCTGATGACCGTGAAGGGGCCATCCCAGCCGCTTGCACCTTGTTCTTCCTCACGGGGACGAGGAGCATCACCTGATCCCCGGTAGCATAGGAGCGGGCACGGGCTGAGCGGTCGTACCAGACCTTCTGCTTCCTCTGGGCCCTGGCTAGGTTCCCCCTCGCCAAGCCCATGAGCTCCATGAGCTTTTCCCGGAAAGTCAGGACATACTCTACCACTGATTCCCCATCGGGAGAGGCCTTTCCCTCCCACTCGGCTCTCATCAAGTCCAGGGGCCCCCTCACCCTCCTTCTGTACAGCAACTCGAACCGGGAGAACCCTATGGATTCCTGGGCACTTCCCTGTATGCTAACAGCAGGTGGGGTAAATACTTGTCCCAGTCCTGCGGGTGCTGGTCCATAAAGGTTTTCAGCATCCTCTTTAGGGCCCCATTGAACCTCTCCACTAGCCCGTTGGACTGAGGGTGGTAGGCTGAGGCCCAGGTGTGTCGGACCCCACACTTCTCCCACAAGCACTGGAGCAGGGTCGACATGAAGTTAGACCCCTGGTCTGTAAGGACCTCCTTGGGGAACCCCACTCTGCTGAAGATGGTCAGCAACGCGTCTGCCACGGTGTCTGCCTCGATAGAGGACAAGGCCACCGCCTCGGGATAGCACGTAGCAAAATCTACCACCCCCAGGATGTATTTCTTCCCTGACCGGGTCACCCGGCTGAGGGGCCCCACTATGTCCACGGCCCCTTCTGGAAAGGATCCTCTAGGATGGGCAAAGGTCTCAGCGGGGCTTTACACTTATCCCGGGCCTTCCCCACCCTCTGGCAGGAGACACAGGACCTGCAATACTGTCGGACAGCGTCAAAGACCCTGGGCCAGTAAAAGTTCTGCAGCAGCCTCTGCCTGGTGCGCCGGATGCCCTGGTGCCCTGCGAGAGGGGGATATCGTGGGCCAAGTACAACAGTCTGCGGCGGTACCTCTGGGGAACCACCAGCTGCCTCCCGACTTTCCAAGATTCAGTTCGCCCTGAACCAGTCCATTCCCGGTACAGGAATCCCCTCTCCCACAGGAATCGCTCCCGGCGGTCCTCCCCCTGGGATCCTGCACTGTCGTGGCCAGCCAGGGCCCTCAGTTTCTCCAGGGAGGGATCCACCTGCAGCTCCGTTTGGAATTCAGCTGCTGGGTCTGAGGATACAGCCCTGGCTGGTGGCGCCTCAGTTTCCCCATCCTGGGACGGAGGCTCCGGCCCAGCCCTGTCGAGCCCTACCCTCGGCACTTCAGCCCCCCTCGGGAGGTCCCGCACCCCTCGCTGGCTCTGGCTAAGGACCAGGGCACTATGAGTGTCCTCCGGCCAGTTCTCCAAGTCATTACCCATTAGCACCTCGGTAGGCAGGTGGTCGTGCACCCCGACCTCTTTGGGTCCCTCCTTAGCCCCCCATTTCAGGTGTATCCTCACTACAGGCACCTTGACGGGGGGCCCAAACACTACCCTCAGGGTCAGGTAGGCATCGGGCACTAGCTGGTCTGGGTCCACCACCTTGGACCGCGCCAGCGTCACCTCTGCACCCATGTCCCAGAACCCCTGGACGCCTCTTCCCCCCACCTCAATGGGGATGATGTGGCGATTGTTCCCCGGGGCCTGCCCCACGCTCACCCGGCGGATGGGGTACGGGTGCTCTGGACCTGGGGCCCCGCCTTCCCCTGCTGGTCTGGCCTGGCGGTCCCCTCCCCCTGGCACAGCCCTCTCGACTGCAGCCCCTGGGCCCGGCGGTGCCCCCTCTCGGTGGGCTTCCACCCAGTTAACACCCCGCGGGTTCTGCTTGGCCGCCATTTCCTTCATCTTCAGGCACTGTGCCACCTTGTGTCCCTTTTGGCCACAGTAATTACACCTCATGTCCCTCAAGTCCCACGAGGGGGGTCACCCCACCCCGGCAGTCCCGGGCACCCCTGAGTTGGGCTTCCTGGAGTCCCACCTTGGAGAGGGCTCAGGGTGACTCCCCTTATGAGTCCCTGATGTGGGTCTCTCCCCTGCCCCCGACCTGCTGTCCACAAATTCATCTGTCAGTGCCCCTGCACTGCGCAGATCTTTGGGCTTCCGGTCCACTAGCCACATCTTAAGGTCCAGAGGGCAGATGTCATACAGCTGCTCCAACCCCGCCAGGTTATACACGTCCTCTGCGGTAGTGGCCCCTGCGCCCTTCCCCCACTTGCAGAGATATTCCCCCAGCAGGTTGGTGACCTCCTTGTAAGAGACACCTGAGGCCTTGCGCACACCCCGGAATCGTTTCCTGTACGCCTCGGGGGTCAGTTCAAACTTCAGCAGCAAAGCCTGTTTGAACAGGTCGTAGTCCCCCGTCTCAACACCATCCATTTGGCTGAACGCCTGTATGGCTTTGGGACCCAGCAGGGGGGTCAGACAGCGAAGCCTGTCTGTGGGGTCAATCTGGTTCAGTTCACAAGCCTTCTCAAAGGCTGTGAGGTAAGCATCAATATCCCCCCCCTCCTTGAACTGGGGCAGCAGTTTGGTGTCTAGATTCCCCACACCACTGGCGTCTCGGGGCCCTTCCCCACTTACCCCGCGGCAGGCCCTCTTGGCCCGTCTCTCGTCCATCTCCAACTTGTGCTTCCGCTTTTCTACACGCTCCGCTCGTTCTCTCTCTCTGTCCACCAGCCTCCGATCCTCCAGCTCCAGCTCCTTTGCTTCCAGCTGCAGCTCCAATCTCCGCAGCTCCTCTGGGGAGGAACCGGACTGGGGTCTCCCTGTACTGACTGGGGAGTCAGGTCTGACACACTCCCGGTCGCTACACAGACTGCCCCCCCGGCTACTCCCCGGCTCTCCGGGCACCCCGGGAGCCCCCCTGGGGTCTGCAGCCTGCGCCTCAGATGGGTCATTCTCTACCAGCTGAGCAATCAGCCGCTCCTTAGTGAGCCTCCCCACGCTCAGCCCCCTCTCCCTGCAGAGACGTGCCAGGTCGCTCTGACGGAGCTGGTTCTAGGCCATTTCCAGGCTGGTTCCGTTCAACACCCTCGTTCTATCGCTGGCAGCCACTCACTGCAAAGTGCCTGCACCCACAGCCAACGTCTACAGGGTGCATCCGCGAAACATCCCACTGCTGACACCACGTTGTCACGGACTCACAGATCGCTCCCACTCGTGGCCCCGTGCGGTCCGTGGGGGTTGCCCCTTTCAGTGCGACAGCCCTTCTTGGGGGTCCACTCTCTCTCGGGGTCAGGCCCCTCCACCTCCTGGAGCCGCACCTCTCTGAGCCTTAGCACGTCTGTCTCTGCCGTGGGCCCCCTCAGGGAGTCCCCTCGCTCTGGACCCCTGGGGCCTCCACCCCTGAAGGGGTGGATGCCCCCCCTGTTCTCTAGACCGGAGTGACTCTCAGCCAGCATGAAACAGGAGGGTTTATTGAGAGTTGAACCCAGCACAGGAAACTCTCCAGCCTCAGGCCTGGCCTCCCTCAGCCCAGCACATCCCAGTCTCCCTGCATCCAGGTGGGCTCTGCCTGCTCCCCCTCTCCAGCCCAGAGCCCCCCTGCTCCTCAGCTGGGCATCTGATACCCCCGGCCCCAAGCCCCCCATCTGTCCATTGTCTTCTCTCCAGGTAAACAGGGTCGTACACCGGGGCCTCCTCTCCTCGCTTCTGTCCTCTGGCTGGAACCAGCTGGTTAGGTCACTGGGTCCTCACTCTGCAGCCCATTGTCCTCCCACTGGCCAGAACCGGCTGCGTCTCCTCAGCTGGGCCTCCGGGTCACCGGTCGCTGGGGTATCCATCCTCCCGGCCATCGGCTGGGTCCCCACGTCCTCTCTCCGGTCCTCTGCAAAACACACTCCCTCTCCCCTCACCTCGTTAAACCAGTAACACCCAGGGAAACTGAGTCCCACCCCCTCCGCATACAAACCATTGAAACTCCACAGAGAACAAGAAAACCCCCCACTTCGTCACACTCCCCAAACTGAACGTCCTTGAAATCCCTCTCCAGGGAAGTTCTCCCGTGCAAGGACGTGTAGCCGAGGTCACAGCTTGATCAGCCATTGCAGACTCCGTAAGGCAGCTCGGTGGGTCACGGCTCTCCCCAGCGGGGTCTCCATCCATTGGAAAGAAGCCCCACCCCATGTCCACCTGCCCATTCGTGGGGTCATTTGAAGTGAAAATGGGGTCAGAGCACATTGAGGTCCCGGCGCAGGTGAACCCCGTTAGGAGCACTCCCACCAGCCCCACGCCCGATCACAGGAGCGGAAAGCCGTGTGCTAAGCGGGCGCAGAGGGGTCACTACTATTCGCTCCATTTTACAGATGGGAGAATCTGAGACACAGGAGAAGTGATTTGCCCAAAGCCACAGGGAGTCTAGCGAGAGCCAGGAACGGGATCCCGGAGCCCGAACCAGTAGAGAGCCCTGCCTGCCTCCCTTGATTCTTGTGCTCCTTGTCCTGACGTCAGTCCCCTCTTGGGACCTGGGATTTCAGAGGGGAGCCTCCTGCCCCAGATCTACCATGTCCCAAGAAACAATGACTCAATTCTGGGACGGCAGCAGCTTGTCCCCCGATATCGCACCACAGGAGACAACAGTGGAATGACAGCAACACACTCTGGTCGCAGGGAGAAGCAGCCGTGGTGAGCCTGAGACACCCAGGTTAGTTACAACCAGGAACCGCATTGGCATGTGCCGGGGCAGCGCGTGAGAGAAAAGCAAAGACGGAGCCACATGGGGAATGGGAGGAAGGTCTCTGGGAGACCGACAGCCGCCTCCTGCCCTTTGTTCCACAGCCCTGGGATTTACTCCGGCGCGGCTGCTGACTTCAGACAGCACTGAACAGCGCCAGCACCACCCCCACCACAGCGCCACCGATGGCATCTGGTCACCGTCCTCCTGGGCCTTTAACAATCCCAGCCTCGGTGTCCAGCCTTCGTGGGGTCAGAAAAGCCCTGCAGAGCCGTCATCCTGAGCCTGCAGGCGGGAACAAGCGCTCAGAGATGTGAACTGCTCAGTGCATCTTAACAGACGTGTTAATTCTGTACCAAATTGTGAACGTCTGCATTAACTATTTCATTGCTGATCATTTTAACAGCCAACCGGTGCCTTTATCTCACAAATGGGAACGAGTGAGAAAATCCCCCAGACGATTTGCATTTTTAGTACTAAACTCGGCCGGACAATCACAATTAAAAACGGAGAGACGGCATAAAAACAAACAGCACAGGGCACGCTGTACTGATCATATTAATCATTGACATAATTAAAGGCATCCACTGTTAAAACATCCCCACGGCTATGGCAAGTTCATCAGCGTGTAGCATTTCAGCAACACAAGACAAAGGTCAGTCACATTCCCCAGCACAACAGTCCACACAGAACACGGCTGGTTTGACAAAATGGAAACTTTTTCTGAGTGTCCATTTTTAAAAAAGTTTCAAACAGAAATCTGAGCAAGAACGAAAACGGTTAGTTTTCAGCAGAGTTTTTTGTGGGGAAAAATTCCCAGCGTCACCAGTGATTGCCTGACTTGACGAGCACCCGATGTATTTGGGGAGGGGGGAAGAGGGTGGCAAGGAAGCCGGAGAATGTAGCAATTAGGTTACACAGGACTCTGTTGTTGTATTTATTTTATCATCTACACCCACTTGTTGTCCCATTTCCCCATGAGTTCACCAAGCTCTAGAAACCCAAAATCTCTTTTCCTGTCTGTTTGAGGCTGTCACCCCCCACTTCGTCACAGGCCCACCTCCTTACCAAACTCCCCCAAATTCAGGACCTTCTTTTCCACGGGGTTACGTCACCAGACACTGATCTGATGCCGTCTTCAGTACAGCCTCTGCCACTCCGTGAGCAGTAAGGTGCTCTTCAGCACGGCTTTTCCTTCCAGCCGTGGGGTGAGCTGGGTCTGACACAGGTCCCAGACCTCTCCCACCACCAGCAGCCTCTGAGAAGATTGGTGGTTACTCGGTGCGACAGGAACATGCCCTACTTTTCACGTTCGGGATCATCTGTTATCTACAGCTGAGGGGTTGTTGGTGGGTTTTTTGCTGCCTTCCACTCATAGGAGAGCTCACTCGTCACATCCAGCCAACTCTCCACAGGGGTCCTGCTGCAACATTGAGGTCAAGCTGCTGTCCAATGTAGAACGCCTTGTCTATGTAGATAAATCTCTGATAATTTTCATATGACTTTACATTGTGCCTCTTTATATAACCTTGTGGTGGGTCTACCCACGTGTGACCTCTGTTTTCATGGGACTTTGTATCAAAGCCTCATTTAGAAACTTTGCATTGCCCTTGGTATAATATTATAGCCCCTAAGGATAGAATAAGATAGAAGAAATTTTTTTTTTTTTGCTAGGAGTAGAACAAGAGCTCTACCCCCCCCCCACTCTTAATCAATTGCCCTGTTGAATGAATGAGGTGTGGATGAGCAAGGCATGGAAGGCAGCACCTCCAGACAGCCTCAACTGTTGGAGAGGGGCTGGGAGCCAGACCCAAGGACAATAAAACGTGTCAAGTGGACTCATTAAAGACAAGCAGACATACCGAGGGCCTCGGGGGTTAGAAGCAAGCACCTTCTTTTGGAAACACCCTCTTTGCAGCATTGGGACAACACTCAAAAGAAAGCAGCACAAAGGACCAATGGACACAGACACAGTTTGAATCTGGTCTAGATTTGCATAAGAGGAAAGCTGCTATAAAAGTGAGGTGTCTCGCAATGGACCCCGGGTCTCGTCTTGTCAACATGGGAGCATCGATCCGGATCGGCAGAAGCCCGGCTCCACCCCCTCCCCCATCTAACTCACCTGGCCAGTGAAGTTAAGGGGAGCAACTAATTGGTAACAACAAGACGGAGTGTGTTTGTGTGTGTGTGTGAGTGTAAGTGTAATATATTATATGCATATAATACAGTGTTAATGAATACATGTATTACTAATAAATGTGGCGTTTTGTCTTATTCCCCCTGAAAAGATCCTGTGCAGTACTTTAAGTACAACATTTTGGTGGAGAATGCGAAAGGGGGAGCGAGCATAAAATCCACAGTTATTATAAAACTGGTGTGCACACCGCCAGCTTTAGCAAGCCTGGCGCTACAGGAAAAAGAGCGTAAACTTTCAGTTAATTAACCAAACTCTGAAGGATATAGGAGTTTAGGTTTAAATTGTGTTCATGACTGAGCTAAAGAGGAGAACTTAGTGTTTCTCACTCTGATCCGGGGAAGGATCTAATCCGGGGAAGGATTTGTATAATTGGTGTATGAACCCTCAGTGGTAGCAGACCGAGTAATACAGAGGGAAGCTTAGCGTCTCTCCCTCTGGCCCAGAGTGGGTTAAAAACATAAGATGCAGATCTTGTTCTGTTAAACCAAACTCTGAAGAATATAGGAGTTTGGGCAGTGTAGTGTGGTTTATGTTTGTTTGTTTTGGTTTGTTTTTTTTTTTTTTTTTTTTGTAAGTAATATTGTGGTAATTTCACAATTTTGCAGAAAATGTTTAAGGAATGGGACCAGGAAGGGTGGGGGCTAGTTGGAAAGCCCACCCTCCTTGCTAAATTGGTAGTGGAACAAGGCTTGTGCCCAGGGAAAGGAACTGTTTATTCGAAAAAGCAGGATTGGGCCCAGGCAAGCAACAGATAGAGAAACTGAAAAACAGGTTGGGTACAGAGAGTTAAAACAGCACTCAAATCTTACAGCAGCAGTAACATCAGGAGAAGAAACATTTAAGACCCCAGAAGGGGGCAGACCTTTGGGCCCCCTCTGGAGATTGGGAAGGGGGATATTTGGGTAAATTCCTCCTCCCAGGGCAGCCATTGAAACAGTTAACAACAGTGCCTGCTTCTGCCTCAGATCTCCAGGCCATGGCAAAATGGCTGGAGATTTTAAAACAGAATTTTTTTTTCTAGATAAAGTGTTAACGCCCTTTTACTGAGAGAAAGGGAGGATTTACACTCACAAGAAATGCACCATTTAATTAGCATTTGTGCAGCCCCAAGTACCAAACACACTGTGGCAGAGACTAAGCAGGTTCTGCCAGGGTGAAAGCACTGTGCTAATTTGTTTCCAAGCTTCTATCTTTCAGGATCTGAACCAGAACATCAGGAGAGCTGGTACCAGCTGAAGAGTTATAAAATACCATGGTTATAGTGTCATGACAAAGTCTGTGTTCAGTGTTCTGTGTTGCATGTTCTGTGTCTGTCTCTAGTGGTGTCCTGTGCTAGCACTGGGTCCAGAGAGAGAGGGGAATACTACACTAGACAGGGCAAATGTCTTTTCCTCTCTCTACTTCCCCCATGTCCATCCAATTTATCAATCACCACTTGTGTCCAAAGGACTTTGGTCCCCAGTGCATCAGGTTTATTTTTTGTTAGGTTCTCTAATAGTCATTTTGTTGTTAATTTTTGTTATTAATACATTTGTATTGTTAGTTACATTTGCTTGTATTGTTAATTCCACACTTTCCTCTATGCCCTCTGGTTCTACTTCCCCAAGCCCTAAAGGGTAGTTCTTGGGCCCCCATAACCTGTAAGACCTTGGCCCATAATTGTATGGCCCCATCTTTCAGGTCCCCAGAAACCTCTGAGAACAACTGTTAAAAATAGGGAAATCTACAACATTTTAGCAACTGAATGTTAGTTTAAGTCCAAATCAGCTTAACCTTGCATAACAACTGTGGTACTCCTACACAATCTTATTTGTTGTGTGTGCTTAAGAAGGTCCTGACCTCAGTGACTTTTATTGTTTGATGGCTATTGCAGCATCAAACTTGGGCCTCATTTTGTTTGTCAATGTACCCAATTATTGGAATGGTAATGGTTTTGTTGTATTTCCAATTATTATAATTATAATTGTTTGCATTTGTGTTTATGTTATATCTGGTGTTTAGTCAATTGTAATGGTTTTAGTTATATTCACCTGGTTATAATTGTTTGGTTTGTTTGCAACAAATACAAAATATTTATATGGTGACCACTCAAGAATTGTTCTTGAGAGGTCAAAAGGGGGACAATGTAGATAAATCTCTGATAATTTTCATATGACTTTACATTGTGCCTCTTTATATAACCTTGTGGTGGGTCTACCCACATGTGACCTCTGTTTTCATGGAACTTTGTATCGAAGTCTCATTTAGAAACTTTGCATTGCCCTTGGTATAATATTATAGCCCCTAAGGATAGAATAAGATAGAAGAAAAATTTCTTTTTGCTAGCAGTAGAACAAGAGCTCCCCCCCCCCCCACACACACACACACATTCTTAATCAATTGCCCTGTTGAATGAATTAGGTGTGGATGAGCAAGGCATGAAAGGCAGCACCTCCAGACAGCCTCAACTGTTGGAGAGGTTTCAGAGTAGCAGCCGTGTTAGTCTGTATCCGCAAAAAGAAGAACAGGAGTACTTGTGGCACCTTAGAGACTAACAAATTTATTAGAGCATAAGCTTTCGTGGACTACAGACCACTTCTTCGGATGCATATAGAATGGAACATATATTGAGGAGATAGAGGGGTTGGGAGCCAGACCCAAGGACAATAAAACGTGTCAAGTGGGCTCATTCAAGACAAGCAGACATACTGACGGCCTCGGGGGTTAGAAGCAAGCACCTTCTTTTGGAAACACCCTCTTTGCAGCATTGGGACAACACTCAAAAGAAAGCAGCACAAAGGACCAATGGACACAGACACAGAGTTTGAATCTGGTCTAGATTTGCATAAGAGGAAAGCTGCTATAAAAGTGAGGTGTCTCGCAGAGGACCCCGGGTCTCGTCTTGTCAACATGGGAGCATCGATCCGGATCGGCAGAAGCCCGGCTCCACCCCCTCCCCCATCTAACTCACCTGGCCAGTGAAGTTAAGGGGAGCAACTAATTGGTAACAACAAGACGGAGTGTGTTTGTGTGTGTGTGAGTGTAAGTGTAATATATTATATGCATATGATACAGTGTTAATGAATACATGTATTACTAATAAATGTGGCGTTTTGTCTTATTCCCCCTGAAAAGATCCTGTGCAGGACTTTAAGTACAACATCTATAGCCAACGGGAACGTTACAGGGAAGGGAGAACCCGGGCAGGAAGACAATGGGGATTTGGGGACACAAACAACTGGGAGACGAATGGGTAGAGTCTGCCTGGGAACCTTATGGGCCCGGGCAGAGAACATTACCCAGCAGGCAGGACAATGGCAGTGGGATTTGGACATGATCTAACCTAGTCAAATAAAACATCTGGCGCTCAGTCCAGTGTCCGTTAAAGTCAGGGGAGGGGCTCCCAACGATGGGCTTTCGATCGGGTCTCAATTAAAGAGGAGACCTGTCTCTGGGGCCCTGAGCAACCACTGCACATCTGGCATTTGCATAAATTAACACGGCTTCATTTCTCCCCAGTGTGAGACACAGATTCAGCCCGAGTAAAACACTACATAGAACCCGGCGATTATCGGCCCCGTCTCTGCCGCACGTGATGGGATTAGACAATCGCCCACCTGGCAGCTGCATTGGGGGGCGGGGGGCACAGTACCAGCAGCTACCACCTGGGTGGTCTCTTGGTGGAGCAGTTTTGCCCCAGCACCTGGCCAGGAACAGCAGCACCTGCTGTTACCGGTGTGGTCAGATTTATCGTTTCACCCTTCGAGCTCTAAGCACACGTCAGCTCCGTCCTCAGATCCTCAACACAGGTCCCTTGACAAGTAAATCCTCGTCTGGTGCCCACTTGTCATTCCTTCTGCTAAAGGACACGAACCCTCTGGTAATGCCTAATCCTTCTGTCCCTTCCTACCTCCCACCATGCTACCGAGCCCCTAGATACGCACCCAACTCAACCTCCCTCCATCTGCCCCCCACTCTTCCCCCACAGCTGCTCTCTCCAAGCACCCGCAGTCGTGTGTTCCCGGCTGACCCCCCATCCAGTCCCCCAGCCGGACTCTGCCAGCGTTCGCAGCTGCAGGTCGTTCCGACAGCCGAGCATCTCTTGGTTAACGAACGCCCCCGTGTGCATTGAACTGAGAGGCGTGTCCATGCTTCTGTCTGACCTGCGATCAGCAGGGCTACGGGTGAGCTCCCAGCACTACGGGAGTCAATGGCAAAGTTCCCATTGAGTCAGTGGGGCCAGAACGTTACCCTGGTCTCCTTCCCCATCACAGCTGGGAACGGTCACACGGCTTCCTCGGAAGGGGTAGGAAGGCCGGGGCTGGGTTTTACTGCAGTAGGGTCTTATGGAGGTGACCCAGGGGAAATGCCACCGCTCTGCATTACAGTGGAGTGCACAACTGAGCTTGTGCGTCAACAGTGGTGAGCTAAACCCTGCTTTGCACATTTACCTGGGGCACAGGCCTTGGCCCAGCTCTCTGCACCATGGGGAATTTCACCTGATGGGGGGGGCTTGTCAGTCTCCCTTTACTACAGGGGTTTTTAGAAGACTCCTTCATTCAGTATCTGAATCTGACTTTGCTTCTTTGTTAGCACCTGGAGCCGATTAGAAACAGCCAGGGAGCAGAGCAGGAGATTGGGAAGCTTTGGGCCAGGAGGGGAGGCAGCCAGAGAACAGCAAGGGAAAGGGACATATGACAGGGTGGCTCCCATCTCTCATGAGCACCCCCTGGACAAGTGTCTCTGCAGCCTTCAAATAGTATCAAACCAGAAAGTTCTCCCTCCCTGGAGACAATCATCTTCACCCACTGGGTCTCTTCTGGCCCCAGCTGGGTCTCTTAGCCCTTCAGTTCCCCTTCTGGGGGTGGATCACACTTCAACTGTCAGCCCCCTTCCCCCGTGGCCTATGGGAGGGGAGGGGAGGGGAGGGGACCCAGGCCCACCCACTACTCCAGGTCCCAGACCAGGGAGCCTAAGAATAGCAGCCACACACCACAGGTACGTCCCAGGGCCACTTCCCCACAGCCCCAGCCTTCGCCAGCACATCACCCTCACCACCGGGCTCGTCTACGTCCAGGCCCAGCAGCCAGCTGGGAACTCACCCTCACCGCCCGCCCTGAGCTGTCCATGGTGCTGCCATTGCCTTGGGCCAGCCAAGAGCCCCTCTACTCTCCTCCAGCTCCAGCAAGAGACTGAGTGGTTGTGCCGCTGCAGCTCCTCTTATAGGGCCCTCCTGAGCCCTGATTGGCTGCTTTCTGCAGCCTTTCCCTGATTGGTCGCTTCCTGCACAGTCTCACTAGGCTGCTCGGAGGACTTAGCTCCACTGCTCCTTGCCTGGGCCAGGTGTGGTAGGACCCAGGATAGCTCAGTGGTTTGAGCAATGCCCTGATAAAGCCAGGGTTGTGAGCTCAATCCCTGAGGGGGCCATGTAGGGGCTTTGGGGCAAAAATCAGTCTGGTGCTTAGACCTGCTTTGAGCAGGAAGTTGGACTAAATACCTCCTGAGGTCCCTTATTTTCTATGACCCTAAGGCCTCCCACATGGGCCCTCTGGCCTAGTCCACCCTGTTGCAGGAAGCAAATGGAGCAAAAAAAAAAAGATCAGCTAGAAATAGCCCCAGAAAGGGAAAAGAAAATGAAGGAAACAAGTGGGGAGAACTTTAGAGTGACCAGATGTCCAAATTCTATCAGGACTGTTCCAATATTTGCTTCTTTGTCCCACGTCCCGACCAAACATTGGTTGGGACACTGGACAAACAAGAAACTTTGCCCTCCCGCAGGGACTCTTGCCCCCCCCCCCCCCGCCCTGGCTCCGCTCCCCCTTCCCCCATTGGCTCCCTCCCCAAATCCCCGCCTTGGCCCCACCTCTTCCCCAACCACACAGCATTCCTCCTCCCTCCCAGGTTTGCAGCTGCATGGCGGCACAAGCCTGGAGGGAGGGGATGGCAGCGGCGGCGGTGCCTGGATCCTGGAGCTGGTGAGTCAGCTCCGGCACCCGTGCACCAGGCGAGCGGGCAAAGGGAGGCTGGCAAGGGATGGAGGGAGACGGGGGGGCTCAGCTCTGAGCCCCCTGCCACGCCAGAAGGCTCCTGCCCCTGGGCCACGATAAAGGTCTCCCCCTTACTCTCACAGAGATTGTGGAGCACACAGCAAGCAGAAATAACAATGGGGAGATTGGTTTGGCTGAGGTCTCAGCGAGTCAGTAACGATCACCAGCGACCTTTTAAATGGCCAAATGCACATTCTACCACCATTCGGCACTTGCTCAGCCTGTAGTTGAACAGCTCCTGACTCCTGTCCAAGCTGCCTGTCTATGGCTTCATGAGCCATGGCATTAAGGGGTAGGCTGGGTCCCCAAGGATAACTATTGGCATTTCAACATCCCCAACGGTTATTTTCTGGTCCGGGAAGTAAGTCCCTTGCTGTAGCCCTTTAAACAGAGTAGTGTTCCTGAAGACGCAAGCGTCATGAAGCCTTCCCGGCCAGCCCACGTTAATGTTGGTGAAACGTCCCCTGTGATCCACCAGTGCTTACAGCACCATTGAAAAGTACCCCTTGCGGTTTATGTACTGGGTACCTTGGTGCTCCGGTGCCAAGATAGGGATATGGGTTCCATCTATCGCCCCACCACAGTTAGGGAATCCCATTGCAGCAAAGCCATCCACTATGACCTGCACATTTCCCAGAGTCACCACCTTTCGTAGCAGCAGCTCAGCGATTGCTTTGGCTACTTGCATCACAGCAGCCCCCACAGTAGATTTGCCCACTCCAAATTGATTCCCGACTGACCGGTCGCTGTCTGGCGTTGCAAGCTTCCACAGGGCTATCGCCACGCGCTTCTCAACTGTGAGGGCTGCTCTCATCCTGGTATCCTGGCGCTTCAGGGCAGGGGAAAGCAAGTCACAAAGTTCCATGGAAGTGCCCTTACGCATGCGAAAGTTTCGCAGCCACTGGGAATCGTCCCACACCCACAACACTATGCGGTCCCACCAGTCTGTGCTTGTTTCCCGAGCCCAGAATCGGCGTTCCATGGCTATAACCTGCCCCATTAACAGCATGATCTCCAAAGCACCGGGGCCCACGGTTTGATAGAAGACAATGTCCTCATCACTCTTGCCGCCGCGCTGCCGTAGCCTACTCCGCGCTGCCTGGTTTTGCAGGTTCTGGTTCAGAGTAAACTGCACGATAACGCGCGAGGTGTTTACAATGTTCATGATTGCTGTCTTGAGCTGAGCGGGCTCCATGCTTGCTGTGGTATGGCATCTGCACTGTTCACCCAGGAAATAGGCGCGAAATGGTTGTCTGCCGTTGCTTCCCTGGAGAGGGGGGAGGATGTAACCAGAACCACCCGCGACAATGTTTTTGGCCCCATCAGGCATTGGGATCGCAACCCAGAATTCCAATGGGTGGAGGAGACTGCGGGAACTATGGGATAGCTACCCACAGTGCAACACTCTGGAAATCGACGCTAGCCCCGGAACATGGACGCACACCACCGAATTTATGTGCTTAGTGTGGCCGCATACATTCGACTTTATACAATCTGTTTCCAAAATTTGAATTATATAAATTCGGATTAATCCCGTAGTGTAGACATACCCAGGGGCACTGGCTGAGCTGGTGGGGGGGGGCAGGGCTGGGCTAGCAGGGGGCTGCAGGTCGGGAGTGAGGGGCACTGGCAAAGCTGCGTGGGGGAGCCCAGGGCTGGGGGTAGCAGGGGGCTGTGGGTTGGGAGTGAGGGGCACCGGCAGAGCTGGGGGGGGAGCCCAGGGCTGCAGTAGCAGGGGGCTGTGGGTTGGGAGTGAAGGGCACCGGCAGAGCTGGGTGGGGGGAGCCCAGGGCTGCAGTAGCAGGGGGCTGTGGGTTGGGAGTGAGGGGCACTGGCAGAGCTGGGGGGCAGGACTGGGCTAGCAGGGGCTGCAGGTCAGGAGTGAGGGACACCGGCAGAGCTGGGGGTCGGGAGTGAGGGGCACTGGCAGAGCTGGGGGGGGAGCCCAGGGCTGGGCTAGCAGGGGCTGTGGGTCGGGAGTGGGGGAGCCCAGGGTTGGGGGCTGTGGGTCGGGAGTGAGGGGCATCGGTTTGTATCAATCTCTCTTATTTCTCCCCCAGCCGCCTCTGTCCTGAGCTCTGGCCTCCAGCTGGCCGCGGAGCCCAGCTCCCCATCGCCCCGACCCACAGAGCCCCGGGAGGGGCGGCCCGGGCGGGGAGCCGGCCTGGCCCTGCAGCCCCTGGCCTGTGGCTGGCACCGCAAAAGCGCGGATGGAACCCGCCGCCCCCCCCCCCCAGCCCCTGCTCGGCCCCCCGGCCCCAGGGGCAGCCACAACGGGCCGGCGACTCCCCGACATCCCGGGGTAACGGTCAGCCACACCGGGAACCGCCAGACACAGCTAGTGGGGGAGGGATAGTCAGTGATTTGAGCATTGGCCTGCTAAACCCAGGGTTGTGAGCTCAATCCTTGAGGGGGCCACTTAGGGATCCAGGGCAAAATCAGTACTTGGTCCTCCTAGTGAAGGCAGGGGGCTGGACTCAATGACCTTTCAAGGTCCCATCCAGTTCTAGGAGATGGGATATCTCCATTTATTTAAATTTAATTTAGTGGGACCCCCTGTGTCCCTGCACCCCCTGCTGGATGGGACGGGCCCTGCTGTGTGTGTATGTGGGATGTGTGTGGGTGGGGGTGTATGGGTGTGTTTTTGTATGTGGTGGGTGTGTATGGTGGGGATGGGTGTATAGGTGTGAGGGTGGGGGTGAGTGTACGGTGTGTGTGTTTATGGATGTGTGTGTGTGTGTGTGTGTGTGTGTACAGTGGGGGTGGATGGATGTGGGTGTGTATGGGTGACTGGGGGGGTGTATTGTGTGGGGGGGGTATGGATGGTGGGGGTGGGTGTATGGTGTGTGTGGGGGGGTGTATGGTGGGTGTACGGTGTGTGCGTGTACGTATGGTGGGGGTGGGTGGGGTATGTGTGTGTGTGTGTGTACAGTGGATGTGGGTGGATGTGTGTGTCTATGGGTGTGTGTGTATGGGTGGGGGTGGGTGGATGTGGGGGGTGAATGGTGGGGGGTGAGTGTACTGTGTGTGTTTATGGGTGTATGTGTGTGTGTGTGTACGGTGGGAGTGGGTGGCTGTGGCTGTGTGTATGGCTGAGTGTGGGTGTGGGTGTGTGTCTATGGGGTGTGTGGTGTGGGTGGGTGTGTCTATGGGTGTGTGTGTGTGTGTGGGTGGACACATGTGGCCCCACAGGCGTGTTGGGATCAGGCTGCCCAGCCCAGCTCCGGGTATCTCTGTCTGGGGGCCTCATCCTGTGTGTCCTGTTCCCCCCCCCGCCCCCCCCCCCAGCCCCGGCCCATCCTGCGGGGGGGGGTGGCTTTGGCTCCCAGCAATGTCCCAGGTGCCCGTCAGTCTGGGCTCTGCCTCCCGACACACAGGGGTCCCCCTGAGCCCCCCACACCCTAACAGAGGGTCTGTCTATCTGCCCCCCCCTGCCACTTCCCATGGGCGGCCTCCAGGGATGAGCTCCCCGTCCACACAACCTCCACTGGGGGGCGATATCTGGGGGGAGGATTCCTGGAGGCAGGGGAGCCCTGTCCTCTTCCATGCCCCAGCCCCCCAGGGGACGATTTCTCCCCCGTGCAACCCCCCCCCCGCACCTGCCAGGGCCAGACCCCGCCCCCCCCCAAGGAGCAGCGGGGGCGGGGCTGGAGTTCGCTATAGAGTCCGGCTGGAGTTCCCCTGAGGCTGCAGCGACCGGATTGCTACACCGCCCCTCCCCCCCGTCCTGGTGGGGCAGGAGGAAGGGTGGGTGAGTCCCCCTCCCCCCGGGGGCAGGAAGGGCTGTCGGGAAGGGGGGGCCCGGTGCCAAAGGGGCCGCACCCCCTGCCCCGTCCCTGTGCTGGGCCGGGCAAGGGAGGTGCTTCGTGCCAGCTCCGCTCCCCCCACCTCCCACTTCCCCCGTCTCTGCCCTTTGCCCCGAACTGGGAACCAGGCGTCTCTGCCGCCCCGGCAGCTCCTGGCGGGTCCCGCAGCAGCGACGGGCGATGGGGCGAATCCCCCACAGATCGGGCGGCCCTTGGACGGGGATTCTCCTGGCAGGTCAGAGGGGGAGAACGTGGGACCCAAGTGTCCAGGACACAAAGGCCTCCAATAGGAGCCCGTGTCAATGAAAGCCGAGGGGCTGCGGGTCGGGACTGAGGGGCACCGGCATAGCTGGGTGAGGGGACCCCAGGGCTGGGGTAGCAGGAGGGGGGGTCTGACACTTCCTTCCCCAGGCTGGTTCCATTCCAGGCTCCCCCGAGGCTGCGCCCCAAAGCCCCGGGGACCCCATAGAAGCCCCATTGTTCCCCCCAGCTTCTGCTTTGCATGGGGAGATTAGCAGGGATCAGCTGTTTGTGTCTCTGTCCCAGAGCACTGGGGTGGGAGGAGACACCCAGACCCCCCCCCGAACTCCCTCCCCCCAGATCTAGCAGGCGGAACCAGCCCCACGCAGAGACCCAGGAACCTGGCACCCCACGCGGGGGGGGGGGGGGAGAAGGGAGAAGACCCTTCCCCCACCCCTCCCCCCACACTGGTTCCTTCCGCCAAAGCGAAGGGGAAGTGGGCGGACGAGGCTGGGAGGGGAAGTCTGAGGCTGGAGGGGCCCCATGGGACTGCCCTGCCTGTGGGTCCGGACTCCATGTTCCCGGCCCAGAGACGCTGCCCCTGGGTCGGGGCAGGTCCCGCTGCAGGAAAAGGCGCCGGGCGGCACCTGGCGAGGGGTCCCTTGCAGCTGAGAGGGTGGAGCGGGGGTGGGGGGACCCAGGTGTCTGGGACACACAGGGCTGTAACAGGGGACAGTGCAAATGAAAGCAGAGGGGCTGCAGGTCGGGAGTGAGGGGCACCAGTTAGTATCAGTCTCTCTGGTCTCCCCCCACCCGCAGCCTCCGTCCCGGGCTCCTGCCTCCAGCCGGCGCCGGCCCAGACCCCAGTGACCATCGTCCTCACCCCGCCGAGCCCCGTGGTGAGAGGGGGCGTCAGCCTGGCCCCGTAGCCACCGCCAGAGAACTTGGTGATCTGCAGCTGGCACCGGTCAGAGACCCCTGAAGAAAAGAGCTGGATCCTCAGTTACTTCCAATATCCAAACCCCGTTCAGACCCCCGGCCTGGCCCACACGGGGCGGGAGACAGCGGGGCCGGGCTGCGCCCTGAACATCGCGGGGTTAACGCTCAATGACACCGGGAACTACACGGTGAAGATAGAGAGCAGTAGTCCACGAAAGCTTATGCTCTAATAAATTTGTTAGTCTCTAAGGTGCCACAAGTACTCCTGTTCTTGTTTTTGCGGATACAGACTAACACGGCTGTTACTCTGAAACCTGTCCTCCACATCTCTCTGCGTGTCTATGGTAAGTGCCCAGGTGTCAGCACGAAACGCAACCCTCCCCTTTTGCTACTGGGTGCGGTTTCTGCCACGCAGCGAGCGTAGCAGTTTGGTAAACTGTTTGTTAACTTGCTACCACCTGTCCATGGGGTTGCGAATCAGGAAGGGATGGGGTATGTGGTCAAAAACGATCCCGATCTGCTTCCTGACCGGAGTGGCCGCTTTCATTGAATTCGTGAAAGGGGAGGTAGGGTTTGTGGGTATGGAGCGTGCCCCTGAGCCCAAGGTGAGACCACAGTGGCCCCTTTTCATTTTTTCCACTGGCTTCTCCTTGCTTAGTTCCAATGACTGGGCTGCTCATGCACCTGTCACTGGTCCAGGGATGGTTGCAAAACGGGAGGGATGGGGTTTGTGGTTGAAAACACTCACGGTCTGCTTCCTCTGGGGGATGGTTGCAAAACCGGAGGGATGGGGTTGTGGTCGAAAACACTCACGGTCTGCTTCCTCTGGGGATGGTTGCAAAACGGGAGGGATGGGGTTTGTGGTCGAAAACACTCACGGTCTGCTTCCTCTGGGGGATGGTTGCAAAACCGGAGGGATGGGGTTGTGGTCGAAAACACTCACGGTCTGCTTCCTCTGGGGGATGGTTGCAAAACGGGAGGGATGGGGTTTTGTTCAAGCGGGGGGGGGGGGGGGGTGTGTCTTGCAGACTGGATACTGTGCCCTGATTCCCCAAGAAGACCGTTATTATCTGTGACTGCAGAGATCTTAACACAGCATTGAGCATAAAATGAGCTTTAACAATATGTTGTGACTACTTCCATTAAAGAAATCCAGTCCACCTTGGTTTAGGAGAGAGACCACTGATTGACCAATAAGAATCGGTTGTTGCAGATCCCCATAGTGCAATTTTTTTTTTCTTTCCCATTGTCAGTGCAGCTCTTATTTTGGTGAGTTTTGCACACAGATGCAGAAATGTGGACTTGCACATCCAAAAGTTCTGCAGCCACTGGTCATGAGCCCAAGCCTTCATTGGTTCAGAAGATTTTTTGTCCTTGGGAAGGATGTAAGATGACACCATATAATACACTACACTGAATATTTGTGAATCAGCTTCTACACACAAGTCCAGCACACAGGCCTTGCTGTCTTTTCACTGCAGTCCTTGATCTTGGTGACAAATCTGTAGAGAATTACTGGCACCATAAACTCCCTGAACATTAAATCTCACCAAATGAGGGTCAATCCATCCTCATCATTATATCTACTCATTATACTCCACACCCGTACATAGCCACTATATGAACTTCATGCCCTCATATCTCAATGCCTGTACTTTGACCCATCAACCTTTTACCCCCAATCGGGGATATTGCAGATTATGTATTCCTTATGCCACCTGATTTTAAACCAAACTTTGCACCATCGATAATTCTGTACAGTATTCCCTGATAACCATAAACTTCTATGCTCAAACTCTGTTCACTTTTTTTTTTTAAATCATCTTAATAAAAATTTTAAATCTGTTGAAACTGGTCTAGGTCTAGGCGAGAGAATGTCTCAGGGCCGCCTGGGGGGGGGGGGGGGAGTGGTGCAATTTGCCCCAGGTCCCGGGGGCCCCGCAGGGGCCGCCATGAATATGTCGGAGGCTCCCCCTGCATCCGTCTTCCCCCATCCCCCGGCGTCTCAGTGCGCTGTGGTGTCCGGGAGCGGCCCTGGCGCGCTGCAGCTAAGCAGCTGGTATACATACCATTAAAGCATTTAATGTTTTTAAATAATGTATTTAGTGTATTTTCAAATTATTACAAAGCAAAGCAATTACATAATGGGCTGTCGCTGGGTGATGGTTGGTGCCAATGGGCTGTCGCTGCCTGGGGGTGGTGCTGCTGTTGCCCAGGGCTCCGGGGGGAGCTGGGCTCTGGGTTGGGGGGCGCCCGGCTCACAGGGGCTGGGATGTGGGGAGATGGGGTCAGGGGGTGTCCGGCTCACAGGGGCTGGGCTTGGAGCTGGGGGTCATGGCTGTGGGGGGATGGGGTCAGGGGGTGTCTGGCTCAGAGGGGCTGGGCTCGGAGCTGGGGGTCATGGCTGTGGGGGGATGGGGTCAGGGGGTTGTCCGGCCCCTCCCTTACCATGCCGCTTACCCCCTCTACCGGAGCCTCAGCGTGCCACATCCAGGACGCCGGGGGATGGGAGGGGGGAAGACGGAAGTGTGGGGAGTCTCCGACATCCTCCGGGCCTGGGGCAAATTGCCCCACTTGCCCCCCCCCTCTGGGCGGACCTGCTGAATAGTGGTGACTGGGAATGGGCTGGGGGGGGGGGGGAGTGTAGCAGATGACAATTTGAGGTGAATATTCTCTTGGCCAGATTCTACTGGGTTTATGGTGCTGTGTGCTATGGAGTGGAGTGAATAACCAAGAATCTGGTTAATAATTATTCTCTAAATTCAGCTTTCTTCTTTCTCTCTCTGTGAATTATCACTAATTCAAAAGAGTGGTGTGCAAGTTGACTGGAGAATGATAATAGCATAATCTCTTGTTAGAACATTGTAAACCCTACTACCTGTTTTTTATATAATAAACTCACTATACATAATACAAGAAATCCCTGATGTGAGAACCTGGCTATGCCGCTGCTGTAGGGGGCTCATCACCCAGCAGCTGGGGGCCACCATGTGGGCTCGGCAGGGCTGCTGGCCATAGGGCCAATGGGTGTGGGTGGGATCTCAGGAGTCATGTCCCAGGGATATGCCCCACTCCCCAGCACAGCTCCAGCTCTGAGCTGTCTCCACTGCCTGGGACCTGTGGGGCCCCACCTGCCCCCCCAGGGAAAGAGCCACCTGGGATTGGTGCAGAGGCTGGGCCAGTCTCAGCCAGTCCCAGAGGACGGCTGGGGGAGGGGGAGAGTGTGGGTGGCTCAGCTGGGTCCTGCCAGGCATGTGGGTCCTGAGGGAGCCTGGCCCGGGTAGGCCCTGCTCCTGCTCCAGCCTGGCTGATTGCACCCCCAAGGGCCGGAGTTATCCTGCCCCAGGACAAGCTCTGGCTGCGCTGCCGGCTCAGCCTGGCAGACACAGTCACCTCCCATCAGGGCCGGGTATTGTGGCTGGGGGTTAGGGGGTGGGAGAGTAGGTCTCTAGTGGGTCTGGAGGGGGGGTGCTGTGCAGTGGGGGGTGGGGAGATCTGTGTGTGTTGGGGGCGCTGTGCAGTGGGGAGATCTGTGTGTGACGGGGCGCTGGGAAGTGTGGGGGGGTCTGGGTGGGGCACTGTGCAGTTGTGGCAGTGGGGCGGTGGGGGGCACTGGGCAGTGAGGGAATCTGTGGGGGGGCTCTGGGCGGGGAGGGGCAGGGCACTGTGCAGTTGTGGGAGGGCTGTGGGGGGTCTACAGCTAGGGGGCACTGGGCAGTGAGAGGATCTGGGGGGGGGTTCGGAGTGGTCTGTGGGAGGGCACTGGGCATGGGGGTTTGTGGGGGTCTTTTCACGTATTCACACACAAAAACGTGAAACAGTGCGCCTCAATTGTCCAATAGATCAATTTGGCACATTAGCCAGGAGGAAGCAGACCGTGAGTGTTTTTGACCACAAACCCCATCCCTCCTGATTCGCAACCCCATGGACCAGTGACAGGTGCATGAGCAGACAAGTCATTGGAAATAAGGAAGGCGGAAGCCAGTGGAAAAAATGAAAGGGGCCACTCTGGTATGACCTTGGGCTCAGGGGCATGCTAGCCAGGAGGAAGCAGATCGATGAAAGGGGCCACTCTGGTCTCACCTTGGGCTCAGGGGCATGCTCCGTACCCCCAAAGCTTACCTCCCTTTTCACGGACTCACACACAAATACGTGAAACAGCGCGCCTCAATTGTACAATAGATCAATTTGTCACATTAGCCAGGAGGAAGCAGATCGACCAAAGGGGCCACTCTGGTATCACCTTGGGGTCATGGGCCCGCCCCGAAGGGGAAGAAGCATGATGGGAGCACAGGGCCGGGATGGCCAGTGTGCGTCTGGCAGCTCCCGGTTTGTAAACAGTGCCATTGTACTGGGCTGGGTGGAACGGGGCTGTCCCTGCCGTGCCATGACCCATCTCATCTCCCATTGCCCCCGGCCAGCCCGTCGCTCTGAGGACTCTGCCCCCCATGCCCCATGTCCCCATTTCCCCCCTGGGGGACCACAACTATGTTTAGCACCAGGCCCACAAAAAGTTAATCCAGCCCTTTTTGGGGTGCAGGCTCGGGCGGGGGTTGCCGGGGGTGTGTGTGAGCCGGCCGGGGGGCGGGGTGGGGATAAGCCGGCCAGGGCGGGGGTTGCCGGGGGGGTGTGTGAGCCGGCCGGGCGGGGGGGGGGGGGGTGCCGGCCGGGGGGGCGGGGCTATCGCTGGGGCCGGGCGGGCGCATGACTGGGCTGGGCCCTGGCAGAAGGGCGCAGAGCGCAGCGGGGCAGGACGGACACAGCGGCGCCGGCCGGACAGGGGGACGCGGCCGGACACCGAGCCGGGGTCGGGAGGGGCGAGCCGAGCTCGAGCCCAGCGGGACCCCCCTGCGTCCCATGGGCGCGCCCCGCAGCCTCGTCTTCTGGAGCCTGCTGAGCGGTAAGGGCTGGCTGCGGGGGGAGGCGTCCCCCCCCCGGTCCCTCCTGCGTCTCCCATCCCTCGGCCCCCATCGCTCCTGCACCCCCAGATCTCCCGGTCCCTCCTGCGTCCCCCCTCCCCAGACCCCCGGTCCCTCCTGCGTCTCCCATCCCTCCTGCACCCCCAGATCTCCCGCGCTATCCTGCGTCCCCCCACCCCAGACCCCCGGTCCCTCCTGCGTCTCCCATCCCTCCTGCACCCGCAGATCTCCCGCGCTATCCTGCGTCTCCGGTCCCTCCTCATCCCCAGATCTCCCGATCCCTTCTGCGCCGACCGCCCCAGTCCCGTCGCTGCATCTCCCACTCCAGGCTTTGCTATGCCCCCCCCCCAGTTCTGCCGCCTCACTTCTGTCCCGCGCCCCCCTCGGCCCTGCCCCCAAACCCGGTCCTTGGCCTCTGCCGCTCCCCCCGCCCCGATAAACTTTCTCTGTTCCCAAGATGACGAGGTTCAGAGAACCTGTTTCTCTGGCTGGGTGCCCGGGCGGGGGCGTAGCCTTCGGACTCCGCTCAACTGAAGGGGGGGGGGAGAGCCTATTATTCCCCTTCCGCCCTAAGGAATGTGGGGAATTTCAGCCCGAAAGGGGGAAACCTCATTCACCCCGGCAGCTCCCCACACTGGAGCATGGGGGTGGGGACCTGCCCCCCCCCCCTTGTCCCGGGCTGCGTAGCTGCTGGGGGATGGGATGAGGGTGCTTGTGTCTGTGCCAGACCCTGGCTGTTGTGTGGTTGCTGGGATATCGCGTCCCGCCCCCCTTCCCGTGAAGTGCTTTTCTCGCAGCCCCGAACCAGGCCATAGGGGCAGGACAGCGGCTGATGGCGCAGGGCCCGGCTCCGCCTTGGCTCTGGGGGGTGGGTCCTGTGGGAACAGCTGTGTGAAGTCACCGGATCCCAGGCCAGCCCGGGGCGTTGGCGCAAGAGAAAAAGGTATCGCAGAAACTGTGGGTCTAGGGAAAAGTGAACTACCTGGAACCGAAACTGGCCAACAGGGAGTGACTCTGCTAAACTCACTCTGCTTTCATCTCCGTGTAAACGCTAGGCTGGCAGAAGGCCCCTGAACCTGACACCGACCCCTCCCCCATGCTCCAGCTTGTAGTGGGACACCTGGGGTCTGTTGTTCTGCCCCCTGTGACATAGGCCTTGTCCAGACTAGAAGGTTTTGCCTCTGTCGCTAAACTGGTCTAGCTAACATGGCAACCAGGATTGGCGATTCCTTGGCCCAGTCCTGCTCTGGGTGGGCCCCCATCCGTTCTGAGTGGGTCCCACATTCTGGGTAGAGCCCGGTCCCTGTTCTGCTGGGCAATGGGACCCTGTAGTCCAGCTGTCTAGGATCCCAGAACCGGTGCCCTGCCCCTCCAGAGCCTGCAGCTGCATAAACAGGACCTGGGAGTTCTGTTATACGTGATATCAGCACTTCCTGTTCTGTGAAACAGGAGCTCTGTGGGTGGCACCTTTATCCTGGTCTGTGTCCCTGCTAGGCCTTACCCCGGTGTAACTATTCAGACTGGAAATAAGGTGAACCTGTTCACCGGGAGGAACCTAGAGCAATTCACCAAGGAGTGTGGTGGGGTTTTAAATCAAGGTGGCGATTTTTAAATCTAGATGGGATTAAAACATGGCTGTACTTCAATCAGAATTACTGTGGGGCAGGTCTTTGGCCTGTGTCGTCCAGGAGGTCAGACCAGGTGATCCCAAGGGCCCTTCTGGCCTTGGGCTCTATTGTACCACTGGCTTCTAGTGGAGACCAGGCGTGTGCGTGTGTGTGCACACCACAGACTTCAGCCAGCACAGCTGTGCCACTCGGGGATGCGAAGGGGTCACTGTCCTGGTCCAGCCCACGCTGCCGCTCGCTCTGCCTGTGTGTGCTGCCGTCACACCCAATTGCTGTGTAGACGCACCCCACGCCCGTGTCTCGGTTCCCCACCTGTAATATGGGGACGTGCTCTTTCCCCAGCTCACGGGGCGTGGGGGATAAACCTATGAGAAGCTTGGCTAGGACAGCAAAGGAGGCCATATAATGGCCTAGCGCAGCCCTGTCCTTGTTTCCTATAGGGCTGCTCTGCCATTTTAGCTAGAAACAAATCTTGCCTCTGAAGTCTTTTTTTCTCAGTCTAAACAGCCCCCCGGCTTTTCAAGGGAAACGGGAACTCCTGGGAAAATTTCATTTTCTTTGTGGGTTTTTGACAAAATGGATTGAAAATTTGCATTTTGTTTTGGATTTTTCTGGGTTGACCGGGAGGGAAAACACCATACACCCCAGGAAACTGGAATCTGAGCTTGGTTGGAAAATGCTTTAGAACATAAGAACCGCTGTACTGGGTCAGACCAAAGGTCCATCTAGCCCAGTGTCCTGTCTTCTGACAGTGGCCAGTGCCAGGTGCCCCAGAGGGAATGAACAGAACAGGGAATCAAGTGATCCATCCCCTGTTGCCCATTCCCAGCTCCTGGCGAACTGAGGCTAGAGACACCGTCCCTGCCCAGCCTGGCTTTGTGGAATGAAAATTCCTGTTTTCCAGCACCCCCAGTTCCAGCACCTCTGCATTGGTCTGACCCCGCTTGGCCACCCCGAGCACCCCAGATATTCTTGCGGGAGACGTGCAGTGCTGCGGGTCCTGGCATCGGTATGTCCCTCACTGCTGCTGGAAATGACTTCAATCGCTGAAAGGGAGGGAGGGGAAGCCAAATGTAACGGCCTTGGGGGCTGAATTGTGTCATGTCCCCATCGCGCTGCCTGCCCCTCTGTGTACAGGGGAGGTTAAAATGGACCCTACATGCACGTGGCTCCTTTCTGTAGCACCTGCATGCGCTCAGTCCCGTGTGACTATTGGCCTGAGGCAGGTCTAGCAGAGCGAGGGCCCCTTGGCCGGTGACAGCCGGGCACACCCTACCCTGGACTGACCCTCTGCCAGCTGGCTGCCTGTCTCCCGGGTCTGGTGGCAGGCTGCTGGGTTGAGGGCCGGTACGGGTGCTGTCTAGGGACACTGGGCATACCCTCTGCACAGGGCAGTTCTGCAGGAGGGTGGGAGGCTTTTGCAATACACCCAGGTGCTCTAGATGTAAAATATCCTGCTGAGAGGAAGGCAGGGTGCGTGTGGTGTCTGTGGGCACAGGTCCTACCGGTGACTCCCAGTCACTGTGTGAACAGCTATGTTGTAGGGATACAGGTTGTGTCTGGAGGAGGGTGTGTAGGAACGTAGGGTGTGTACTGTTTCTATTGGGCACCGGGTGTGCCGGAGGGGTGCCTTGTGTCTAGGAAGTGCAGGTCTGCCTGCTCCAGGGGGTCCCCGTGTGCTCTAGCCCACAGGTTCCCAAACTTCTCTTGCTGCGCTCTCTTTTGGAGTTTGGTGTCCCATGAAGGCCCCCGTCCCGCTGGGGAGGGAAACACGGCCCTTGTGTGGAGGGGAGAGGAGAGCTGGAAAAGGAGGACAGCCAGGTTGGGGAGGGGGACGGAGAGCAAGTCCCCACCCACCCACTACACCCACCAGGCAGCAGCTGCTCCAGGGGCCCACAGGCAGGGCCGGCTCCAGGCACCAGCCCACCAAGCATGTGCTTGGGGCGGCGCCTGGAGGGGGGCGGCACGGCGGGGCGCTCCGGCTGAGAGCGGGGCCACGACTGGGCTCGCCGCCATCCCCCTGGCGCTCCGGCCAGTCGGAGGAGAGTGGGGCCCCGGCCAGGCTGCCGCCCTCCCCCCCCCGGCGCTCTGGCCGCCTGGGAGAGTGGAGCCGTGGCAGACTCGGCGCCCTCCCCTGCCTCGCGGAGGTGGGGGGGCTTTTTTGCCTAGGGCGGCAAAAAAGCCAGAGCCGGCCCTGCCCACAGGGCTGGGCCCCACTGCTGGTCTGGGCTTTTGACCTGCTGGGCTCGGTTGCAGCACGGGTTTGGCACCATGACAGGGGCAGTTGGGCCAAACCCGAGCCACGCTGAGCCCTGCGTGCCAGCTTGTCCTTTTTAACCCAGGGCTCTGCCCAGCCCCAGTCTGGTCCCTGGAAACCTCTGGTGCCTTGGTCATTGAAAACCCAGCAGCCCCACTCCCCTCCCCCTGAGTCCAGCACCTGCCTGAGCCAGACATGCAGGTCCGGCATTAGCATGAGAAAGGCAGGCTCAGGGCCCAGCCTGGGAGCATTAACCCCTTCCTGTTCTGCAGGCCATGTGGCCGTGGGAAACTCCTGGATGCTCAGGGAATTGGAGCTCATGAAAAGCCCCTGGACTGCCCCTCTGGGCTCCTGTGACAGCATTCATCCTGCTCCATGAATCACACCCCTCCACCCCCTCTGTTTGGGGGGGGGGGTTCTGTATGCACTGGTGCAAACACTACAGCCTGTCCCCAAAGTAGCTGTTTTCCTTGGGAAATTTAAAAAATAATCCCCCTCCAAATGTCTTGTGAAAGTTTCCCCTGAAGAATGTTTGAGGTTTTGATAGAAAAATTAAATCTGTTTGGGAGGGATGGAGACTGGGCTCTGGGGCAGGGTTAAAGAGAAAGGGGCTTTCTGAAAATCAGTTTTTTTCAATCTATTTTCGTCAAAAGTGGAGAGGAATTGGTCAAACCCAGACACTGCACTGGGCAGCTCCTTGTTTTCGACAAAGCTGGGTTTGCAAAAACCACGTTTCAATGGGAGAAAACTTGCAGCTGGCTCTGGTGCTGAAGGAATGGCGTGTCGACACCCCCGCCCCCAGTGCAGACTGGGTCAGAATCCCCATCAGGCGAAGGTCCAGGTTTCCCCCAGCGCTGCACTTCTGCCCCCGTAAGCCTGGGGTGACGGGGCCGATGTTCAGGCCGTGGTCTCAGCGGGCTGTAGAAGGGTCTGTGTCGTAGCTGCTGCACGGCAGCATGTTGGGCTGGAGGGAATCCCGGAGGTCCTGTCCATTGGGCGGGATTTGAGCCTGGAGCATCCAGGCGCTTGCAAAGAGTCGTGGACTTGGCTGGCCTCCCTGCACCTCTGTGAGGTTGGGAACTGTCCCAATCCACAGATGGGAAAACAGAGGCACAGGGAGATTCAGTGACTTGTACGAGGAGCTGATACCGGTACTAGAACCCAGGCTTGGCACCTCGCCTACGGGCAGAGCCGGTGAACCTGGCGTCATTTGTATTGTGACAGCACCTGTCCACCCCCATCGTGGCGGGTGCTGCAGGGGTCCCGGGGGTGGTCTATACCCAAAGAGCGCAGTCTGAATAGCCAGAGGGGATTGCCCTCCCCTCGCTACCTGTGGGATCGGAGGCCCAGGAAGAGGCAGCGGCTGGCTGGTGACAGAGCTGGTATTTCACGGCCCAGACTGTACAGACACCAAAGAGACCACTGGTGCCAGGGATGGTGCTGGAGGCTGGGGAGGCTGCAGGGCCATGGCAGCGATGTTGCCTGCACTGGCCCCTTTGCGCTGGGGCCCTGCTGCAGTGGGACTAGCAGCCAATGCAAAGCCCATTGACTTTGTTTGCACTGGCCCAAGGGAGGGGGAGAGGCTGCAGGGAGCAGCTGCATCCCAGTACTGTCCATCCCTGGGTACAGCCCACTCCATAGTTCCCCCTGCGCCCAGCTGTGCAGTGCACACCCCTGCCCCTGCACCCCCCTCCCACCCTCTGCCTTTCAGCAGCCACTCCCCCGCCTCCTCGTTCCAGCCCTAATCCCAGCTCCACCCTGCCTTTGTCTCCAATGCACCAACATTCCTGAGATACTCTGGCCAGGGGACAGCATGCCCACCGCCTGCATTAGTGGGGAATGGGGGCTGGAAGCCCGGACTCCTGGGTTCTCTCCCAGCTCTGGAAGGGGAGTAGGGTCTGGTGGGTTAGAAGCCCTGACTCCTGGGTTCTATCCCAGCTCTGGAAGGGGAGTAGGGTCTGGTGGGTTAGAGCAGGGGGTGCTGGGAGCCCCGACTCCTAGGTTCTCTTCCAGCTCTGGGAGGGGAGTAGGGTCTGGTGGGTTAGAGCAGGGGGGCTGGGAGCCAGGACTCCTGGGTTCTCTCCCTGGCTCTGGCACTCTAAGGTTAGCCAAGTGTCCTTCCTGCTTGTCCCTCAGTTTCCTGTCTGTAAAATGGGGATACCCTCCCCCCTTGTCATTGGGCACCTGCCTCTCTGAAGTGCAGAGTTGCGTCTCATTGATCCTTCATTGCTGGCCTTGGCGTGGCAGGGCTGTGACTGGCTTCCCAGGGAAGGGACTCAGGGAGCAGGGACAGGTCTGCCAGGGTGGTGGGTGCAGTTGTGGGGAGATTGCAGGGAGCCCCCCCCCCCTTCTGTAACAACCTTTTATGTACTTGAAAACCGTTATCATGTCCCCTCTCAGGCTTCTCTTCTCCAGACTAAACAAAACTAATTTTTTCAATCTTCCCTCATAGGTCATGTTTTCTAGACCTTTAATCATTTTTGTTCCTCTTCTCTGGACTTTCTCCAATTTGTCCACATCTTTCCTGAAATGTGGGGCCCAGAACTGGACACAATACTCCAGTTGAGGCCTAATCAGCGCAGAGTAGAGCGGACGAATTACTTCTCGTGTCTTGTTTACAACACTCCTGCTAAGACATCCCAGAGTGATGTTTGCTTTTTATGCAACTGTTACATGGTTTACTCGTATTTAGCTTGTGATCCACTATAACCCCCAGATCCCTTTCTGCCGTGCTCCTTCCTGGGCCGTCATTGCCCATTTATTGTGTATGCAACTGGTTGTTCCTTCCTAAGTGGAGTGACTTTGCATTTGTCCTTATTGAATTTCATCCTATTTACTTCAGACCATTTCTCTGGTTCGTCCAGATCATTTTGAATTTTCATCCTATCCTCCAAAGCACTTGCAACCCCTCCCAGCTTGGTATCGTCCACATACTTTGTAAGTGCACTCTCTGTGCCATTATCTAAATGATTGAGGAAGAATATTGAACAGAACAGGACCCAGGACCGATCCCTGTGGATAGCTGGCATTAAGTCTGTATTCATTAAGGATTAGTGTCTCCTTTGTATAGTCGTGGCTGCGAGGGGCATGCCCGGCGCCCATTGTGTTAGGCATTGCACAGACCAGTCTAAAGGTCATCTGAGCGCAGTCGAGGAAGGGGAATGCGCTCAGGTCCCCCAGAGCCCTTCGGGGTGACTCCCTGCCCCCATCCCGGATCGGAGATCACCCCCTTGAGATGGTTGGTGGCCAGGGAACTGGGACCTGCCTCCTGCCAGCCCACGGACGCTGCAAGTCTCGTGTTTGGTTCCCTGCATCATAGCAGAGCTGGGAATGTGAAGGGCTCCTGTGTCGGGGCCCCACTCGCTGCTGTTTCCTGTGCGGGCTGCTCACTCTTTGCAGTAGTGCCGAGAGGCTGCATCTGGGGAGAGAGATACAGGATGAGACAGTCCCTGCCCCGCAGACCTGAGGGCCTCAGTGCGCGTTAGTGTCACCCCGTGTTAACGCTCGGCTGCAGAGGATGAGTCGCTGTGTGTCGTTCCCTGGCCTGGGTTATTCATAGATCGTCCAAGCCAGAAGGGACTGTTGTGAATATCTCGTCTGACCTGCCGTGTGAGGCCGGCCAGGAGGGCAAACTAGTTAACAGTGGGCCCCCATCCATTCTTGTAGCTAGAGCTATTGGACCCCTGCTCCTCCCAGAGCCAGGGAGAGAACCCAGGAGTCCTGGCTCCCAGGCTCCCTGCTCAAACCCACTAAACCCCACTCCCCTCCCAGAGCCGGGATAGAACCCAGGAGTCCTGAGCCCCAGTCCACAACGCGGGTTTTCTTTGAAGGGGCTGAAGAGGGGAAATTGCAGCCCAAAAGGTTATGGTTCGGCAGAGCTAGTGGAGGGAGGGAGCTGCGAGTGGATCCCACAGACAGCCTGAGACAGGGGCTCTGGGAGGGCAGTGGGGTCTAGCACAGTGGTTCACAAACTTTTTTTTTCATGGACCACTTGAAAATTGCTGAGGGTCTCGGCGGACCACTTAATGCTCTTTCCAAATGTTGTTTGTACCGTTAGCTAACTATTGTAAAGCGCTTTGGATAAAAGCACTATATAAAAAAACCTCTTAATAATAATTAACATTTTTTGTTCTACAAATAAAAGCACAAAACTAGTATTTTAATATCGGTAGTCTTAAACTTTCTAATGCGATGGATGTGCCCTCTCTCCCCTGCCGTGGCAGCCCCTGAGCTAGGGCTGGGAAGGGGGGTGTCTCTCCCCGGCAGCCGCATCCGTGGAGCGGGGGAAAGTCACCTCTTTCTCTCGCCGCCGCAGCCCTGCACGTTCCAAATTCCCCCCACCCCTCTCTTCTCACCCCACTGCCCCCTCCCACCTGCCCCCTATTCCACCCAAGGCCACCCCTTCACCTTACATGTGCATCTTCTCCAGGGTCCAGGCACCTAATTAATGGAGCGGCTCCACTAATTAGGTGGGTGGCCCTTCATTCTCTCGTGTGCGGCTGCCCAGGCACACACCTTAGAGGGAACTATCCGTGGACCACCTGAATGGAGCTCAGTCCGCGGACCACAGTTTGAGAACCCCTGGTCTAGTGGTTTGGGGAGGGCTGGGAGCCAGGACTCCTGGGTTCTATCCTGGCTCTGGGAGGATAGTGGGGTCTAGTGCAGTAGTTCTCAGCCAGGGATCTGGGGCCCCCTGGAGGGCCGCAAGCAGGTTTCAGGGGGGCCGCCAAGGATTGCCAGCATTAGATTCACTAGGGCCCAGGACAGAAAGCTGAAGCCTTGCCGGGGCTGAAGCCAAAGCCTGAGCAGCTTAGCTTGGCAGGGGCCCCTGTGGTGTGGGGCCCAGGGCAACTGCCCGGCTTGCTACCCCCTAACACCGGCCCTGGCTTTTATATGCAGAAAAACAGTTGTCATGACGCAGCTGGGCCGTGGAGTTTTTATAGCCTGTTGCGGGACACCCGTCCCAGGACACCTGCAGAGCTGGCACGTCTTCAGCTGAAGGGAGGCAGCTGTGAACGAGCCTGGGCCCCGTGGTGCCTCTGCAGCGTGGGGCTGGTACCGCTGGAGCTGGGGGCCTTTGGGGCTAATCTGTGTCTGGGCCCTCTGACCTCAGACCCAAGGCTCTTACCTGCTTAACTGGAAGCACGCGGCTCCCGATCTGCAGCGCGGCCTCCTGGCTGGGGGCTCATGAAATCAGGGCAACGTCTTGGGCATGTGAGGGCGAAGCTGAATCAATGGAAGTGGCTCAGACAGCGAAGTCCGAGCCGGACCGGCTTTAGCAGCCTGAAAACGCACCGTGCCTGCAGCCCCGCACGCCTGTGTGTGGAAACGCGCAGTCTGTATGGATACAGCCGTGCAGGTACGGGGGGAGCAGGGATGTCTGCATAGAGATGCACATGTGGGGTGTGGAGATGCACACTGGGGGGAGATCCAGCACTGTGGCTGACTTGTGCTGTTGTCATGACTCTTGTGGATTCTGGTGTTTCTTCATAAAGACCCAGCTCCCAGGGTCATGTGATTTTATTTGAGACTCACTGCTTGTGTTTGGCAAAAGTCCATTCTGGCTCTCCTGGCTGGGGGGGGGAAGGGTGTGTCAGGAGACAAGAAAACAGCTCAGAAAGCAGAAGGCAAAACGAGCTGAATTGGGGCAGGGGAAAAGAGTTTAAGAAACAAAAACAGTGGTTTTTTTGTGGCCCTGAGTCACGAAAATCTCAGATTAGTGACTGTCCAGGGAGAGGAGGAAGCCTTTGTGTAGAGGGTTGGACAGGTGTGTATCTGTGCATGCAGGGGTGGGTGTGTGGATAGAACTTGTCTGTCTGTGTTGGGATACAACGGCACGTTGGACAGACAGACGGCCGAGGGAGGCTCCCAGGCCCTGCATGGGTCTCCTTGGGAGAGCAGCGCTGCTCTCCCAAGTTAGTGGGATGAACCAATCGGGTGCGGGGGAGCCTGTTAAATACACTGCATTTGATCAGCACCTGTGGCAGCGCTCAGCTGGCTGGGCTAAAATTTTCCCGTGTCCCCCTGCCGGCGGCCCCTGCCCTCTGCTCGATTCTCCCTCACTCTGGATCGGGGTGCGGAAGGTGATGGCACTTTGAACTGCACACTTGCTCCTTTATGCATTCATGGCAGCACGTCAGAAGAGATCTTCATCTGGTGCAGCTCCTGGTGCGCTGGGCTTGCGAAACACAGAGAGTCCAGCTCCCCATGGCATCCCTGCACGGGTGGGGAGTGGGGCTATTTATATAGGGACCCCGGCCCAATGTTGGGGCTCCCAGCTCTTCCTTTGGGGAGACAATTCCCCAGCCTGATCCATCTCTCTGTCGTGATATTTTCCCATGGTATGCAGCCTAGCTTTTCCCTTTTCTGAACTGGCCCCAGTTGTCCCTTGGCTTTGTCTATATGCAGAGCTGCACCTGTTTAAGATCTGGGTTTAAATGGATTCAGGTAACTGGTGTAAACGGCCCTGTGGACACTGCGGGTTGGCTGGAGGCAGGCTTAGGTCTAAGCATGCAATTGTACCGTTTACAAAGCTGCCGCGTTCAGTTCTATCGGTGCAATTCCCTGGGTAGCCCTTGCCCAGGCGTCGTTACTTGGGCAAACAACCCAGGAACAGGAGCGTTTGTTTGCGTGCCCCAAACCCATTGAGTTAAACCCGGGGGCAGAGAAGAGCCGCAGAAATGATCTGAGGGCTGGAGAAGATGCCTTGGAGTGAGACGGAGCGTGCTTGGTCTGGCTAGCGTCTCACAAGGGTCACGAGGTGCAGGGGTCGGGGGGTCGACGTGGTTTCCATCATACGCAGAGTTTACAGTTTGGCTCAGTGGCTCTTGGCACCCCCCTATACACACTGCTCCAACGCCCCTGGGGAGGCGATTGTCCCAGGCACTGAAAGCCTCTCTGAGCCTAGCGGCGAAGCAGAACAGAAACCAGTGACTGGATGGTACAGCCAGACATGGTGCAGTTGGAAACAAGGCACCAGTTCTGAGTGGATTGGGAGGCACTCCCATGGGAAGCAGTGAGTTCTCACTGAGATGCGGGTTTGTGCAGGGGGACGCATGGAAGTCCCTGGCCTGTGATGTACAGCAGGTCAGACTGCAAGACCGAATGGTCCCTGGATCTGTGGGTAGAAGGATCCCTGGTGGGCAAGTAAAGCAGGCCCATAGGCGGAGGGACCATTAGATCATCTAGTCAGACCCCAGAATAACACCTGCAACTTAAATGGCTCTTATTGGAATTATCCCTCCAAACCCACCGGTAACTCCCTGGGTTTGTGGCTCCCAGACTTCCACATCTCCCTGCCAGAGGGGCGTCCCCAGCGAGGAGCTGGCCAGCTCTGGGCTGCAGGGGCTTGGAGCTCAGAGTGGGATACTCATGGGGGTGTGTCTCTCTTGTTCTTCCCCCCCAATCACTAACCAGCTGAGTCTCTCTCTAGGCTGTGAATCGGGACATCTGGGTCTGTCCTGGCTCTGGGAAGGACTTGGGGTCTAGTGGTTAGAGCAGGGGGGCTGGGTTCTCTTCCTGGCTCTGAGCGGGGAGTGGGGTTAATGGTCAGAGCAGAAGGGCTCCTGGGTTCTATTCTGACTCTGTGAGAGGAATGGGGTCCAGTGGGTCAAATCAGGAGGGTCTGGGAGAGCCGACTCCTGGGTTCCATCCCAACTCTGGGAGCGGCGTTGGGTCTAGCGGCTGGAGTAGGCCATTCCCTCCCACCCCTGCTAACTGGCTCTGTCTCTCCCCACACAGTGGTGCTGACGCAGCGGGTGAAGGTCCGGAATGAGGTCACGGGCTATGTGGGCGATGAGGCCATGCTGCAATGCCTCTTCCCCGCCACCAGCCCCGACATCCAGGTCAGCCAGGTTACCTGGATGAAGGAGATGGGGGGCAAGAAGCAGAATGTGGCTGTCTATCTCCCGGACCACAAGCCCAACTTCCCCTTGGACAACAGCGGCAGGATCCGGTTTCTGAACCTCTCCCTGCAGGATGCCACGCTGATCATCCAGCCCTTGCGCATGAGTGACGAGGGCACCTACGTCTGTGAATTCGCCACCTACCCTCATGGCAACGAGGATGGGGTCACCACGCTCAGCATCCTGGGTGAGGGGTGCACAGGGACTGTCCCTGGGGGCTCCCAAGGTGGGGAACTGGTTGGGGGGGGGGAATGGCACATGGGGCCTTCCCCTCTAGAGTGTGCCAATCCCACCCCAGGGCAGGGGACTGGCTGGGGTGGGGGTGGAGGAATGAGATACAGGCCTTCCCCTCTAGGGGCCGCTGGCTCTGATCTGGAGAAGGGCGTATGGGGCTGATGGTTTGGCCTGTGGGTCCCATCTTCTCAGAGAATGGTCTGTGAGGACACCCCTGGGATCAGATGCAGCCTGCGCCGCTCCCAGGGCAGGGGAAGTGGTGAAATCGGTGCCTCAGGGTTCCTCATACCTGTGTCTGGCATGGGCAGAACTGCCTGTGCTAATTGCTTTAATTAACGATGGGGAAAGCATCATAAAGCATGGCTACCAAGACGCTCTCGGTGGGCAGCTGCTGGGAAAGGGATTTTCAGGGACGGGAACTTGGCTAGGAGGGTCCGGGGGGTTGGGACTCAGGACTCCTGGTTCTGCTCCCATGGAGCTTGGCCAAGTCCAATCTCTGTGCAGCGCCCGGTACGATGGGGCCCCTGACCTTGGCTGGAGGAGCCTGGGGAACACCACTAGCTAACCCTGCCCTCTGGTCCCCCCAGCCAGGCCCACCAACACGGCGGAGTCGCGGAAGGTGGTGGCAGGTAACACCACGATCCCAGTGGCCGTCTGCACCTCAGCCAACGGCAAACCCCCTGCCCAGATCAAGTGGCTCTCCACCCTCCCCGGCAACTTCAATGCCTCCGAGATGACCAATGGAGACGGCACCGTCACCGTCACCAGCCAGTTCAACATGGTGCCCACGGCGGCAGCAGACCAGCAGCAAATCACCTGCGTCATCAGCCAGAGGACACTGGCTGCGCCGGAGAACATCCCGGTCGTGCTGTCCGTGCTGTGTGAGTGACGGGGCCGGGGCTCATGGATCCCATCCGCCGCTCTGGGAGGGGAGTGCGGGCTGGTGGGTTAAAGCAGGAGGGCTGGGAGCCAGGACTCCTGGGTTCTATCCCTGTCCCTGGTGGGGGAGTGGGGTCTAGTGCAGGAGTTCTCAAACTGGGGGTCAGGACCCCTCTGCATGTTGCAAGGTTATTACATGGGGAGTCACAAGCTGTCAGCCTCCACCCCAAACCCTGATTCGTCTCCAGCATTTATAGTAGTGCTAAATGTTTTTAAAAGTGTGTTTAATTTATAAGGGGCGGTCGTACTCAGAGGCTTGCTGTGTGAAAGGGGTCACCAGTACAAATGTTTGAGAACCACTGGTCTAGTGGGTTAGAATGGGAGGAGGGGCTAGGTACCAGGACTCCTGGGTTCTATCCCTGTCCCTGGTGGTGGAGTGGGGTCCAGTGGGCTGGAAGCTGGGTGTGTCCTTTTTGTCAGACATGACAGACATCATGGGGTCAGACATCAAGAATTGTAACATTCAAAAACCAGTAGGACAGCACTTCAGTCTCCCTGAACACTCAATAACAGACTTAAATGGCAATTCTTCAACAAAAAAACTTGGCCTTGTTAGCACTGACCCCCCACTTGGTAGGGCAACTCCCATCTTTTCTTGTGCTGTGTATTTATACCTCTCTACTGTATTTTTCACTCCATGCATCTGAGACCCTGTGGGCCGGGCCCACGCCCCACTGGAGTTTTGTCTGTTATATAACAACAGCGATGGAGCCAGTGACATGACTCCATTTAGCCTAAAAGGGCCAGGATAATTTTAGCTGTTCAGGTGTGACTGAGCCTTTCGTCAGTGAGGGGATACTGGCTGGCACACATTCCAGTTAATGGGCTTCAGTGTTCCTTTGCAGTTACCACGTTTATGAACATTAAAAAGTTATGTGCTGAGGTGGTTTAAAGCATAACACAGGTTTTTAGGTTTGCAAATCTGTGAACCTCTGAGATTTTATTTATTTATTTATTGGACATAATATGGGAGGGTTTCCTTTCCGCCCTCTGCTCATGAGGTTATGTATGTGTCTTGTAGTGTTCTTCTGAACGCGAGTTGGAAGGAATTTTTTTTTTTTTTCAGTAAGTGTGGACTGATTCTTTTCTCTTTGAAGGCATGTCATTTTTTCAGGTTCACACTGATTAACACAGAAAACACTTGGGGCTGTTAAACTTTCTTCAAATCCCATAGAAAATTCAGTTCAGCTACATTTCCCAGTACAGGGATGAAATGGGTGTTTGTATAGACAAACATGAACTTGCTTAACTACTCACTTCCCCCCCCCCCCCCCCCAGATGATGTATTCAGTCTGTTTATATGGAATATGGGAGTTGGGTGAGGAGCCGTTTCAGCCTATGTAGGACTTATTAAAAGACAAATTTGAAGTAGAACTGTATCCTAAACTGCACTATGGTATTGCACCCAAACATTGCATTTCAATGGGGGATTCAACTTCCTTTACAGCAGTGGTCCCCAACGCGGTGCCCGCAGGCGCCATGGCGCCCGCCGGGGCATTTATGTGGGCCCGCCTAGTGCGCAGCAGGGGAGAGAAGCTGCAGCCCCGCGCCTGCCGGGGACAGAGAACTCTGGGGCTGCAGGCTGCGGGCGCCAGTGTTCTCAGTCCTCGCGGCTTCTCTCTGCGCTGCCCAGAACTGCCGCCAAAAACAAAAAACTGCTCCGACTCTGCCGTCCAAAGAATGGACGGAATGCCGCTCCATAGCATGTGCTGCCCCAGGCATGTGCTTCCTCCACCGGTGCCTTGAGCCAGCCCTGTATGTGAGTATTCTTCCGCTGCACGGATACTGCTGTTTTCTTGTGCTTTGCGATTTATTATTTTTTTTAACATTTTGCCCCAAAATGAGTGGTTCAGATAAAAGACAACGTACATATTTCAATGCAGAGTGGGAAGAATCCTATTGTTTTATTGAAAATAAAGGGAAATGTGTTTGCTTATTGTGCGGGGGTGCTGTTGCAGTGCCGAAAAAACATAATGTTGAACGCCATTTCCAAACTAATCACGGCTCTTTTGACATTAGCCATCCACTTAAATCTGAATTGAGAGAGGTTTGATTTGAGTTGATTAATTTTCTTCTATCTGCCCAGCAATCTGTTGTCACTAGACAAATGGTAAAGTCTAAAAGTGCTACTGTTGCTTCCTTTAAAATTGCTCATCTGCTCGCAAAGAAGAAAAACCCCTTTCAAGATGGTGAATTGTTGAAGAAAGCATTTTTGACTGGTGCTGATTGCCTGTTTCAAGGATTTCCTAACAAGGGTGAGATTTTGTCGGCAATACAAGACTTGCAGTTATCAGACAACACAGTTACGAGGAGGATACATGCAGTTTCAAGCGACATGCAAACTCAGCTAAAGGATGACTTGGAAATATGTGACTGGTTTTCACTGCAGTTCGATGAGTCGACAGATATATCGGATACAGCGCAGTTGGCAGTTATGGTGAGGATGGTATTTAGTGACTTCTCCGTAAAAGAAGAGTTACTAAAAGTATTGCCTATGAAAGGGCGAACAAAGGGTGAGGACATCTCTAATTTATTCAAATTATACGCAACATCAATTAGTATGCCACTACACAAGCTGTCTGCGATCACCACTGATGGGGCACCAGCAATGATGGGCACCGCCAGTGGATTCATTGCACTCTGTAAGAAGAATGAATCCTTTCCAAACTTTGTCTTATCATTGCATTATCCACCAAGAAGCTTTGTGCATCAAAGTTCTTTTCAACATGTCATGAATGTCGTTATTAAAATAATTAACTCTATTCAAGCTAAACCTTTGCAACACCGACTTTTTAAGGCCCTGTTGGAAGATGTTGATGATAAACAATCTGATCTGAACTTGCACACAGAAGTACGATGGCTGAGCAAAGGTAAAGTTCTTGCACGTTTTTTAAGCCTATTGAAGATATCAAAGAATTTCTGAAGTCCACAAATCAGGACTTCAAGCAGCTAGAAGACTCCAGCTAGTTAATGGACTTGGCTTTTCTTGCCGACATCCATAGGCGTGCGCAGAACATTTAATTAGGGTGTGCACCCAGGGAATTTTTTTTTAAAAGGCAAACATCATAAAGGTTGGGGTGGGGGGGTGCGGTGTGCAGGAAGGGGCTCAGGGCAAGGGATTGGGGCAGAGGAGGGGTGCGGGGTGTATGAGGGGGCTCAGGGAAGGGGGTTGGGGTGCAGGAGGGGTGTGGTAGGGGGCTCAGGGCAGGAGGTTGGGGGCCAGGGGGCAGGAGGGGGCTCAGGGCAGGGAGTTGGGGTGCAGGAGGGGTGTGGCAGGGGGCTCAGGACAGGGGGTTAGTGTAAGAGGTCCAGGCAGGAGGTTGGGGGCCAGGGGGCAGGAGGGGGCTCAGGGCAGGGGGTGGGAGGACAGGGAGTTGGGGTGCAGGAGGGTAGTCTGTTTGCAGGTGGGCCCCGGGCTGGGGATCTGGGCTCCCCCGTCCCGGCGGGAAGGCGAGGGGGCCGGGCTGGGCGCTTGGGGCCAGGCCAGGCAGAGGCAGCCGGGGCGGATCGCAGCGGGGCCGGGCTGTTCCCGGAGCTGGATTCAAAGCCGAGGAGCCGTGCCGGAGCCCCCGAACAGCACTGGGGAGCTGAGCTCGCAGCTGGGCTCCCGGGGGGGGCCTGTGGGCCGGGCTCGCCCCCTGCTCCGGTCCCGCTGGCTCCTGGGTCCCACTTAAGGTGGGCTGGGCTCGGAGGCAGCCTGACCCGCCCAGGTGGTGCCCAGGCCCGCGGCCAGTGCTGGGAGCCGCAGGCGGGTTTGGGGCCCCGGGCGCTGGAGAAGGGCTGCGGCAGCGCCCCCGTGAGCCCCACGGGCCACCTTAAGCGGCTGTGTTGGTGCTTCCGGGTGGGAGGCTGCTAGCAAGCACATGGGGCTGTTAAAGCAGTCGGGGGAAGGGAAGCCCAGTTCAACAGGGTGCAGATGGGGGGGAGGGGGTGCAGGAGGGGTTTGGGCTCTGGCCCGGCGCCGGGTTACCCGCAATGGCGCGCTCCCTGCCTGCCCTGGCCCCACGCCGCTCACCACATCCCTGCGCAGCCCTGAGGGAAAGGGGGGGGACGGCACAGGGCTCTGCACGCTGCCCTTGCCATGCCTCCAGGTATCTCCCCCGAAGCTCCCATTGGCCGCAGTTCCCCGTTCCCGGCCAATGGGAGATGCGGGGGGGGCAGTGCCTGAAGCAACCCGGCCCCAGGGATGTGGTGCCATGCTGGCCGCTTCTAAGAGGGCATTAGGGTGTGCCAGGTGTGCCCCGGCACACCCCGTGCGCACGCCTATGCCGACATAACTGACAAATTGAACATTTTAAATCTTGAGCTCCAGTGAAAAGACATGTGGCTCAAATGATAGGTTCTGTAAAATCATTCAAAGCAAAACTGATCTTGTGGATGTCACATATGAAGACAAAGTCTCTCATACATTTCCCAGGTATGAAGAAAATGGTATGTGACAGTGATTTTAACCCATCACCATTTGTTATCCACATTCAAACACTTCTGGAACAATTTGAAAAGAGATTTCAACCGTTCACCATCATTGAGCCTGTAGTTGCCTTTCTTGTGAATCCTTTTACTTGCCAAACAGAGGTAACAGAAATGGCTACATCAATTGTGAGTCTCATTCAAGTAAGAACAGAAGACGTGAAATTGGAGATTTTTGGACTTTCAGAATGATATTGTTCTAAAATCCTGCGCAACAGATGAAAACTTTTGGAATCTGGTTGACCGAAAAAAGTTTCCTGCCTTAAGATTTTATTTTGTATGCTACATTTTTTTATTTCGGGTCCACTTATCTATGTGAAGTTCTGTTTTCAACAGTGAACATCATAAAATCAAAATACAGATCTCGGCTTACAGATGCCCATCTTGATTGCTTACGAACGGGAATATCATCCTACTCTCCCAACTACGAAAAATTGGCTGAAGAAATGCAGTGCCAAAAATCACACTGACTTTATTAGAAAAACAACGTGAATTAATGATACCTATTTTCCATTAAGTGCTGATGAGCGCGTATGATTAACTTTTTTTCATGTTTGTTTGTTTGTTTATTGAAATCCAGATACAAGTAACAATACAAAGAATATTTTTAATTAACCATAACTGGCTATCTATGTTAAAGTAAAAAATAATAAATATATTTGACCAGCAGTTCAATGTTTTACTTTTTTTAAAATAAATAAGATTAAAACTGTTTGATATTTATTTTGTAAAAACTCCTTAATTTTTCTTACAGGTAGATTTTTTTATTAAATTTGAATAATTTAATTAATAACTTTTACATGTAAAATTACCTTTTTTATCTTATGGATTCATATATTATGTTATTAAATATGATGTTTTTCGTATTATTTAATGTACAAATACAAAATAAGCCTTGAAAAATTGTTGGCGCCCACCACACTCTTCTGAAATCATGAATGTGCTACTGGTTACAAAAAGGTTGGGGACCACTGCTTTACAGGAACAGACTCCTGAAACTCTTACCACAAAAGGGGTCCATAGTCATGCAGATAGTCCCATTGTCTTCAATGGGATTGATCAAATGATTATGGGTTTACAGGTTTAGGTTCCAAGTTTGTAAGTTGTTCTGGATGAAACTGACAATGCCGGAGCTGTCGGATCACAAGGAGTTTCATTCGAATAAAGGTGGGCAGATGTGTGATAAGTCTTAGCTCCGTTGCTAAGATGAGGAACATATTTTCAGCAAAGTTCTTGGCAGATTCCTGAGGTGGCTGGTTTAAGGCCATCAGTGTCCGGCATCATAATCTTCACTAAAAGTTCTCCCACCTACAAAACTGGAAAATGAGGATTTGTTTTCTTTGTTTTGCTGCTCCAGTTCCAGTTAACAAAATGCAGGTTAGACTAGTTTGGCTGCAAAGAAGAATTCTCTGTACACTGGGGAATATACGTGATTCCTGTCAGGCTGCAGAACTGGGCTGACATCAGAATCCAAACATCCTCTGGTCAGTGCAAGCAGAGGCATTCCTCTAATGATTTGGACTTGATGTGATGCAGTATGGACGTCATGGATAATTCAGACCAGTGGGGAGAAACAGACTCAAGAACCCTGTTTAAACACCTTCCATCCCCTCTTGATGACTCTTGACCAATTTAACAGCACAATACATATTCTAACAAACAAAGCCTTGGTTTAAGTGTGTTAGTATATGTAGCCCCAAATCTTTCTGGTACCCCACACCCACTAAAAAGCTCTTGCCGGTTCTGTGCACTCAAGGGTACCGCCCTCCCTGCACTACTGCCCTCGGGTCCCCTCTGACCCTGACGTGTGTCACTGACTCCGTCCCAGCCTCGAGCTATCGCTGGGTTCTCAACGGCACCGACACTAACGAGACCGGGAGCAGCTTGACCTTTAACCCCACGACCTTAGATCACCAGGACATGTACGAGTGCCGGGCTCACAACCCCCTCACCAGCCGCACTGCCTGGGCGTCTGTCCCCGTGCGGGTGACAGGGACGGGTGAGTCCCCGGGATGGAGCAACGTGCTGCAGACACAAGGATCCCAGTGCTGGCAGCAATGCCCCAGTGCAGCGCATGGGAGTGCTGGGCTGCAGGGAGCCGGGTGGGGGGATTGCGGCTGAACATCTGATCCAATACCCCCCCCACATCTCTCCTCCAGACACCCCTCGTCCAGGTCTCTCTGCCGGGGCCGTCGCTGGGATCGTCATCGGGACACTGGCGGGGGCGGCGCTGGTCGGAGTCGGGGTCTATTTCCTCTGTGAGTAACAGCCTCCCCCCCCACCCCCGGGAGAGCCAGGACTCCTGCAAAAGGGTTATATAAATAAAATTTATTATGAAACAAAAGGCAAAAAACTATTATGTACATAGTTTAGTCCTATTCAGTGTCTACTCGGCGCTTCTTGGCTTGTCTCTTGTATTCATTAAATGGAGCATCTCTTGTCACTGTCCAGCAATAGTCTGCAAGCATTGATGGGCTCCATTTGCCCTGATAGTGTTTCTCCATTGTTGCAATGTCCTGGTGAAATCGCTCGCCGTGCTCGTCGCTCACTGCTCCGCAGTTCGGTGGAAAAAACTCTAGATGAGAGTGCAAAGAATGTATCTTTAGTGACATGTTGCAACCAAGGCTTTTGTATGCCTTGAGGAGGTTTTCCACCAACAACCTGTAGTTGTCTGCGTTGTTGTTTCCGAGAAAATTTATTGCCACTAACTGGAAGGCTTTCCATGCCGTCTTTTCCTTGCCACGCAGTGCATGGTCAAATGCATCATCTCGAAGAAGTTCACGAATCTGAGGACCAACAACGACACCTTCCTTTATCTTAGCTTCACTTAACCTTGGAAATTTTCCACGGAGGTACTTGAAAGCTGCTTGTGTTTTGTCAATGGCCTTGACAAAGTTCTTCATCAGACCCAGCTTGATGGGTAAGGGTGGTAACAAAATCTTCCTTGATTCAACAAGTGGTGGATGCTGAACACTTTTCCTCCCAGGCTCCAGTGACTGTCGGAGCGGCCAATCTTTCTTGATGTAGTGGGAATCTCTTGCACGACTATCCCATTTGCAGAGAAAACAGCAGTACTTTGTGTATCCAGTCTGCAGACCAAACAAGAGAGCAACAACCTTCAAATTGCCACAAAGCTGCCACTGATGTTGGTCATAGTTTATGCACCTCAAAAGTTGTTTCATGTTGTCATAGGTTTCCTTCATATGGACTGCATGACCAACTGGAATGGATGGCAAAACATTGCCATTATGCAGTAAAACAGCCTTAAGACTCGTCTTCGATGAATCAATGAACAGTCTCCACTCATCTGGATCGTGAATGATGTTGAGGGCTGCCATCACACCATCGATGTTGTTGCAGGCTACAAGATCACCTTCCATGAAGAAGAATGGGACAAGATCCTTTTGACGGTCACGGAACATGGAAACCCTAACATCACCTGCCAGGAGATTCCACTGCTGTAGTCTGGAGCCCAACAGCTCTGCCTTACTCTTGGGTAGTTCCAAATCCCTGACAAGGTCATTCAGTTCACCTTGTGTTATGAGGTGTGGTTCAGAGGAGGAGGATGGGAGAAAATGTGGGTCCTGTGACATTGATGGTTCAGGACCAGAAGTTTCTTCCTCTTCCTCTTCCTCGTCTGACTCAAGTGAGAATGATTCTGGTGCATCAGGAACCGGCAGTCCTTCTCCGTGGGGTACTGGGCGTATAACTGATGGAATGTTTGGATAATGCACAGTCCACTTTTTCTTCTTTGACACACCCTTCCCAACTGGAGGCACCATGCAGAAGTAACAATTGCTGGTATGATCTGTTGGCTCTCTCCAAATCATTGGCACTGCAAAAGGCAGAGATTTCCTTTTCCTGTTCAACCACTGGCGAAGATTTGTTGCACAAGTGTTGCAGCATATGTGTGGGGCCCACCTCTTGTCCTGATCTCCAATTTTGCAGCCAAAAGAAAGGTGATAGGCTTTCTTAACCATAGTGGTTATACTGCGCTTTTGTGATGCAAAAGTCACTTCACCACAAACATAGCAGAAGTTATCTGCACTGTTCACACAAGTACGAGGCATCTCTGCTCACTTTGGCTAAACAGAAATGTGTCCCTTTGCAAAATCAAACACTGACAAATAAGAACACGACACTGTATGATTTCTAGAGCTGATATAGGGCAATTTGTTCAGCAGAGTGATGTAAGCTTCGTTATGATTGCATCATCCATGACTTCTAGGAATAACATGATGCAATTCATATCATGTATGATGCAATACCAGCTTCAGATTGCATCATTCATTGTTTTGCCTAAAAAGCAAGTACTGTCCAAACCCAGTCATAGATTTATTCATAGATCCAGTCAAAGATGTATTTTAGTCATTTCTGGTTTAAATTGAGATCCCTTCCCTTTATAACTCACTTATCCTCCGCCATTCCCAAGTCAAGGGTCGTATATACTGAGCCAATAGCATATCTTGAAAACTAGAGCCAATCAACAATTTTAAGCATCATTTTCGTTCTCAGTGACCCAGAATTAGTAAAGTTTGACTACATTTATTTCAGAAGCATTTTGGCTGTAGAGCAGTGATATCAAAGCTCTTTGCAGTCTTGGGTCCCCCCTCGCTCACCGCAGCCGGGGCCCCACTGCTCCTCAGCCTGGCCAGTTCCAGCTCATGCTGACGTTGGTCCCGCTCATGCTGACATTGTTTCTCCTTCGTTTTACTGCTCCCCAGTCACTTACTGCAGGAAGCGCCGTCCACGGAGTGCAGTAGATCCCACCACTGCCACCAGTTGTCACGGAGTGTGGGGGACTCAGGGCCCTGTACCCCCGGCTTCCTGCAATTCCCCGTGACTCTCAGCCAGCCAGTGAAGCGGAAGGTTTATTTAAGGACAGGAACACAGTCTACAGCAGAGCTTGTAGATACAACCAGGACCCCTCAATCAAGTCCTCTTGGGGAGCGCAGGGAGCTTAGACCCCAGCTTGGGGTTCCCTGCGTTGCACCTCCCAGCCCAAAACTGAAGAACTCCCAAATCCCTCCAGCAGCTCTCCCCCTCCCCTCTGCTCCTCCTCTCCTTTGTCCATCTCCCGGCAGAAGGTGTCACTTCCCCCACCCCCCTCCTGGCTCAGGTTACAGCTCAGGTACCTCAATGTAACTCCCAGGCTCCATTCCCAGGTCAAATCCGCCCTGCTGCCTGCTCTGTCACACCCCCCAATTAGGTGCATCTTGGGGTCCCAGGGCGCCCCAGCCCCCTTGGGAGGTCAGAGCCCCGTCTGCCTCCCAGCCATGTCCCCAGCCAGCTCCTGAAACTCTCCCTTCAGCGACCCCTCCCACAGCCCTTTGTTCAGTTTCCCGGGCAAAGGTGTCACCTGGCCTCTAACCCCTTCCTGGGTTCTCATGTTACACACTCAGGTATTCTCCGTCGGTCAGTCTCCCATCCCCCAATGCAGACTATCCCAACCACACTCCCCTGTCAGCATTCACAGACCAAGTAAGAACAGGCCCAGTTCGTCACATCTCTCCCCCCTTCGAGACCGAACTGAGTGGGGTCACTTCAGCCAGTGGAGTCCGGATGTCCCCTCCCCAGTCGGACTCTCACGGGTCGTGGGGAGAACCCAGGGGGCCTGGGGCTGTGAGTCCCTTGCTGAGCTATGGGGCTAGGTGGGAATAGGGGGCAGTGCTAGGCTGGGGGGCTGCCCCCCTCACCCCCACTGGGTCTCCCTGATCCGAGAGTAACACTGGCTGACTGCCCATGATGCACCAGCGAGGTCACCTCCACCCCCGGCCTGGGTCTGGGATGGGCAGCGCCGTCCGGGTCGGAGGGGACGGCAAGGAACCAGCACAGGGCCGTGCCCACGGGGTAATGCCAGCAGCACCAAGCGACCTGTGGGGTCGTGACCCTTGAGTAGGGCTCAAATGTCACGGGATCGGCTTGAAAATCCTGCTGTCAGGACGGAGCCTGGGAAATGGTGCAACGACAGCTGAGAGTCTTCTGAAAATCACAGGACTCCGGGAGCCAGAGCCTCAGGGAGGCACCAATAACTGTGAGACTCAACGCCGGGGAGAGGGACCCTCTGCCGGAGCCCAGAAGGCGACTGCCCGTCTCCACAGCTCTGAGGGGCAAAGGGTGAAGGACCCTTCCCACGACACCGCAGGGCAGTGAGAACAGGACACTTCCCCCAGTCCGGCAGGGTGGTGGCCCTGATCCCAGGTGAATGGAGGGGCAGGACTCACGGTGACGCTCTCTCTGTTCCCTGCACAGGAAAGTTTGCCAAGCCCACGGTGACGCTGAACCAAACCCAGGTGCCTGAGAATGGGACCCTCACCCTCACGTGCAACACTTCCCCCCGCGCCGACACCGTGCTCTGGCTCCGGAACGGGTCGTACCTCACACCCAACACGCGGCTGGATCTGTCCTCGGAGAACCGGACCCTCACAGTGCTGAATTTCACCTGGGGCGACACCGGGACCTACCAGTGCGAGGTCGGGAACCCCGTCAGCACCAACTGCAGCGAGCCCAGCACTGTGACGGTGGCCTGTGAGTAACTGCAGCCCCGTCCCCTGGCCGCACTGCACCTGATCTTGACGGCATCACCCAGCCATGGAGATGCGGCTGCCTCTGGGGGGCGGTGGCTATTTATATGGGGATCTCAGTGCTGGCCCCAGTGCCCCGAGTGGTGCTAGTGCCTGAGCAGTGGGGGGTGGGGGCTCAGTAGGGGGCGCTCTCCCTCTGCGGGCCCCAGTGTGGCTCTAGGGGGCCTGGGCTGCAGGGAGTGGGGTGGGGGGATTGTGGCTGAACCATCTGATTTCCCCCCCCCCTCCGAGTCTCGCCTCCAGACGCCCCTCATCCAGATCTCTCTGCTGGGGTGTGACGAACTGGGACTGTTCTTAATGTGGTCTGTGAATGCTGAGTGGGGAGTGTGGTTTGGATAGTCTGCACTGGGGGATGGGAGACTGGCCTTGAGGGAAGATACCTGAGCATGTAACATGAGAACCCAGGAAGGGGTTAGAGGCCAGGTGACACCTTGGCCCGGGAAATTGAACAAAGGCTGTGGGAGGGGTCGCTGAAGGGAGAGTTTCAGGAGCTGGCTGGTGGAATGGAGGGAGCCCAAACGGGGCTCTGACCCCCCAATGGGGCTGTGGTGCTCCTGGAACCGCAAGATGCACCTAACTGGGGGGATCCTGTTGTCTGTGCCTGCAAGACCTGTCTTGGACTGTATTCCTGTCGTCTGAATAAACCTTCTGCTTTACTGGCTGGCTGGGAGTCATGGTGAATCGCAGGAAGCAGGGGGTGCAGGGCCTTGTGTCCCCCCACACTCTGACACGGGGCTGTTGCTGGGATCGTCATCGGGTCACTGGCAGGGGCAGCGCTGGCTGGAGTCGGGGTCTATTTCCTCTGTGAGTAAATGTGTCATCCCCCCCCCCCCCCCCCCGGAGAGGCAGGACTCCTGGGTTCTCTCCCCAGCTCTGAGATGGGAGGGAGGGTCTGGTGGGTTAGAGCGGGGGGGGCTGGGAGCCAGCACCCCAATTCCAGCATCTCTGATGATTCCCCCCCACCCAGGTTCAGGCCACCGCGCTGCCCCTGGTCCTGCCAGCATCACCCAGCCACGGAGATGCAGCTGACTCTGGGGTGGGGCGGGGGGCTGTTTATAGGGGGACCCCTCACTGGTGCCATCCATCCCCTGACCCTCTCTGTGTAGATGGGCCGGACTCTACCAGGATAGACCCACCAGGACCAATCACCCTGACCCTCGGATCCCCTCTGACCCTGACGTGTGTCGCCGACTCCGTCCCAGCCCCGAGCTATCGCTGGATTCTCAACGGCACCGACACTAAGGAGACCGGGAGCAGCTTGACCGTTAACCTCATGACCTTAGATCACCAGGGCACGTACGAGTGCCAGGCTCACAACCCCCTCACCGGCCGCACTGCCTGGGTGTCTGTCGCCGTGCGGGTGACAGGGACGGGTGAGTCCCTGGGATGGAGCAACACGCTGCAGACACAGGGATCCCAGTCCTGGCACCAATGCCCCAGTGCGGCGCTAGGAGGTGCCGGGCTGCAGGGAGCGGGGTGGGGGGATTGTGGTTGAACGTCTGATCCAACCTCCCGCCCCCATCTCTCCTCCAGACGCCCCTCGTCCAGCTCTCTCTGCCGGGGCCGTCGCTGGGATAGTCATCGGGTCACTAGCGGGGGCAGCGCTGGTTGGAGTCGGGATCTATTTCTTCTGTGAGTAACAGCCCCTCCACCCCCTGGAGAGCCAGGACTCCTGGGTTCTATCCCTTTCACTGGGAGGGGAGTGGGGTTGAGTCGTTAGAGCAGGGGGGGCTGGGACCAGGACCCCAATTCCAGTGTCTCTGCTGATTCCTCCCAGACTCTCGCTGCCGGAACGAGACCCCCAAGGAGAACGGGGCACCCGTCCTGATGTACGAGAACCTGCCCCCTACAGCCTGGGCGGGGCCAGTGGTGAGTGACAAGGGCTCAGTTCTCCCCCCCCCTCCACTATTCCAGTCTCACCCCTTCCTCTGCGGGTGCCCCTCAGTCCCAACCTGCAGCCCCCAGCCAGTTTACCCTGTCCCCTTTGGGCCGGGGGGTTACACAAACCCTGGGTCTCATTGACTGTCCCAGTGTCCCCCCTGTCGCGGAGTGTGGGGGAGTCAGGGCCCTGCACCCCTCTTCCTGAGATTCACTGTGACTCTCAACCAGCCAGTAAAGCAGAAGGTTTATTTAAGGACAGGAACACAGTCTCAAGCAGAGCGTGTAGGTACGACCAGACCCCCCTCAATTAGGTCCCTCTGGGAGGTTCAGGGAGCTTAGACCCCAGCTTGGGGTTCCCTGCGTTGCACCACCCAGCCCAAACTGAAACCAAACCAAAACTCCTCCTGCAGCTCCTCTCTTCCCCCTCCCGCCAGCTCCTCCTCTTCTTTGTTCAGTCTCCCCGGGCAGAAGGTGTTAATTCTCCCCACCCCCGTTCCTGGCTCAGGTTACAGCTCAGGTAGCTTCCTTCAAGGGAAGTCCCACATCCCCACTGCAACCCCCCTGCAACATTCCCAGGTCAAATCTGCCCTGCTCCCTCACATCTCTCCCCCCTTCGAGACTGAACTGAGCGGGGTCACTCTGACCAGTGACCTGGGGAAGTTCAGGGCTCCCTCTCCGGGACAATGCGTCCGCTATCAGGTTGTCACGTCCCTTCACATGGACCACATCCATGTCATAATCCTGCAGGAGCAGGCTCCATCTCAGGAGCTTGGCGTTGGCTCCTTTCATCTGGTGCAGCCAGGTCAGGGGAGAGTGGTCGGTGTGCACGGTGAAGTGACGCCCAAAGAGATATGGCTCTAGTTTCTTGAGGGCCCACACCATGGCCAGGCATTCCTTCTCGATGGCCGCGTAGTTCTGCTCCCGGGGTAGCAACTTCTTGCTCAGGTACACGATGGGGTGTCTCTCCCCCTTTTCATCCTCCTGCGTTAACACCGCCCCCAGTCCTGTGTCTGAGGCGTCGGTGAACACCATAAAGGGCTTGTCAAAGTCTGGGTTTGCCAGAACTGGGCCACTGACCAGAGCCTCCTTCAGCGCCCGGAGAGCCTCCTGGCACTCCTCGGTCCAGACCACCTTGTCTGGCTTCCCCTTCTTGCACAGCTCAGTGATGGGGGCGGCTATGGTGCTAAAGTGGGGCACGAACCTTCGATAGTACCCTGCCATCCCAATAAAGGCTTGGACCTGCTTTTTGGTTTGAGGAGCGGGCCAGTTTCTGATCACCTCCACTTTGGCTGGTTCCGGCTTTAGGCAGCCGCTTCCCACCCGGTGGCCTAGGTAGGATACCTCAGCCATCCCCACCTTGCACTTCTCCGGTTTTACGGTCAGCCCAGCCTCCTGGAGTCGGTCCAGCACTTGTCTAACCTGGGACATGTGGTCCTCCCAGGTCTGGCTAAAGACACAGATGTCATCGATATACACCACGGCAAAACTCTCCATCCCCCTCAGTAGCTGATCCACCAGGCGCTGGAAGGTGGCCGGCGCTCCCTTGAGGCCGAAGGGCAGGGTCAGGAACTCATAGAGCCCCAGAGGGGTGATAAAGGCTGATTTCAGCCTGGCATCTGCATCCAGCGGCACTTGCCAATAGCCCTTTGTAAGATCCATGGTGGTAAGGTACCGAGCACCTCCCAGCTTGTCTAGGAGCTCGTCCGGCCTGGGCATGGGGTAGGCATCGGCTACAGTGATGGCATTGAGCTTCCGATAGTCCACACAGAACCGGATCGACCCGTCCTTTTTGGGGACCAGCACCACCGGCGAGGCCCAAGGGCTGGAAGACGGCTGGATCACCCCCAAAGCCAGCATGTCCTTGACCTCTCTTTCCAGGTCCTGAGCAGTTTTCCCTGTGGCTCGGAAGGGGGAGCATTTTATAGGCGGGTGCGATCCTGTCTGCACCGGTGGACAGTCAGATTAGTGCGTCCAGGCTGGTTGGAAAACAGCTGTTGGTACAGATGCAGCACCCCTCCGATCTCAGCTTGCTGGGCAGGGGTTAGCCGATCAGAGAGGGGAATTGCTTCCAGGGGGAAGCCAGCTCTTGTCCCAGGGAATAGATCTACTAAAGGGTCATCTCCCTGCCCCTCCCAATGTCCACACACGGCCAACACCACATTCCCCCTGTCATAATATAGCTTCATCATATTCACATGGTACACCCGGTGGTGGGGTGCCCGGTTCGACAGCTCCACCACATAGTTTACCTCGTTTAGTTGCTTGACAACCTTGAAGGGCCCTTCCCAGGCGGCCTGGAGTTTGTTTTTCCTCACGGGGATGAGCACCATCACCTGATCCCCAGTGGCGAAGGCGCGGGCCCGTGCTGTGCGGTCATACCAGATCTTCTGCTTCCTCTGGGCTCTGGCCAGATTCTCCCTGGCCAGGCCCATGAGCTCGGCAAGTCGTTCCCGGAAGGTCAGGACATACTCCACCACCGACTCTCCATCAGGAGTGGCCTTCCCCTCCCATTCGTCTCTCATCAGGTCCAGGGGCCCCCTTACCCGCCTTCCATATAGCAGTTCGAAAGGCGAAAACCCGGTAGACTCCTGGGGTACCTCCCTGTACGCAAACAGCAGGTGCGGTAAGTACTTGTCCCAGTCCTGCAGGTGCTGATTCATAAATGTTTTCAGCATCATTTTTAGCGTCCCATTGAACCTCTCCACCAGCCCGTTGGATTGGGGGTGATATGCTGAGGCCCAGTTGTGCCGGACCCCACATCTCTCCCACAAGCACCGGAGTAGGGCCGACATGAAGTTGGACCCTTGGTCCGTCAAGACTTCCTTGGGGAACCCCACTCGGCTGAAAATGGTTAGCAGCGCATCTGCCACAGTGTCTGCTTCGATGGACGATAAGGGCACTGCCTCGGGGTAGCGGGTGGCAAAATCTACCACCACCAGGATGTATTTCTTCCCAGACCGGGTCGTCTTGCTGAGAGGTCCCACTATGTCCATGGCCACCTTCTGGAAAGGCTCCTTTATGATGGGCAAAGGTCTCAACGCTGCTTTCCCCTTGTCCCGGGCCTTCCCCACCCTCTGGCAGGGGTCACAGGATCGGCAGTACTGCCGGACGTTGGTGAAGACCCCGGGCCAGTAAAAGTTCTGTAGCAGCCTCTGCCTGGTGCGCCGGATCCCCTGGTGCCCGGCGAGAGGGATGTCATGGGCCAGGTACAGTAGCTTGTGGCGAAACTTCTGGGGAACCACCAGCTGCCTCCTGATCCCCCACGACTCCACTTCCCCTGGGGGAGCCCACTCTTGGTACAGGAACCCCTTCTCCCACAGGAACCTCTCCTTGCATCCTCTCCTCATGGTCTGTACCACACTGAGGTCAGCCAGGCCCCTTAGCTTCCGCAGGGAGGGGTCCTTCTGCAACTCGGCCTGGAACTCGGCGGCTGGGGAAGGGATGGGGACCTGCTCCCTCCCGCCGGCTGGGTCGGAAGCCCCAGCCACCCCGAGCCTTGTCCTTGGGTGTTCCCTCCCCACCCGGGTAGGGTTCGGTGCCTCTGGTGTGACATCCTTCCCAAGGTCAGGGCGTAGTGCCCCTCGCCGGCTCTGGCTACGGGTCACGACTAAGGCGGTCTGGGGGCTGCTTGGCCAGTCCTCTAGGTCCCCCCGCATCAACACCTCAGTGGGCAAATGGTGGTGCACTCCCACATCCTTGGGGCCCTCCTTGGCCCCCCATTTCAGGTGTACCCTCGCTACGGGAACCTTGAATGGGGTCCCGCCCACCCCTGTCAGGGTCAGGAAGGTGTTAGGCACCACCCGATCTGGGGCCACCACCTCGGGCCGGGCCAGTGTCACCTCTGCACCCGTGTCCCAGTATCCATAAACTTTCTTCCCATCCACCTCCAGGGGAACAAGGCACTCGCTCCGCAGGGACAGCCCCGCGCCCACCCTGTAAATGGAGAACTTTGAATCCGGAGCATCTGGCCCCCCAGAGAAGCTGGCCTGGGGCCCTTCTCTCTCTTGAGCAGTTGATAAGCTGCCAGCCCCTCTTGCGTGAGAAGCCTGCCCCTCGTCCGTCTGGGCCTCTACCAAGTTAACCCGGTGCGGGTTCGGTCTGCTCAGTCTGTCCTTGAGCTTGGGGCACTGGGCCCGAACGTGGCCTCTTCGGCCGCAGTAATAGCAGCTCATGTCCCGTGGGTCCCCTCGAGCCGGTCGGTTGTCCCTGACGCTGGGCATTCCCCTTGGGAGGGGATTCCCCATATTCCCCCTTTGGGAGGTACCCGGGTGACTCTCTCTCTGCATCGCGGCGGGCCTGTTCCTTTGGGGCTCCTCCCTGCCACCCCCTGACCGGCTCTTTACAAACTCATCGGCCAGCCGCCCTGCGTGTCGCGGGTTCTCTGGCTTTCTGTCCACCAACCACAGCCTCAGGTCGGATGGGCACCGCTCATACAGTTGCTCCAGTACCAGCAGTTTAACCAGGTCCTCCTTCATCTGGGCCCCATCAGCCCACTTGCTGGCGTATCCCTCCATGCGGACGGCTAGTTGCAGATATGAGATCTCAGGGGTTTTATCCTGACTCCGGAACCTTTCCCGGTACATCTCCGGAGTTAGCCCAAACTCTTGTAGCAGGGCCTTTTTGAATAGTTCGTAGTCCCCTTTCTCTGCCTCTTCCAGTTGGCGGTACAATGCCACGGCTTTGGGGTCCAGTAAGGGGGTAAGGACCCGGAGTCTGTCCGCGGGATCAACCCGGTGCAGCTCGCAGGCCGTCTCCAAGGCATCCAGGAAGTCATCCATGTCCTCCCCCTCCTTGCGTGGGGCCAGGATGCACTTATCAAAGCTCCATGCAGTCCTGGGTCCCCCCTCACTCACTGCAGCCGGGGGTTCGCTGCCCCTCAGTCTTGCCAGTTCCAGTACATGCTGTCTCTGTCTCTCATTCTCCTCCCGTTCATGCTGCCTCCGTTTCTCTTTCTCCTCCCGTTCATGCTGACGCTGTCTCTGTTGTTCACGATCCTCCAGCTCTCTGTTTTAGCTCTTTCTCCCATTCCAGCCAATTCCGCTCCACGGATGCCGAACGTCGCCGGGAGGATCCTCTGCTGGCCGGCGAGCTTCGCCAGGAGGATCCCCTGCTGGCTGGGGGGGTCACGGCACCCTCTGTATTTGCTGGGCTCCTCCCCACCCTTCCCCTAGACATAGGAAGGAGGGGTCTCGGGAAGCCCTCAGCAGCCGGCTGACCACTCCCAGCTGGGACAGACACTGGTGCCTGCGCTGCATTTGCCAGGCTGCTTCCCTGAGACACAGGGATCAGTTCATTCGCGTGATCTTCCGCCTCCAGCCGGGCAATGAGCTGTTCTTTGGTGAGCCTCCCAATGCGCAGCCGCCTCTGCTTGCACAGCTCCACCAGGTCGCTCTTAAGCCGCTTGGCATACATCTTCCTGCTGCCCACTCACCGGCCTGTGTGCTCACAGCTCCCCACAGTTCCCAGGGGGCCCCCTAGTGTGCCGGCCCTTCTCGAGGTCACCACCTCTCTGCCAGGGTCGAGCTGCAGACTCCTCCGCCCCTGGGACCACTCGCTGCGATCCCCCCGGGGGACCCTGTTACCGCAAAAGTCCTTCTCGCTGGTCACACACTCCCAAGGGTAATAACCGTCTCTCTCTCACTCTTCTGCACGCCTGGTCCCCGTCGATCCCCCTTCGTTTTACTGCTCCCCAGTCACTTACTGCAGGAAGCGCCGTCCATGGGGTGCAGTAGATCCCACCGCTGCCACCAGTTGTTGCGGAGTGTGGGGGAGTTAGGGCCCTGCACCCCTCTTCCCGAGATTCACTGCGACTCTCAACCAGCCAGTAAAGCAGAAGGTTTATTTAAGGACAGGAACACAGTCTCAAGCAGAGCGTGTAGGTATGACCAGACCCCCCTCAATTAGGTCCCTCTGGGAGGTTCAGGGAGCTTAGACCCCAGCTTGGGGTTCCCTGCGTTGCACCACCCAGCCCCAACCGAAACTAAACTCCCAGCCCGTCCCGCTGCTCCTCTCCTTTGTTCAGTCTCCCGGGCAGAAGGTGTTAATTCTCCCCACTCCCGTTCCTGGCTCAGGTTACAGCTCAGGTAGCTTCCTTCAAGGGAAGTCCCCCCTCCTCACTGCAATCCCCCTGCAACATTCCCAGGTCAAATCTGCCCTGCTCCCTGCTCCGTCACACACACCCCTCCCCCGAGCTCAGCTGGGGGGTCTCTGGGGTCTGGTGGTAATGACTCTCTTGCCTCTGTCTCCCCCAGGCCCAGCCCGGGAGCCCCCCTGACCCCAGCCTCATATACCAGGTGAGCACCAGACCCTTGCGCTGTATCCTCCCTCTGAGGGGGGTTTGGACCTAGTGGGGGGAAGGGGGAACCTGTCCCCCAACAAGCCCTATGGCTGAGAACGGGGGGGGGGGGGGGCAGAGTGAGCCAGAGGGGGACCCGCTGGGAGCCCCAGGGCTGAAGGGAGAGGCTGGGGGGGCCCATCGCTGGGGGGGAGGGCTTTGGGGGCTCGGTGGGGGGATGGGCCCCTGGGGAGGGAGGGACTGTTGGGGCCTGTTGGGGGCTGAGCCCTACAGGGCGGGGTCCCCAGCTCTCCCCTGGGGCATTTCTGACTGATTCGTCCCCGTTTTCCCCAGACGCTGCAGCCCCGACAGCCGCACGTATACGAGGAGCTGAAGAAGTGACACCCCCTCCTGCCCCCAGTGCACAGCACAGGGCACCTAGGGGTTCATGGGGCCCCGGCTCTGATGTCTCCAGACCGGCTCCTAAAGGGGCTGGGTGCGGTGACCGTGGTGAGCCGTGTGCCGGGGGCACGGCCGGAGCTGTGTCTGGCCTGGGTCCCAGGGGCTGGTTCCAGCTGGGCAGCGGGAGGCACCAGGCCTGTCCCTGGCAGTCAGGAGGCACCAGGCCGTTCTCTCTGTGCCTGGCTCCGGGGGTGCTGGGTGGTGCCGAGCTCGCCAGGCAGCTGGTTCCACCCAGAGCCAGGCCCCAGCAGCGTCTGCACCAGCCCCAGGGAAGCAGCCGGCAGGGAAAAGCGCCCGGGGCGGGGCGGGGCGCGGGGGGGGTGTTTCTGAGGACAGACGCTGGCTTGGGGGGAGGTATCGCGGGGGGGCACCCAGGGTCCTGCCCCGAGGGGAGCAGCTGTCAGCGGGTTTGTTTCCTGTAGGGAGAGTTGGAGCCCGGCCGGCTGGGAGCCGGGGACAGCCGGACGCTGGGGGGGGCTCTACCCCGCAGGAGCTGCCAGGAGCGGGTTCGGGATGTCGGGGCGCTGGGACGCGCGTTCCCAGTTTATTCTCCATCTCACCCTGTCACGGAGTCCCCGGGCGATGCTCTGGGACTGCTCCCCACAAAGCCAGGCAGGACTCTGGGGAGCCTCCTCTCCCTCGGAGCAGACTGTCTTCAGGGCAAGAAGCTCCCACGGCTTCACCTCCTGGGTCTCTCCTGGGAGCATTCAGCATATGCCCCTCCGTGCGCTTCCCACAGCGAGTCCGCCCAGGCGGGGTCCTGGGGCAGCCAGAGGGTCCTGCACCCCCACTTCGCAGTCAGACGTGACTCTCAGCCAGCCAGTAACACAGAGGTTTATTAGATGACAGGAACATGGTCTAAAACAGAGCTTGTAGGTCCAGAGAACAGAACCCCTCGGCTGGGTCCATCCTGGGGCCCAGCGAGCCAGACACCCCCATCTGCCCTCACTTCCCCTCCCTAGCCAGCTCCAAACTGAAAACCCCTCCAGCCCCTTCTCCTCTGGGCTTTGTCTCTTTCCCGGGCCAGGAGGTCACCTGATCCCTTTATTCTCCAACACCTTTAGCACCACCTTGCAGGGGGAAGGGCCCCGGACATTAATTGCCAGGAGACAGAGTGTCGGCCATTTATGTGCACTGGCCCTTTGCTCTGCAACAATCTCACCCCCTAGAGACTTAAGAAATGCATAGGGGAAACTGAGGCACCCACACAGTTTTCAGTGAAAACATTAAAAACAGTCCCACTTCGTGTCACACCCGTTGTCCAGTTAACTCCATAAGAACATAAGAGCGGCCAGACTGGGTCAGAGCAAAGGTCCATCTAGTCCAGTGTCCTGTCGTTGAACGTGGCCAGTGCCAGGTGCCCCAGAGGGAATGAACAGAACAGGGAACCATCCAGTGATCATCCCCTGTCGCCCGTTCCCAGCTCCTGGCAAAGAGAGGTTATGGCACTGTGACGAATTGGGACTGTTCTTAATGTGGTCTTTGAATGCTGAGTGGGGAGTGTTGGCTGGGAAGGCAGGGGAGGTTGGCTAGGATAGTCTGCATTGGGGGATGGGAGAGTGGCCAAGGGCGAATACCTGAGCATGTAACATGAGAACCCAGGAAGGGGTTAGAGGCCAGGTGACACCTTTGCCCAGGGAAACTGAACAAAGGCTGGGGGAGAGGTCGCTGAAGGGGGAGTTTCAGGAGCTGGCTGGTGGAATGGCTGGGAGGCAGACGGGGCTCTGACCCCACCAAGGGGCTGTGGTGCCCTGGGACCCCAAGATGCACCTGTGACGAAGTGGGACTGTTCTTAATGTTTCTTCTGAATACTGTGTGGGTGCCTCAGTTTCTCCTATGCATTTCTTAAGTCTCTAGGTGGTGGGGAAAGGCCAGTGGTGCCCTGAGACCCCAAGATGCACCTAATTCGGGGTGGGGGTCCTGTTGTCTGTGCCTGCAAGACCTGTCTTGGACTGTGTTCTTGTCGTCTAAATAAACCTTCTGCTTTACTGGCTGCCTGAGAGTCCTGGTGAATCGCAGGAAGCCGGGGGGGCAGGGCCTTGTGTCCCCCCACACTCCCTGACAGGCACCATCCCTGCCCAGCCTGGCTAATGGCCATTGATGGACTGATCCTCCATGAACTGGACTGGTTCTTTTTTTAACCCTGTTCTAGTCTTGGCCTTCACAACCTCCTCTGGCAAGGAGTTCCACAGACTGACTGTGCGTTGAGTGAAGAAATACCTCCTTGTGTTTGTTTTAAACCTGCTGCCTGTTCATTTCATTTGCTGACCCCTAGTTCTTGTGTTATGAGGAGTAAATAACAGGAGCCCCCAGCGGCTCCTTCTCCCAGCTCTGGGCTCTGGCTGGTCCATACGCTCAGCTCTGGGCTCTGGCTGGTCCATACACTCAGCCTGGTTTTCTCTGTAAGGCCTGGCCGTGCCGGGGCTGAGCGGGGCGCTGGCTGGGAGAGGGGTCACTGCTCAGCTGGGGGTTCTGGGGCTTGAGGGGGAGCTGGGAACTCGGCCAGTGGCAGCACCAGGGGCTGGGCGCCCCAGGGGGATACTGGGCAATTGGGGGGCCAATCACTGACTTGTTGAGGGCTGAGCAGGGGTTGTGCTGCCTGCAGAGGGGGGGTCAGACCCCTGACCCCCAGCAGGGCCAGACGAGGCTCCTCACAGTGGGGCAGGGGGTCGCGAGGGGCCTGCCAGCCCAGGGGTGCAGGGGGAGCAGAGGGGGAGCAAAGGCCCCACCCGTGAAGCAGCCAGACCGCGGGAGCCCCCGGCACGATCCGGCCCCAGCAGGGCCAAGGGGACCCCAGTGTGTCTGGCCCAGAGCCCGGCCGGGCTGGGCACTCGCTGCTGCCCCCTGCTGGCGAAGTGCGGCCCAGCGCCCCGCAGGGCTCAGCCGGACAGGGGCTGCCCCGGGAGGGAGCTCTCGGCCCCCCCTCCTGGTGAGCCGGGGGTTGGCCCCGCTGGGCCAGGCCTGATTTGCATCCCTGGGCTGGGACCCTCTGGGCTTTGCCCTTCGCTGCAGCAGGACTCAGGGGCGCTGGAACCATATGGACAGTGGGGGGCTGAGAGCCATTGACCCGAACTGCAAATCCTGCGTATGATGGAAATCACGTCCGGCGGGGGGGCGGCAGCCCCCTAGTTCCAGCACCCGCGCCAGGACCCATCTCGATCCAGTGGGGGAGGGGGAATCTGTGCTGTGAGCCTGGACCCACAGGCAGGGCAGCCCCACAGGGCCCCTCCTGGCTGAGACTGTCCCTCCCAGCCACACCCGCCCACGTCCCCTTCTGCTGCTAGGGAACTGTGTGTGTGTGTGCGCGGTCTGGGACGGGGGGGTGACTTCCTGGGGGTGTCTGTCATTGGGTCTCACGCTCCTTCACAGGCCCCCCACCCCCGCTCCTGTTCCTGCTGGTTACCCTCGGCCCCTCCCACCGGGTATTGCTGAACCAGTCGATTGCAGCATTTCCTGCCCGTTCTCCGCACCGCCCTCAGCTGGGAATTGGGGGTGGGGCAGAGCTGGGAGGTTGACCCATTGGCTGGAAGTTCCCAAGTCACCAGAAACGAAAGTGTTAACAGCACAGCCCTGTTGTCAGTAGGGGCCAGAGTTAACATCACAGAGACAGGGATGGGGCAGCTGTTGGCTCTCCCAGAGCGATCGGCTCAGGCTCTCTGCAGACTCAGGCAGTGCTGGTCATATTTGGGTCACATTTTCAGGGATTTTTGTGAGGCCTCCCAGCATGCACTGGGATCCCAGCATGCACCAGGCTCTCGTTGGCCTGACTCTGGGTCTCTATTCGCGCTCCCACAGCTCCTGTCACAGCCAGGTGGACACGCCCCAGGCTGGCGTTGGGCCCCGGTACTTGCCGAGTTGGAGCTCACGGTGCAGAAAGGGGAAAACGGCCTGTGGCCAGTACCGAGCGGCCGGGCTGCCCCCGCACTGTACACGGCAGAGTAATCGCAGTCCTGGCGGTAACTTGCCCCCCTCTCCTGCGGTCCCAGACCCCACGGCTGCGCTGGGCCCCCCAATGGGGGCACACGGCCAGGGCTGCGCTGGGTTCCTGTGACAGACCCACGGCAACCGCTCTGGGGTCAGCCAGGGGCCCTCTGGGGAGAGACCTCGGGGACCCCCCACACACCCCGCTGTGGGATCCCAGCGTCTCTCCTCCAGCCGCTTCCTTGGCCCCTGGCTCGGCCCGAAGGCTAAGGGGGGCCCCTCCCCCCGCGGCTGGATGCCAGCCTGTCCCAGAGCCCCCCCGGGACTAGTGACCCCCCAGGGCGGGGGGCGGTTAGTGAACTGAGCAAAGTGGCTGTAAAAGAGCAGGTGGGTCTGACACCCCCAGCAGAGACACCCCCCCATGATACAGGGAACTTCCCAGCATGCACCAGGGCACTGGGGGGCCTCATCTCCGCAGCTGGTCGTACACGTCCCGCTGTCCAGGCTGCAGCATCTGGGGAAATGGGGAGGGGTCAGAGATGCCCCTTGGGAAGCTGGGGATACCTCCCAGGGGCTTCCCAACAGCCCAGCCCCCTGGGGCCCCTCTCCCCCTGGTACCCTATAGCCCCCCCACCAACATGGGTGTCCCTCCCTCCCACACCCCCAGCTGAGAACCCACATAGCCCCTCACCCAGCCTCGGGCCCCAGCCCTTCCCTTGAGGGGTTGATTCTGTCCCCCCACCCCCACATTCCAGGGATGTGATAATCAGCCCTGTTCTCAGACACGGGGCCTATATGGGGGGCAGCTCCCCTCTCCCAGTTCGGACCCCCAGGCTGGCACCTACTGTCACGGAGTATGGGGGACTCAGGGCCCCGCACCCCCGGCTCCCTGCGATTCACCATGACTCTCAGCCAGCCAGTAAAGCAGAAGGTTTATTTTGACGACAGGAACAGAGTCCAAGACAGGTCTTGCAGGCACAGACAACAGGATCCCCCCCAGTTAGGTCCATCTTGGGGTCCCAGGGCACCCCAGCCCCCCTTGGGAGGTCAGAGCCCCGTCTGCCTCCCAGCCATTCCACCAGCCAGCTCCTGAAACTCTCCCTTCAGCGACCCCTCCCACAGCCTTTGTTCAGTTTCCCGGGCAAAGGTGTCACCTGGCCTCTAACCCCTTCCTGGGTTCTCATGTTACATGCTCAGGTATTCTCCGTTGGTCAGTCTCCCATCCCCCAATGCAGACCATCCTAGCCACACTCCCCTGTCAGCATTCACAGACCACAGTAAGAACAGTCCCAGTTCGTCAAACCTACCTCATACGTGGGGCTGGTGTCGGGGGGGCTCCCGGGTGGGGTCTGGGGAAGAGAATGAGGCAGGTGGGTCACTGGACCCGAGTAACACTCCCAGATGAGCCCGGGGGGAAGGGGAGCTGATGAGCCCCAGGAGACTGGGACACTCCTGACCCCCACGGAGAGAACGTGGAAAAGGGAGAGGGCTGCGGGTCGGGAGTGAGGGGCCCCACGTGACAGAGTGTGAATTTTTCATAATATTTTTGAGGACTATTGTGTGTGCCTCAGTTTCCTCTAGGTGGTGCCTGGTTAACGAGGTGGGGGAAGGGTTCTTCTCCCTTTGCAGGGACCAGCCTGCCCCACGCTGGGCTTCCTGGGGCCTGAGCACATGGAGAGACCCAGAAGACAACCGCCCCTCCCATTGCCTGAGCCCCCCTTAGGGAGGTCCACGGAGGGGGCAGGACCAGGAGGGGCCGGGGGGTCATTACATGGGGGCTGCTGGAAGCAGGAGGCGGCTGGCCTGGGACTGCAGAGGGCTCAGGGGGGCTCCGGGCTCCGGCCTGACCCAGGGGGCCCAGGCTGTAACTGTCCGTTCTCGATGCTCACTCAGGACCTTCGACGCTGGGTCCGGACACCCAATAACCCGCCTGTGTTCACCCGCTGGCTGAGTCACTGCAGAGTGGGGGGCTCCCGTTGGGGGTTCGAGTCTCCCCGAGGTGTCCTACCATGGGGCCCTGTCGCCCTGGGTCCCAGCCCCCGGCCCCACTGCTGGCCCTGCATGTGGGGTCCTGGCACCAGCCCCACGCCTGGGGCTCCGCACCCCCCAGCTGTGGCCCCAGCCTCCGCTGCCTCACACCCATCTGTCTCCCCCCCTCCCAGAGCCACAGCTCCTGACCCCAGCTCCAGGGGGCGGTGAGGGGCATGGACGGGGTAAGGGGGGGTACAGCTCAGCACCCCCACTCCAAAAACTGTTCCAGCACCACTGTGTCCCTACCCAGGGGGGCTCCTGGGGTGACCCAGGGGGCTGCAGGCTCCGAGGGTCGGCCCCGGGGGCGGGGTAACCGAGGGGCTGACCCCAGGGAGAGTGGGACCCCAAGGACCAGCAGGCTGACGGGGTCCCCAGGGAATGTCTCAGAGCCGGGTGAGGGCACCGGCCTGCAGAGCTGTGACACCCCGGCCGAGGTCTGGGAAGGGGGGACCCCAGGGCTGGGACAGCAGGAAACCTGAGGACCTGTCACTCACCGCTGGGACTGCCCCGACTGCGGGGGGCTGGTTCTCGTACTCTGGGGGGGTCATCTCGCTCCGCCTGGGGGTCTTGCTCTTGTGGCCTGAACCTGGGGGGGGGAATCATCAGAGGTGCTGGAATTGGGGTGCTGGCTCCCAGCCCCTCCCCCCCCCGCTCTAATCCACCAGCCCCCCCCCTCCCCTCTCAGAACTGGGGATAGAACCCAGGAGTCCTGGCTCTCCGGCGGGGGGGGGGGGGGCTGTTACTCACAGAGGAAATAGACCCCGACTCCGACCAGCACTGCCCCCGCTAGTGACCCGATGACGATCCCGGCGATGGCTCCAGCAGAGAGACCTGGACGAGGGGCGTCTGGAGTAGAGACTGGGCGGGGGGGGGGGGGGAGGGATCAGACGGTTCAGCCACAATCCCCTCACCCCACTCCCTGCAGCCCAGGCCCCCTAGCACCGCACTGGGGCCTGCAGAGGGAGAGCGCCCCCTACTGAGCCCCCACCCCCCGCTGCACAGGCACTAGCACCACTCGGGGGCACTGGGTTCCCCATATAAACAGCCACCGCCCCCCAGAGGCAGCCGCATCTCCGTGGCTGGGCAATGCCGGTAGGGCCAGGGGCAGCGCGGCCGGGGGACGGGGCTGCAGTTACTCACAGGCCTCACACCCATCTGTCTCCCCCCCTCCCAGAGCCACAGCTCCTGACCCCAGCTCCAGGGGCATGGACGGGGTAAGGGGGGGATACAGCTCAGCACCCCCACTCCAAAAACTGTTCCAGCACCACTGTGTGCTACCCAGGGGGGCTCCTGGGGTGACCCAGGGGGCTGCAGGCTCCGAGGGTCGGCCCCGGGGGCAGGGAAACTGAGGGGCTGACCCCAGGGAGAGTGGGACCCCAAGGACCAGCAGGCTGACGGGGTCCCCAGGGAATGTCTCAGAGCCGGGTGAGGGCACCGGCCTGCAGAGCTGTGACACCCCGGCCGAGGTCTGGGAAGGGGGGACCCCAGGGCTGGGACAGCAGGAGACCTGAGCACCTGTCACTCACCGCTGGGCCCGCCCGGGCTGCGGGGGGCAGGTTCTCGTACTCTGGGGGGGGTCATCTCACCCCGCCTGGGGGTCTTGCTCTGGCAGCCTGAACCGGGGGGGGGTGTGTGTGGAAATCATCAGAGGTGCTGGAATTGGGGTGCTGCCTTCCAGACCCCCCCCCCGCTCTAACTCACCAGACCCCCCCCCTCAGAGCTGGGGATAGAACCCAGGAATCCTGGCTCACCGGGGGGGGGGGCAGAGGGAGGCTGTTACTCACAGAGGAAATAGACCCCAACTCCAACCAGCGCCGCCCCCGCCAGTGACCCGATGACGATCCCAGCGACAGCCCCGGGAGAGAGACCTGGACGAGGGGCGTCTGGAGGAGAGACGTGTGTGGGGGGAAGTGGATCAGATGGTTCAGCCACAATCCCCCCATCCCGCGCCCTGCAGCCCAGACCCCCTAGCGCTGCACTGGGGCCCGCAGAGGGTGAGCGCCCCTGTCATGGAGTGTGGGGGGGACTCAGGGCCCTGCACCCCCCCCCCCCCGGCTTCCTGCAATTCACCAGGACTCTCAGCCAGCCAGTAAAGCAGAAGGTTTATTTAGACGACAGGAACACAGTCCAAGACAGGTCTTGCAGGCACAGACAACAGGGACCCCCTCAGTTAAGTCCATCTTGGGGTCCCAGGGGCACCACAGCCCCATTGTGGGGGCAGAGCCCCGTCTGGGCTCCCTCCATTACCAGCCAGCTTCGGAAACTCTCCCCTCCCACAGCCTTTGTTCAGTTTCCCGGCAAATGTGTCACCTGGCCTCTAACCCCTTCCTGGGTTCTCATGTTACATGCTCAGGTATTCTCCCTAGGTCAGTCTCCCATCCACCAGTGCAGACTATCCCAGCCACACTCCCCACTCAGCATTCACAGACTACATTAAGAACAGTCCCTGTTCGTCACAGCCCCCTATTGAGCCGCCCCCCCACCCCCACCCCCGCTGCATAGGCACTAGCACCACTCAGGTTCCCCGTATAAACAGCCACCGCCCCCCAGAGGCAGCCGCGGCCGGGGAACGGGGCTGCAGTTACTCACAGGCCAGTGTCATGGTGCTGGGTTCACTGCATTCGGTGCTGATGGGGTTCCCGACCTCGCACTGGTAGGCGCCGGCATCGCCCCGGGTGACACCCAGCACCGTGAGGGTCCAGTTGTCAGGGGACAGCCCCAGCCGCTCACTGGGCGCGAGGGACACCCCGTCCCGGAGCCAGAGCTGAGCCCAGCAACGCCCAGGAGACGCTGACAGGCAGAGCCCCCCCTCCCCCGATGAGCCGCCCCCACTGGGCATTGCTGGGGGGCTGGGTCAGGACCCACACGCCAGCTCCCTGGGCAGGTGCTAGCCCCCAGCTCTGGCTCCAGCCGTCGGCTCCTGCTCCAGCAGTGGCATCCTGGGCCAGCTCCCACTGCCCCCAGGTCAAGCGCTGACCCCCCACCCAGGCTGGATTCCAGCCCCTGGTGCCCCCCAGGGCCAGCCCTCCCCCCACCGCACTGGGTGCTCTGGGTCCAGTTTCACCTTCAGGGGCTGGTGAGTGTGACCCCAACAGCACCTGGCTCTCTCCCCCCCCCCGCCCCAGACAGGCCCCGGGGGGGCGGGAGCTGGATCTGGGGAGCCCCGGTGCAAAGGGCCCCACAGTGACGTCATGAGCCCCCTCCCCCATAGGCTCCAAAACGCCAGGCCGATGGGGGGGGCATTCATGAATTTAGCAAAGTGGTTGTAAAAGACCAGGTGGCTCTGACCCCCCCCCCCCATGACACAGGGGTCTTCCCAGCATGCACCAGGGCCCCTGGGGGGTCTCATGTCTGCAGCTGGTCATACACACTCCACTGTGCAGCCTGCAGCTCTGGGGAAACAGGGAGGGGTCAGAGACACCCAGGGAGATCTGGGGACACCCCCGCCTGGGGAGCCCAGACCCCCCCTCACAGGCCCCCGACAGCCCCTCACCAGCCAGGCTCATCCCCGGGGGAGATGCTCAGAGCCCCATCACTGGAGGAGGAAGGGGGGGGCGGGACACGGCCTGGGATCAGCGCAGCTCCCCGAGGTGGCACTTACCAGAGACACGCAGAACCACCGTAGTGAGGACAGGGCTTGCGGTGGTAGGGATGTGTATCTGCACTGTGTAGTTCCCGGTGTTGCTGAGCGTTAACCCCACAATGTGCAGGACGCAGCCCGGCCCCACTGTCTCCCGCCCCGTGTGGGCCCGGCCGCCGTACAGAACAGGGAGCGGTTGTGGGAAGTAGAACAGGAGTACTTGTGGCACCTTAGAGACTAACACATTTATTAGAGCATAAGCTTTCGTGGACTACAGCATCCGAAGAAGTGGGCTGTAGTCCACGAAAGCTTATGCTCAGATAAATGTGTTAGTCTCTAAGGTGCCACATGTACTCCTGTTCTTTTTGCGGATACAGACTAACACGGCTGCTACTCTGAAACCTGTGGGATGTAGGTGAGGATCAGGGTCGCTGATTGGTACCAGCTGCAGGACGTGAAGTTCTGTGGCAGTGGCTGCGGGGCCAGGCTGACGCCCCCTCCCACCACGGGGCTCGGCGGGGTGAGGACGATGGTCACTGGGATCTGGGCCGGCGCCGGCTGGAGGCAGGCTGGGAGTAGCCCCCACAGGACAGAGCTCACGGGGTGGAGCTGGGCCCTGGACAGGACCAGAGCGCAGGGGGATGTGGCTGGACTGACAGTGAACTAGCCGAGAGCGCCCAGCACGGGGAGCGGGATCGGCGCAGGCAGTGACAGGTGATAGAGCCGTGTCTGAACCAGACTGGAGACAGACGGGAGCGTCCCCTGGGGAACAGAGCCTGAGGGGTGAATCCAGAACTTGCTTTATAGCAACTCACGGGACGCCTCTAGCTGAAAGATTGCCTGAATTTCTATTTTATTAACCTTCTTCTTTATCTAATGACAGTCTGTCATGTTCTAGGACGCCAGAACAATATTTGTTTGATAGGATGTCTCTTGGGGAAAACAGGCAGTTATAAGGGATAAAAGCCTGCAAAAAACAACAAAAACCAGCCAGCTTCAGCAAAAAAATTGCTGCTTTGTATACCTGACTTAGTTAATATATCCTCTACCCTTAGTGCACTCCTACGGCTGCAAATGCCATTATTTTCCTCTTATAAAAGATCCCCACAAAGGTAGAGAAATTCTCCTTGAAATCTGCCCTTTCCTCTGTCTTCCTAGATACCATGAAAGATAAAGCCCTCATGGAGGAGGAGCAGAAGAAGGCTGAGAATAACTTTGCTGAACAGCTGCAGTTGCTAATTCCACACGTTTATTTGGGTAGCACACATTACACCATAACATTTCAGTACCAGAACTCTTATGAATGATCTATCTTCATTTTGCTCATTTAATATGAATGGGGAGATCTCTAACTCTCATATCAATTCTCCACTTGCCATAATTGTCTTTCTTGGATTTTCTCATCAAATTTCCTGGACGGGATTTTTCTTTCAGTTCTCTGCAGCTCAGAATTGGAGTTATTTAGAACATGTAGTTCCCCTCACCAACTGCTTTCCTTTTTTATTAGATGGACGCTGTACCTACAAACAAAATCACATGACCAATCAATAGACTTTATAGACACAGAGTTTTGAAACACAGGTGTGAACTGCAATAAAGATTTCATCCATTTCAATTTGGACAGGCTCCACTTCGGTAACTAGGCCAAGTTTTGCTCTCAGCCATGCCCATGCATCTCTATCCCAGCCATCTTTGGGAAATCAACCACTCCAGATTTCTCGATTGCTGATTCAATCAGCATGAGAATACACTCTCATGAAATCAGGAATCTGTTTGACCAATTTGCCCGAGAACGTCCTGTGACTTAAAATGTTGACAGTGTTCTCTCTCTTTTCTTACCCTGCCATTCTCTGGGCTAGTCTACACTACTGCACTGGTGCAGCTGTGCCGCCGGTTCCTGCAGCTCCAATTGGCCGGGAATGGTGAACCGAGACCACTGGGAGCTGTGGGGAACCGTGCCTGCAGATGGTCAACGTAAACAAACCGTCTTGCAGCCTGCCAGCAGATTACCCTGATGGGCCGCGTGTCAAAGGTTGCCGACCCCTGCTACAGGTTTAACAACCTTAACTGTTTCACAACAAAAAGTGTTTTGTCTTTGAATGTCAATAAAGAGTACATTCATCTTCTGTACACAGTAAACATCACCACAATTTCTAACTCAGGACCTTTAATCCTAGATGTTGATATTCCCTGACAGCCAGCCATAATCTGGTGCAGTGTGTCCCACTCCTTCAGCAAAGAGAAGAATTAATATTTTTGTTTTAACTCAATAGACACTGGATACTGCTGGAATGTGACACCCAGCAAATGCTACATATTATGTACCTTCACCTGGTACCAGCTCTTATGGATTCTACCAGGGTGCTGCCTTAGTGTAGCAGGAACATGCAAACTACTTACACATTCTGCTGCTGGAGAAACTGTAGTTTTCCTGCCCATTATACATCAACTTTTACTTCTTTTATTTCTGTGGCAAGGATTTTTTTTTTCTGAAATCTAGTATTCCCCCAGCAGAACTGCTAACTGTGGGATGTAACCTATCATTTAAATCAGCTTCTGTACCAGATGACTGGAGGATAGCTAATGTGACATCAATTTTTAAAAAAAGCCTTCAGAGGCAATCCTAGCAATTACAGGTCAGTAAGTCTAAATTCAGTATCAGGCAAAGTGGTTGAAACTGTAGTAAACAAGAGAATTATCAGACACATAGATGAACACAATTTGTTGGGGAAGAGTCAACACGGCTTTTGTAGAGGGAAACCATGCCTCAATCTATTAGAATTCTTAGAGGGGGTCAAAAAACATGTGGACAAGGGGGATCCAGTGGCTATAGTGTACTTGGACTTTCAAAAAGCCTTTGACAAGATCCCTCACCAAAGGCTCTTATGCAAAGTAAGCAGTCACGGGATAAGAGAGAAGGTCCTCCCACGGATCAGTAAATGATTAAAAGACAGAAAACAAAGGGTAGGAATAAATGGTCAGTCTTCAGAAAGGAGAGAAGTAAATAGTGGTGTTCCCCAGCGGTCTGAGTACTGCTCAACATGTTCACAAATGCTTTGGAAAAAGGGGTAAACAGTGAGGTAGCAAAGTTTGCAGATGATACAAAATTACTCAAGATTGTTGAGTCCAGAATAGACTGCAAAGAGCTACAAAGGAAACTCACAAAACCGGGTGACTGGGCAACAAAATGCCAGAGGAAATTCATGTTGATAAATGCAAAGTAATGCACATTGGAAAACATAATCCCAGCTATACCTACAAAATGATGGGGTCTAAATTAGCTGTTACCACTCAAGAAAGAGATCTTGGCGTCATTGTGAATAGTTCTCTGAAAACATCCACTCAATGTGCAGCACCAATCAAAAAAACTAACAGAATGTTAGGAACCATTAGGAAATGGATATAACACACTGCTCTACGGCCAAAATGCTTCTGAAATAGATGTAGTCAAATGTTACTAATTCTGGGTCACTGAGAACGAAAATGATGCTTAAAATTGTTGATTGGCTCTAGTTTTCAAGATATGCTATTGGGTCAGTATATACGACCCTTGACTTGGGAATGGCGGAGGATAAGTGAGTTATAAAGGGAAGGGATCTCAATTTAAACCAGAAATGACTAAAATACATCTTTGACTGGATCTATGAATAAATCTATGACTGGGTTTGGACAGTACTTGCTTTTTAGGCAAAACAATGAATGATGCAATCTGAAGCTAGTATTGCATCAAACATGATATGAATTGCATCATGTTAGGTGGAGGGATGGATAGCTCAGTAGTTTGTGCATTAGCCTGCTAAACCCAGGGTTGTGAGTTCAATCCTTGAGGGGGCCACGTAGGGATCTGGGGCAAAAATCAGTACTTGGTTCTGCTAGTGAAGGCAGGGGGCTGGACTTGATGACCTTTCAAGGTCCCTTCCAGCTCTATGAGATAGGTATATCTCCATATATTAACTGAGATGAAGACCCCAGACCCGGCTCCAGAGACAGGCAGGGCGCAGGAATGGTGCTGACCTGCAGGGTTGGTGCACAGAGTAACAGGCGACAGGGGACGTCCCATGCAGACAGGGAGCCCGGCTGGAGACAGGACAGATCCGGAGTGGGGCACAGGCTGGACAGACAGAGGGGGGTGTGGTGCCCGGCTACTCACCGGCACCTCGATCTCCGTGCTAGCCGTGAGGGGCTGTGAGCCTGGCACTTGTACGTGCCCACCTGATCCCAGGTTGTGCTATTAATGGTCAAGCTGCTCCCGGTCGTTAGCAGGGGCGGCTCTAGGTTTTTTGCCGCCCCAAGCACGGCAGTCAGGCGGCGTTAGGCAGCTTGCTTGCGGGAGGTCTGCCGGGCCCGCGGCTTCGGTGTACCGACGGCCGAATTGCCGCTGAAGCTGCGGGACTGGCGGACCTCCCACAGGCAAGCCGCCGAGAGCTCCCTGACTGCCACCCTCGCAGGGACCGGCAGGCCCCCCCCACGGTTTGTCGCCCCGGGCACACGCTTGGAGCGCTGCTGCCTGGAGCCGCTGCTGCTCGTTAGTGTCGGTGCCATTGAGAACCCAGTGATAGCTCGGGGCTGGGACGGAGTCGGTGACACACGTCAGGGTCGGGGGGACCCGAGGGTCAGGCCGATGGGTCCTGGGGGTCTATCCTGGCGGAGTCTGGCCCATCTACACACAGTGGGAGGAGATCAGGGGGAGGGATGGCACCAGTAAGACCAAGTATAAACAGGTGCCATGTCCCACCCCAGAAGCAGCCGCATCTCCGTGGCTGGGTGATGCCGGCAGGGCCAGGGGCAGCGCGGCCGGGGGACAGGGCTGCACTTACTCACAGGCCAGCGTCACGGTGCTGGGCTCGCTGCGGTTGGTGCTGACGGGGTTCCCGACCTCGCACTGGTAGGCGCCGGCGTCACCCCGGGTGACACCCAGCACCGTGAGGGTCCGGTTGTCAGGGGACAGCCCCAGCCACTCACTGGGCACGAGGGACGACCCATCCTGGAGCCAGAGCTGAGCCCAGCAACGCCCAGGAGACGCTGACAGGCAGAGCCCCCCCTCCCCCGCCATGAGCTGCCCCCGCCGGGCCTCGCCGGGGGCTTGGTCACTACCCGCACGTGGGATCTGGGCATTCGCCAGCTCCCTGGGCAGGTGCCAGCCCCCAGCTCTGGCTCCGGCCCTCCGGCTCCTGGATGCCAGCTGGTCCCAGTGCCCCCCACTGAGCCCCCCAGGGTCAGCCCCCCGCCCCCTGGCTGGGTGCTATGGGTCCAGTTTCACCTTCAGGGAGTGGTGAGTGTGACCCCAACAGTGCCCGGCTCCCCCCACCCTGCAAACAGCCCCGGGGGGGGGCTGGATTTGGGGAGTCCTGGTGCAAAGGGCCCCACAGTGACATCATGAGCCCCCCTCCCCCGTAGGCTCCAAAACTGAGCAAAGTGGGTGTAAAAGAACAGGTGGGTCTGACCACCCCCCCCCCCCCCCGTGATACAGGGGTCTTCCCAGCATGCACCAGGGCACCTAGGGGGGCCTCATCTCCGCAGCTGGTCGTACACACCCCCACTGTGCAGCCTGCAGCTCTGGGGAAACATGGAGGGGTCAGAGACACCCCCACCCTGGGGGGCCCACACCCCCCTCACAGGCCCCCGACAGCCCCTCACCAGCCGGGCTCATCCCCGGGGGAGACGCCCAAAGCCCCATCGCTGGGGTGGGGGGGGGGGAAGGGCAGGGCCCAGGGTCAGCCCAGCTCCTGGGGGTGACACTTACCATAGACGCGCAGAGTCACTGGGATGGAGAGGAAAGCAGGGGTCTGTATCTGCACCGTGTAGTTCCCGGTGTCATTGAGCGTTAACCCCGCGATGTTCAGGGCGCAGCTCGGCCCCGCTGTCTCCCGCCCCGTGTGGGCCGGGCCGGGGGTCTGAGGGGGGCTTGTAGCTGGATTGTAACTGAGGATCCGGCTGTTTTCAGCAGCGGTCGCTGATCGGAACCAGCTGCAGAGCACCAAGTTCTCTGGCGGTGGCTGCGGGGCCAGGCTGACGCCCCCTCCCACCACGGGGCTCGGCGGGGTGAGGACGATGGTCACTGGGGTCTGGGCCGGCGCCGGCTGGAGGCAGGAGCCCAGGACGGAGGCTGCGGGGGGGAGACCAGAGAGACTGATACTAACTGGTGCCCCTCACTCCCGACCTGCAGCCCCTCTGCTTTCATTTGCACTGTCCCCTGTTACAGCCCTGTGTGTCCCGGACACCTGGGTCCCCCTGCCCCCACTCCACCCTCTCAGCGGCAAGGGACCCCTCGCCAGGTGCCGCCCGGCGGCTTTTCCTGGAGCGGGACCTGCCTCGACCCAGGGGCGGCGTCTCTGGGCCGGGACCCTGGAGTCCGGACCCACAGGCAGGGCAGCCCCCACGGGGCCCCTCCGGCCTCAGACTTCCCCTCCCAGCCTCGTCCGCCACTTCCCCTTCGCTTTGGAGGAAGGAACCTCTGGGGCGGAGGAGGGGTCTTCTCCCGTCTCCCCCCTCCCCCCTGTGGGGTGCCAGGTCCCTGGGTCTCTGCGTGGGGCTGGTTCCGCCTGCTAGATCTGAGGGAGGGAGTTCAGTGAGGGGGTGTATAGCTGTGTCCCCCCCCCAGTGCTCTGGGACAGAGACACAAACAGCTGATCCCTGCTAATCTCCCCATGCAAAGCAGAAGCTGGGGGGAACAATGAGGCGTCTATGGGGTCCCCGGGGCTTTGGGGGGGAGTCTGGGATGGAACCAGCCTGGGGAGGGAAGTGTCAGAGCCCCCCTCCTGCTACCCCAGCCCTGGGGTCCCCCCACCCAGCTCTGCCGGTGCCCCTCAGTCCCGACCCGCAGCCCCTCGGCTTTCATTGACACGGGCTCCTATTGGAGGCCTTTGTGTCCCGGACACCTGGGTCCCACGTTCTCCCCTCTGACCTGCCAGGAGAATCCCCGTCCAAGGGCCGCCCGGTCTGTGGGGGATTCGCCCATCGCCTGTCGCTGCTGCGGGACCCGCCGGGAGCTGCCGGGGCGGCAGAGAGGCCTGGTTCCCAGCTGGGGGCAAAGGGCAGAGACGGGGGAAGTGGTGGGGGGGGGAGCGGAGCTGGCATGAAGCACCTCCCTTGCCCGGCCCAGCGCAGGGACGGGGCAGGGGGTGCGGCCCCTTTGGCACCGTGCCCCCCCTTCCCGACAGCCCTGCCTGCCCCCGGGGGGGAGGGGGGACTCACTCGCCCCTGCCCAACCCAGACACGCAGTGGGGGGGGGGGGGGCGCGGTGTAGCAATCCGGTCGCTGCAGCCTCAGGGGAACTCCAGACGGACTCTATAGCGAACTCCAGCCCCGCCCCCGCTGCTCCTTCGAGGGGGCTCTTGCCCTGGCAGATGCGGGGGGGGGGCGCACACGTCGGAGAAATCGTCCCCTGGGGGGCTGGGGCATGGAAGAGGACAGGGCTCCCCTGCCTCCAGGAATCCCCCCCCAGCTCCCCCCCCCCGATATTGCCCCCAGTGGAGGTTGTGTGAAGAGGGGGGCTCATCCCTGGAGGCCGCCCATGGGAAGTGGGGGGGCACAGAGAGACAGATCCCTCTGTTAGGGTGTGGGGGGCACAGGGGGACCCCTGTGTGTCGGGGGGCAGAGCCCAGACTGATGGGCACCTGGGACATTGCTGGGAGGCAAAGCACCCCCCCCCCCCACGGGATGGGCCGGGGCTGGGGGGGAACAGGACACACAGGGTGAGATCAGGGCCCATCCCGTCCAGCAGGGGGCGCAGGGACACACGGGGGGGTGGGGGGGGTCGTCCCACTAGCTGCGTCCGGCGGTTCCCGGTGTTGCTGAGTGTTACCCCGGGATGTCGGGGAGTCGCTGACCCGTTGTGGCTGCCCCCGGGGCCGGGTCTGTGGGGCCGAGCAGGGGCTGGGGGGGGGGGGGGGAGCTCCCCAGCTCCCTTGGCCTTCCCCAGCCCTGCCCCACTATGGTTACCATATTCAAACATTTAAAAAAGAGGACACTCCAGGGGGCCCCGGTCCCGCCCCTGGCCCTGCCCCAACTCCGCCCCAACCCACCCCTTCTCTGCCCCCATTCCAACCCTTCCCAAAGTCCCTGCCCCAACTCTGCCCCCTCCTCTGAGCACCCCGCATTCCCCCTCCTCCCTCCCGCTCTGATCTTGGCTGGGGGTTGCTAAGTGCTTCACTGCTCCTCCTCAGCCTGCAGCCCCTGCACCCCCCCACCCCTGCAGCCTCTGTGCCCCCTGCTCCCCACTCACCCTGCAGCCTCTGCACCCCCCCGCCCCCGCAGCCTCTGTGCCCCCTGCTCCCCACTCACCCTGCAGCCTCTGCACCCCCCCGCCCCCGCAGCCTCTGTGCCCCCTGCTCCCCACTCGCCCTGCAGCCTCTACACACACCCCTCACCCCGCAGAGGGAGAGCTGCAGGCTCCACGTGGACTCAAACACTTCCTCGCTGCTCTGTGGGGGAGGAGGGAGCGGGGGAGGACTCTGGCTGCTAGAGGCCCCAGTGGCTGCGAGCGGCTTTCAATCAGGCCAGGCGTCCAATCAGCCGCGCCACACTCCGCAGGAGGGGAAATCCCGGACATTTCTACTGGATGGTAACCCTATGCCCCACTCCAGTTCCCTTCTCTAGCTCCCTGCAGCCAGGCCCATCTCCCTCCACCGCTACAGGAGACTGGGTGTCTGCCCCTGGCTTTATAGGGCCAGCTGGGGCTGTCTGGGGCATGGCCCAGCTGTGCTGCCTCCCCCAGTCAGCCCAGCCCAAGGCTCCCAGCCCCCGCCAAGGGCCGGCTTTTAAACCCTTCAGGCCAGGAGCGGGTGACCACCCCCGCTACAGTACAGCACCGGAGTGAACATCAGAGGATCTGTTTCTTCTCGCCGCTGAAAGAAACGCAGCTCTTGCCTTTCCAGAGGTGACTGACTTCAGAAATAAAGTCAGAGGTGGAGCGATGCCTGTCCGGCAGGCAGGAGAGCATCTTCTGATTCTAGTTTGGGGGAAAGGAAAGCGACCACAAATACACATCAAGCGCCAACATCAGGGCCCTGGATTCAGCAGAACATCACTAACTAGGATGGGGGGGGAGGGGCACATTGGGGTTACGAAACTGTCTGGAGGGCCGGGTAGGGAAGGCTGTGCCCCCCCAAACAGCCTGGGCCCCGCCCCCTATTTGCCCCCTCCCACTTCCCGCCCCCTGACTGCCCCCCTCAGAACCCCCAATCCATCCAACCCCAGGAGTTCGGGGGCCAGGCAGGACGGTCCCGCGGGCCGGATGTGGCCCGCGGGCCGTAGTTTGCCCACCTCTGGACTAGGAGATGAGCAATTTAGACCTTCTGGAAGCCAAAGGATACTTAGTAAAAGGCCATTTCCCTTCATGTCTCTGAATAACTCAAAAGCAAGAATTATAAATAACATTCTGTCAAACAGACTATTGCAGGCGATCCTAATGCAAAGTGGGAGGAGACCAGAGGTGGCCTTTCCTACCAGGAAGAAATGAGTGACAGTAACTGCCCTGGGCAAGAGGCCCACAGCGTGATAGCGGCCAAGTGGCTATTAACAGGTCTGGTTTTCCTGGCAGTAGGAGAACAGCCATTGAGCTTAGCTGAGAGACCAGGTGGCGAGGGAATATCTTTTATTGGACCCACTTCTGTTGGTGAGAGAGAGAAGCTTTCGAGCTCCACAGAGCCCTTCCTCGGGTCTGGGAAAGGTGCTCTGGACTTTTCTACACTTCAAACACGACAGTGGCACAACTGCACAGGCATTCTCCCATCACTGTAGTTAATCCACCTCCCTGAGAAGAATCCTTCCACCAGGCCGAGCACCGTCTCCGCAAGGGTTAGGTTGGCTTACCTGCAACACTTCGGGGTGTGGATTTCTCACCCCCCACCCCGAGTGACATAGCTGGGTTTACCTCACTTTTTAATGTAGACCTTGCCTCAGAGTGTCCCAGCTACATACAAGTTGCAACGGATTGTTGAGCACAAGTAGTTAACATATATTCTAAGGCAGTGGTTCTCCAACTTTTGTATTGGTGACTGTGACGAAGTGGGACTGTTCTTAATGTTTTCCTCAGTTTCCCCTATGCCGTTCTTAAGTCTCTAGGGGGTGGGATAAGGGTGTATGGTTGCTGCAGAACAAAGGACCAGGGTATATAAATGCCCGACACTCTGTCTCCTAGCAACTGATGGCCTGGGCCCCTCCTCTGCAAAGGTGCCAACTGAAGGTGTTGGAGACAAAGGGATCAGGTGACCTCCTGGCCCGGGAAAGAGACAAAGCCCAGAGAAGGAGGGGCTGGACGGGAGTTTGGAGTTTGGAGCTGGCTGGGGATGGAGAGTGAGGGCAGACGGGGGTATCTGCTCGCTGGGCCCCAGAATGGACCCGGCTGAGGGGTCCCATTCGCTGGACCTACAAGCTCTGTTTTAGCCCGTGTTCCTGTCATTGAATAAACCTCTGTGTTACTGGCTGGCTGAGAGTCACGTCTGACTGCGAAGTGGGGGTGCAGGACCCTCTGGCTGCCCCAGGACCCCGCTGGGGCGGACTCGCTGTGGGCAGCGCACGGAGGGACAGATGCTGAATGCTCCCAGGTCAGACCCAGGAGGTGAAGCCGTGTGAGCTCCTTGCCCTGAAGACAGTCTGCTCCGAGGGAGAGGAGGCTCCCCAGAGTCCTGACTGGCTTTGTGGGGAGCAGTTCCAGAGCATCGCCCGGGGACTCCGGGACAGTGACCCCTCTCACCCAGCAAGCTTCGGAGTGTGAAAGCAGCTTTTAAAATATTTAACACCATTATAAATGCTGGAGGCAAAGCAGGGTTTGGGGTGGAGGCTGACAGCTCGTGACCCCCCCATGTAATAACCTTGTGACCTGCTGAAGGGTCACGATCCCCATTTTGAGAACTGTTCTAAGAGACCATTCAAGGTGAACTGGCCGGTTAACATCTCTAAGTCATAGGACAAAGACGCAGAGGTTAGTGGGTTACAGATTGTTGGACTCAGCCATAAACACAAGATCTTTATTAAGCCCGTGATTTTTAGTGTCTAGCAGAGTTATGAATTTAAGCTCCCAGGCTTGTCTTTTGAAGGTGTGGTGCAGGTGGGACTGGATCAGGAGTAAAGGAACCTGTGACCTTTGCCTGCAGAGCAAAGAATTTGGCTGCGTTACCTGAAGGGGAAGGGAACTAGCGTCATCTGTTAGTGGATAAGCAATTGAGTTGTCTGTAATTTTCAAGATGACAGTAACACAGAAGGTAAGAAAATACGGCTCTTTGTGGCTTCTGAATGATGAGCAGCACCGGCTAGGCCCAACTCTGGTCAGGTTGTGAATCGGAGACGGTCGGCTGTTCTAAGGGGGAAGCGGTGTAGCTGGCTCCGTCAGTGAGGAGTGCAGCTGGTGGTATGTACAATTGTTGGGGTCCACTAGGCATAGCTACCAGGTAACTCGGGAGAGTGGAAGGCCACAAGTGCCGATGAAGCTCTTTTGCTCTGGGTCTGTGAACCACAGTGACTCCATCTTGGGAACTCTCACCTACTTCTGTGCTAACTGCTGACAGGCTCTGAAGCAGGCTGAAGCAGAAATGTAATGTCAGCTTTTTAGCAGATGGCTGCAGTTTCACTCACACTAGCAGAAATAATAGAGATCAGGAGCGAGGGAAAGGAGGGGTAGTTAGCTTGCAGGCGTCTAATCCAAGGTCGCAAAGTCTGAGAAAGTTTTCTCACAAGCTTATGTAGAGCTTATTGTAACAGTTGTCTGGAAGGGAGGGGTAAGGGGGAACAGCCAGACAAAGAGATGTATGCAAACAGTTTGGAGTATAAAAGGTAAAAGTTATTTGTATTTGTTGCACTGGATTTGAGACATGCTGGTCTCCTAGTGCCATTTCAGAGCTCTGAAATAAACTTGGCTTGCTTTCTCCCCTCGGTGTCTTTATTGGTGCCAAGCACACCGGGCAACGAACCCTGTTTGCCATCTCGGGGCCCAGTTCTGGGCAGGCAACAGTTTTGGCGCCCAACGTGGGGCTCGAGGCTGAAATTTAGCCTTGCCCGGATCCCTCCTGGTGGCCGACGGATTACGGCTATGACCGACGCCCAGAGCTCACCGGTGACTTCATCGGGGGCCTCAGCGGAGACGTGATTTGATCGACCCCGGAGGGCACAACGGTGCAACGCACACAGACAGTGGAGAAGCAGCTGCGGGCGACGGTGGGGAACCGGTCCCGTTGATAGGGCGACGGTGACGGTGCAGAACCGGACCCTTGGATAAGGTAGGAACAGTCCAGTGGGGACTTATCTGTCTTGACCTGGGGACGCCCAGTGTCTGCCTGTTGTGACCTGGGGACGCCCAGAGTCTCCCTCTGGGGCAGGGACAGAGTACAGCCGGCAGGGTACAGTGTACACCCTTAGAATGCATTCTGGGGAACTGGAAAGTGTTTGGATCTGACCAGTTGATTAAAAGTAAATTGAAAAGGTTCTGTACAGTTGATTGGCCTCAGTACCAGCTGGAGTGCCAAGAAAGGTGGCCACCGGAAGGATCCTTCAATTGCTTTTGTTCTGTCAGAGAACAGGTAAATGGAATGAACATCTCTATGCGTATACGTTCATGGTGTTAAGAAATAGGACTGATATTTTGCTCAAGTGCCATTTGACTCCGACAGGCTCGGTAGTAACGGCTGCTAACCCCAGAACCCTCCCACTGTTGTAATGCCAGAATCGGTGTCCCTTCGGCTCCTCCACCCCCACAGGCTCCAGAGAGTACCCCCCCCCCCCCCCCCCCGTGGGATTGTATCCGTTGATTACGGAGAGTGTGGTAGCCCGTCCAGGAACACAAGAACGGCCAGCACAGATAGTGTCTGTATATTCACATGTACCTTTTAAACCCTGTACATCTGGCTGCTTTTAAGGCAGAGGCAGGAGAATTTTCGATGAATCCAAGCAAGTTCATTTCTATCTTGAAGGGTGTCTAGCTAGCCATAAGCCTGACTAGAATGACTGTAATATACTTATGAGAACCCTGTTGTCTGAAGTGGAGCGGAATCAGGTCATAGCCAAAGCCAGGGAGGAGGCACAGAAAAGGCATGATGAGGATAGAGAAGGCAAGCCCTTGCCGGATGTCGCTGTCCCCCTAGGGGACCCCCGGTGGAATCCGAATGAGGAGGGGGATCTGAGGCTGCTTAACTCCTATAAGGAACTGCTTATGCATGGTCTCCGACACTCAGCTGTCAGGCATAACAATTGGGCTAAGCCTTATGAACTAATCCAGGACTCGAAAGAAAGTCCAGGGGTTTTCCTGCAGCGTATTCGGGATACCATCAGGCAAACTACTAGTGCAAACCCAGATGATCAGGCAACTGAGGCAATTATAAAGGGTATCTTCACCAGCCGTGCGGCCCCTGATGTTAAAAGGAAATTGCAGAAGAAGGAGGATTTAATGGGAATGTCTATGGCTCAGATTTTGGAGACTGCAAACAGGGCTTATAGCCTTAGAGAGGGAGAGAAGGAAAAAAGGCAAGTGAAAATGATGGTAGCGGCGGTGCAGGCCGGCGGCAACGAAAGGCCACGGAAGGTGGAAGGGGTCGGGGAATGAGAGGCCGTGGATGTGGACGCCCTGGTCCCCAGGTCAGGCGCCTGGGTCGTAACCAGTGTGCCATATGCCGAAAGGAGGGACACTGGAAACATGAATGCCCTGACAGGGAAGGTACCCCTATGATGGCAGCGGAGGATCGAGATTAGGGGTGTCAGGGGAGACGGACCATCCTACCCCCGGAACCCCGAGTAAATGTGCGGGTGGGAGATGCGGATATACACTTTTAATAGACTCTGGAGCAGCAAGGACCGCTGTAAACAAACCCCTGCAGTTGCCAGTGGCAGGCTCCCTCACTGTGGTGGGTGCCACAAGGAAAGGAACCAAGTGCCCAGTATATGACCCAGTGGAATGTGCTTTGGGAAACAAAACTGTATCACACAAGCTGGTTTACCTCCCTGATTGTCCTACACCACTACTAGGACGGGACCTGCTTTGTCGCTTAGGTGCCACCCTGCATTCACCCAAGATGATATAACCCTCACTTTACCCCCTGAGAATGCCTGGATAATGACCCTTGCAGTCGAACCCTCAGCTATGCAAGCCCCAGAGTGGAGTGAGTGGGAAAAGCAGGTTTTTCCTCTAGTCTGGGCATCAGGGGTGTTGCGGATTGTGGGGGAGTTAGGGCCCTGCACCCCTCTTCCCGAGATTCACTGCGACTCTCAACCAGCCAGTAAAGCAGAAGGTTTATTTAAGGACAGGAACACAGTCTCAAGCAGAGAGTGTAGGTACGACCAGACCCCCTCAATTAGGTCCCTCTGGGAGGTTCAGGGAGCTTAGACCCCAGCTTGGGGTTCCCTGCGTTGCACCACCCAGCCCCAACCGAAACTAAACTCCCAGCCCCTCCCGCTGCTCCTCCCCTTTGTTCAGTCTCCCGGGCAGAAGGTGTTAATTCTCCCACCCCCGTTCCTGGCTCAGGTTACAGCTCAGGTAGCTTCCGTCAAGGGAAGTCCCACATCCCCACTGCAACCCCCCTGCAACATTCCCAGGTCAAATCTGCCCTGCTCCCTGCTCCGTCACATCTCTCCCCCCTTCGAGACTGAACTGAGCGGGGTCACTCTGACCAGTGACCTGGGGAAGTTCAGGGCTCCCTCTCCGGGACAATGCGTCCGCTATCAGGTTGTCACGTCCCTTCACATGGACCACGTCCATGTCATAATCCTGCAGGAGCAGGCTCCATCTCAGGAGCTTGGCGTTGGCTCCTTTCATCTGGTGCAGCCAGGTCAGGGGAGAGTGGTCGGTGTGCACGGTGAAGTGACGCCCAAAGAGATATGGCTCTAGTTTCTTGAGGGCCCACACCATGGCCAGGCATTCCTTCTCGATGGCCGCGTAGTTCTGCTCCCGGGGTAGCAACTTCTTGCTCAGGTACACGATGGGGTGTCTCTCCCCCTTTTCATCCTCCTGCATTAACACCGCCCCCAGTCCTGTGTCTGAGGCGTCGGTGAACACCATAAAGGGCTTGTCAAAGTCTGGGTTTGCCAGAACTGGGCCACTGACCAGAGCCTCCTTCAGCGCCCGGAGAGCCTCCTGGCACTCCTCGGTCCAGACCACTTTGTCTGGCTTCCCCTTCTTGCACAGCTCAGTGATGGGGGCGGCTATGGCGCTAAAGTGGGGCACGAACCTCCGATAGTACCCTGCCATCCCAATAAAGGCTTGGACCTGCTTTTTGGTTGAGGAGCGGGCCAGTCTCTGATCACCTCCACTTTGGCTGTTCCGGCTTTAGGCAGCCGCTTCCCACCCGGTGGCCTAGGTAGGATACCTCAGCCATCCCCACCTTGCACTTCTCCGGTTTTACGGTCAGCCCAGCCTTCTGGAGTCGGTCCAGCACTTGTCTAACCTGGGATATGTGGTCCTCCCAGGTCTGGCTAAAGACACAGATGTCATCGATATACGCCACGGCAAAACTCTCCATCCCCCTCAGTAGCTGATCCACCAGGCGCTGGAAGGTGGCCGGCGCTCCCTTGAGGCCGAAGGGCAGGGTCAGGAACTCATAGAGCCCAGAGGGGTGACAAAGGCCGATTTCAGCCTGGCATCTGCATCCAGCGGCACTTGCCAATAGCCCTTTGTAAGATCCATGGTGGTAAGGTACCGAGCACCTCCCAGCTTGTCTAGGAGCTCGTCCGGCCTGGGCATGGGGTAGGCATCGGCTACAGTGATGGCATTGAGCTTCCGATAGTCCACACAGAACCGGATCGACCCGTCCTTTTTGGGGACCAGCACCACCAGCGAGGCCCAAGGGCTGGAAGACGGCTGGATCACCCCCAAAGCCAGCATGTCATTGACCTCTCTTTCCAGGTCCTGAGCAGTTTTCCCTGTGGCTCGGAAGGGGGAGCATTTTATAGGCGGGTGCGATCCTGTCTGCACCCGGTGGACAGTCAGATTAGTGCGTCCAGGCTGGTTGGAAAACAGCTGCTTGTACAGATGCAGCACCCCTCCGATCTCAGCTCGCTGGGCAGGGGTTAGCCGATCAGAGAGGGGAATTGCTTCCAGGGGGAAGCCAACTCTTGTCCCAGGGAATAGATCTACTAAAGGGTCATCTCCCTGCCCCTCCCACTGTCCACACACGGCCAACACCATATTCCCCCTGTCATAATATGGCTTCATCATATTCACATGGTACACCCGGTGGTGGTGTGCCCGGTTCGACAGCTCCACCACATAGTTTACCTCGTTTAGTTGCTTGACAACCTTGAAGGGCCCTTCCCAGGCGGCCTGGAGTTTGTTTTTCCTCACGGGGATGAGGACCATCACCTGATCCCCAGTGGCGAAGGCGCGGGCCCGTGCTGTGCGGTCATACCAGACTTTCTGCTTCCTCTGGGCTCTGGCCAGATTCTCCCTGGCCAGGCCCATGAGCTCGGCAAGTCGTTCCCGGAAGGTCAGGACATACTCCACCACCGACTCTCCGTCAGGAGTGGCCTTCCCCTCCCATTCGTCTCTCATCAGGTCCAGGGGCCCCCTTACCCGCCTTCCATATAGCAGTTCGAAAGGCGAAAACCCGGTAGACTCCTGGGGTACCTCCCTGTACGCAAACAGCAGGTGAGGTAAGTACTTGTCCCAGTCCTGCGGGTGCTGATTCATAAATGTTTTCAGCATCATTTTTAGCGTCCCATTGAACCTCTCCACCAGCCCGTTGGATTGGGGGTGATATGCTGAGGCCCAGTTGTGCCGGACCCCACATCTCTCCCACAAGCACCGGAGTAGGGCCGACATGAAGTTGGACCCTTGGTCCGTCAAGACTTCCTTGGGGAACCCCACTCGGCTGAAAATGGTCAGCAGCGCATCCGCCACAGTGTCTGCTTCAATGGACGATAAGGGCACTGCCTCGGGGTAGCGGGTGGCGAAATCTACCACCACCAGGATGTATTCCTTCCCAGACCGGGTCGTCTTGCTGAGAGGTCCCACTATGTCCATGGCCACCTTCTGGAAAGGCTCCTCTATGATGGGCAAAGGTCTCAATGCTGCCTTCCCCTTGTCCCGGGCCTTCCCCACCCTCTGGCAGGGGTCACAGGATCGGCAGTACTGCCGGACGTTGGTGAAGACCCTGGGCCAGTAAAAGTTCTGTAGCAGCCTCTGCCTGGTGCGCCGGATCCCCTGGTGCCCTGCGAGAGGGATGTCATGGGCCAGGTACAGTAGCTTGTGGCGAAACTTCTGGGGAACCACCAGCTGCCTCCTGATCCCCCACGACTCCACTTCCCCCGGGGGAGCCCACTCTCGGTACAGGAACCCCTTCTCCCACAGGAACCTCTCCTTGCATCCTCTCCTCATGGTCTGTACCACACTGAGGTCAGCCAGGCCCCTTAGCTTCCGCAGGGAGGGGTCCTTCTGCAACTCGGCCTGGAACTCGGCGGCTGGGGAAGGGATGGGGACCTGCTCCCTCTCGTCGGCTGGGTCGGAAGCCCCAGCCACCCCGCGGCCTGTCCTTGGGTGTTCCCTCCCCACCCGGGAAGGGTTCGGTGCCTCCGGTGGGACATCCTTCCCAAGGTCAGGGCGTAGTGCCCCTCGCCGGCTCTGGCTACGGGTCACGACTAAGGCGGTCTGGGGGCTGCTTGGCCAGTCCTCTAGGTCCCCCCCCATCAACACCTCAGTGGGCAAATGGTGGTGCACTCCCACGTCCTTGGGGCCCTCCTTGGCCCCCCATTTCAGGTGTACCCTCGCTACGGGAACCTTGAATGGGGTCCCGCCCACCCCGGTCAGGGTCAGGAAGGTGTTGGGCACCACCCGATCTGGGGCCACCACCTCGGGCCGGGCCAGTGTCACCTCTGCGCCCGTGTCCCAGTATCCATAAACTTTCTTCCCATCCACCTCCAGGGGAACAAGGCACTCGCTCCGCAGGGACAGCCCCGCGCCAACCCTGTAAACGGAGAACTTTGAATCCGGAGCATCTGGCCCCCCAGAGAAGCTGGCCGGGGGCCCTTCTCTCTCTTGAGCAGTTGATAAGCTGCCAGCCCCTCTTGCGTGGGAAGCCTGCCCCTCGTCCGTCTGGGCCTCTACCAAGTTAACCCGGTGCGGGTTCGGTCTGCTCAGTCTGTCCTTGAGCTTGGGGCACTGGGCCCGAACGTGGCCTCTTCGGCCGCAGTAATAGCAGCTCAGGTCCCATGGGTCCCCTCGAGCCGGTCGGTTGTCCCTGATGCTGGGCATTCCCCGTGGGAGGGGATTCCCCATATTCCCCCTTTGGGAGGTCCCAGGGTGACTCTCTCTCTGCATCGCGGTGGGCCTGTTCCTTTGGGGCTCCTCCCTGCCACCCCCTGACCAGCTCTTTACAAACTCATCAGCCAGCTGCCCTGCGTGTCGCGGGTTCTCTGGCTTTCTGTCCACCAACCACAGCCTCAGGTCGGATGGGCACCGCTCATACAGTTGCTCCAGTACCAGCAGTTTAATCAGGTCCTCCTTCGTCTGGGCCCCACCAGCCCACTTGCTGGCGTATCTTTCCATGCGGACGGCTAGTTGCAGATATGAGATCTCAGGGGTTTTATCTTGACTCCGGAACCTTTCCCGGTACATCTCAGGAGTCAGCCCAAACTCACGTAGCAGGGCCTTTTTGAATAGTTCGTAGTCCCCTTTCTCTGCCTCTCCCAGTTGGCGGTACAATGCCACGGCTTTGGGGTCCAGTAAGGGGGTAAGGACCCGGAGTCTGTCCGCAGGATCAACCCGGTGCAGCTCGCAGGCCGTCTCAAAGGCCTCCAGGAAGTCATCCATGTCCTCCCCCTCCTTGTATGGGGCCATGATGCACGTATCAAAGCTCCGTGCAGTCCTGGGTCCCCCCTCACTCACCGCAGCCGGGGGTTCGCTGCCCTTCAATCTCGCCAGTTCCAGGTCATGCTGACGCTGTCTCTCATTCTCCTGTCTCTGTCTCTCTTCATGCTGTCTCTGTCTCTCATTCTCCTCCCGTTCATGCTGTCTCTGTCGTTCACGATCCTCCAGCTCTCTCAGTTTTAGCTTTCTCCCATTCCAGCCAATTCCGCTCCACGGATGCCGAACGTCGCCGGGAGGATCCTCTGCTGGCCGGCGGGCTTCGCCGGGGGGATCCCCTGCTGGCCGGGGGGGTCACGGCGCCTTCGGTATTTGCTGGGCTCCTCCCCACCCTTCCCCTAGGCATAGGAAGGAGGGGTCTCGGGAAGCCCTCAGCAGCCGGCTGACCACTCCCAGCTGGGACAGACACTGGTGCCTGCGCTGCATTTGCCAGGCTGCTTCCCTGAGACACAGGGATCAGTTCATTCGCGCGATCTTCCGCCTCCAGCTGGGCAATGAGCTGTTCTTTGGTGAGCCTCCCAATGCGCAGCCGCCTCTGCTTGCACAGCTCCACCAGGTCGCTCTTAAGTCGCTTGGCATACATCTTCCTGCTGGCCACTCACCGGCCTGTGTGCTCACAGCTCCCCACAGTTCCCAGGGGGACCCCTAGTGTGCCAGCCCTTCTCGAGGTCACCGCCTCTCTGCCAGGGTCGAGCTGCAGACTCCTCCGCCCCTGGGACCACTCGCTGCGATCCCCCGGGGGGACCCTGTTACTGCAAAAGTCCTTCTCGCTGGTCACACACTCCCAGGGGTAATAACCGTCTCTCTCCCACTCTTCAGCAGGCCTGGTCCCCGTCAATCCCCCTTCGTTTTACTGCTCCCCAGTCACTTACTGCAGGAAGCGCCGTCCACGGGGTGCAGTAGATCCCACCGCTGCCACCAGTTGTTGCGGAGTGTGGGGGAGTTAGGGCCCTGCACCCCTCTTCCCGAGATTCACTGCGACTCTCAACCAGCCAGTAAAGCAGAAGGTTTATTTAAGGACAGGAACACAGTCTCAAGCAGGGCGTGTAGGTACGACCAGACCCCCTCAATTAGGTCCCTCTGGGAGGTTCAGGGAGCTTAGACCCCAGCTTGGGGTTCCCTGCGTTGCACCACCCAGCCCCAACCGAAACTAAACTCCCAGCCCCTCCCGCTGCTCCTCTCCTTTGTTCAGTCTCCCGGGCAGAAGGTGTTAATTCTCCCCACCCCCCCGTTCCTGGCTCAGGTTACAGCTCAGGTAGCTTCCTTCAAGGGAAGTCCCACATCCCCACTGCAACCCCCCTGCAACATTCCCAGGTCAAATCTGCCCTGCTCCCTGCTCCGTCACAAGGGGTCCCAGGGAAGGCAAACCGTCAAACCCCTGTGCATATTCAGCTCCTCCCAGGAAAAAGCCCAGTGCGGATCAAACAGTATCCGATTAAGAGGGAAGCCAGAGAGGGACTACAAGAGACTATAGATCGGTTCCTAGAGTGCGGTGTACTACGAGAATGCCAGTCAGCTTGGAACACCCCCATTCTGCCCATACAGAAGCCCAATGGCACGTATCGGCTGGTACAGGACCTCAGGGCAGTTAATGCTTTTCTGTCTCTGGTAGCTGGGGGCTGAAGGTGACACCTGTTTATGCTCTCTGTATGTGTGTATATATATCTCCTCAATATATGTTCCATTCTATATGCATCCGAAGAAGTGGGCTGTAGTCCACGAAAGCTTATGCTCTAATAAATTTGTTAGTCTCTAACGTGCCACAAGTACTCCTGTTCTTCTTTTTGCGGATACAGACTAACACGGCTGCTACTCTGAAACCTGTCAGGACATCTCCTGGGACTGGGTGTCAACTGGAATCGTGAAGAAAGCATCTTTTAAATCTAGGACTGAGAAATGGGTATATTGTCCCCCTATAGAGGCCAACAGTGTATACGGATTTGGAACCAGGGGGTGCAGAGTCTTAACCCGCTCATTAACTGCCCTGAGGTCCTGTACCAGCCGATACGTGCCATTGGGCTTCTGTACGGGCAGAATACTGCGGTTGGATGGGTTGACGGTTCTGAGGGGGGCAGGCAGGGGGCGGGAAGTGGCAGGGAGCAGATAGGGGGCAGGGCCCAGGCTGTTTGGGGGGGCAAAGCCTTCCCTACCCGGCCTTTCAGACAGTTTCGTAACCCAATGTTGTCGTCCCCCCGTCCTAGTCAGTGCTGTTCTGCTGAATCCAGGGCCCTGATGATGGCGCTTGATGTGTATTTGTGATCGCTCTCCTTTCCCCCAAACTAGAATCAGAAGACGCTCTCCTGCCTGCCGGACAGGCATCGCTCCACCTCTGACTTTATTTCTGAAGTCAGTCACCTCTTGAAAGGCAAGAGCTGCATTTCTTTCAGCGGAGAGAAGAAACAGATCCTCTGATGTTCACTCCGGGGCTGTACTGTAGCGGGGTGGTCACCCGCTCCCGGCCTGAAGGGGTTAAAAGCCGGCCCTTGGCGGGGGCTGGGAGCCTTGGGCTGGGCTGACTGGGGGGGCAGCACAGCTGGGCCATGCCCCAGACAGCCCCAGCTGGCCCTATAAAGCCAGGGGCAGACACCCAGTCTCCTGTAGCCGTGGAGGGAGATGGGCCTAGTCTAAGGCCAAACAGGGACTGGGGTTGCCGGGGGCAGCCCAAGGACAGGCCGAGGCAGCAGGTCCAGACCCCCCTTGCCTGTGAGGAGTGGCTGACCCTGCAGTCTGCCCCAGGGCGTGGGGGCGAGTTGTGACTGGCAGTAGCCTATGACTGAGGTGAGGTGAGGTGGGGGGTGGGGGTTCCCTGGGGAGGGGAGACCCTGAGAGTGAGGGGTCACTGCCAGGGGGCCAGGGCCGGCTCTAGGTTTTTTGCCACCCAAAGCAAAAATATTTTTGGCTGTCCCCCCCCCCCCCAGCCCCCAGTGCCCCCCCCTCACCTGCACCCCCTGCCACCCCAGCACTGGGCTCCCCCCCCAAATGTGGGATCCGCTACCAGCACTCGGCGGCCAAGCCCTGGCCCAGCCGTGACTCTGTCCCCATGCGGGTGGAGCTGCTGCGCGGCGCGGAGTGGGAGTACTTCCAGGTGGCGGTGCGGCTGCGGCACGGAGAACACGGCCCCTCCCTGGGCTTTGCGGCACTGCTGGTGGCCAAGGTGGATCAGTTTGTGCTCACTGCCCTCACCCCTGACATGCTGGCAGCCGAGGACCTGGAGAGCCCCCCGGACCTGCTGCTCTTCAGCCTCACCGCGCCCTGGCCCAGCCCCGGCGGGCGGGAAGGCAAGGATCTCCGGCTGCGGGGCTACCTGCTCAGCACCGACGAGCCCAGCCGGCCGCTCACCTCTTCACACACTGCGGGAGCCCCTCTCGCCACCGCCGCAGCTCAGGCTCGGCTCCAGGGGACCCCACTTCCCTCCCTCCCCGGCTCCTCACACACTCTAGGCAGGGCTGCCCAGAGAATTCAGGGGGCCTGGGGCAAAGCAATTTCGGGGGCCCCTTCCATAAAAAAAAGTTGCAATACTATAGTAACATGTATTTGGAAATGTAAAAAATAACTAGTGACATACATTCAAAAATTAATTTGTAATAATTTGAAAATACACTAAATACATTATTTAAAAACATTCAATGCTTTAATGGTATGTATACATTTGCAATTACATAATGGGCTGTTGCTGGGTGATGGTGATGGTTGGTGCCAATGGGCTGTCACTGCCTGGGGGTGGTGCTGCTGTTGCCCAGGGCTGGGTGGGGAGCTGGGCTCTGGGTTGGGGGGTACCCGGCTCACAGGGGCTGGGCTCAGGGCTGTGGGGAGATGGGGTTGAGGGGGGTCCGGCTCAGAGGGGCTAGGCTCGGAGCTAGGGGTCAGAGCTGTGGGGGATGGGGTCGGGGGGTCCCCGGCTCAGAGGGGCTGGGCTCGGAGCTGGGGGTCAGGGTTGTGGGGGATGGGGTCGGGGTGCCCGGCTTAGAGGGGCTAGGCTCGGAGCTGGGGGTCAGGGTTGTGCGGGATGGGGTCAGGGGTGCCCGGCTCAAAAGGGGCTAGGCTCGGAGCTGGGTGTCAGGGCTGTGGGGAGGATGGGCTCGGGGGGTGCCCGGCTCAGAGGGGCTAGGTTTGGAGCTGGGGGTCAGGGTTGTGGGGGATGGGGTCGGGGGTGCCTGGCTCAGAGGGGCTGGGCTCGGAGCTGGAGATCAGGGCTGTGGGGGGATGGGGTCGGGGGGTGCCCGGCTCAGAGGGGCTAGGCTCGGAGCTCCGGGAGCCCCCCAGCCACCGCGGCGCCCGGGCTGCAGCGGCCGCGAGAGGGGCTCCCGGAGTGGGGGGGGGGGAAGCAGGGCCGGCTCCAGGCACCCAAGCACATGCTAGGGGCAGCTCCTGGTAAGGGGCGGCAGGGGGAGCGCGGCGCGGCATTCCGCGGCGGCGATCTGGAGGGGGTTCCAACGGTGCTCGGCTGGGGGGGGGCGGCGCTTTTTTTTGCTGCTTGGGGCAGCAAAAAAGCTAGAGCCGGCCCGGGGGGGGGGGAAGGGAAGCAGCGCCCAGGATGCAGGGAGGGAGATGGGGTCCTGCTGCTGCCCCAAGTCTCCCCAGGGCAGCGCTGTACAGGGCGCCGCCGGGCTGGGCAGGGGGTGCGGATCCCAGCTCCCGCTGGCAGGGCGAGTGGCTGGGCCAGGGCCGGCTCCCGGCAATGCCGCCCCAATCAAAAAAATAAAAAAGGGGGGCCGGAGTGCCACCCCAAGCACGTGCTTGGAGGGCTGGTGCCTAGAGCCGGCCCTGCAGGGGGCAGCACCCCAGATGGAGTCACTTCATGTGACTGTGAGAAGCAGGCCAAGGAAAAGAAGGGCCAGTGAGGGGGGAATAGAACTCAGGAATAGGTTTGGGCGTTTGGATAACGAGGTGGAGGGGCAGCAGGTGGCGACTGAAGGTGGGAGGGTGAGAAAGAAGAGAAGAGCAGCTAGTCCGATAGAGAGAGGGGAGGAGTTGATGGAGACAGCACCAATTCTGGGCCCCGGGAGGATTCAGGAAGGCATAAGGGGGAGCATAAGAGAAGATAGGAACAGACACAGGTCAGGACTAGAGGGATCGGAGACTAGATTACTAGATCGCACTGTTGCCAGGCAACGGCAGGTGTATGTGATTGGAGACTCTTTACTGAGGAGATTGGACAGGCCTGTGACCAGGGCGGACCCGGAGAACAGAAGGGTGTGCTGTCTCCCGGGCGCAAAGATACGCGATGTGGACCTGCGGTTGAAAAGGATCCTAAAAGGAGCAGGTAAGAACCCCTTGATAATCCTTCATGTGGGAACGAATGACACGGCTAGGTTCTCGTTAGAGAGGATCAGGGGAGATTATGCCAGGCTGGGGAAGACGCTCAAGGAGATAGAGGCTCAGATTATCTTTAGTGGGATTCTGCCCGTTCCGAGGGAAGGGCAGCAAAGGGCTGATAGGATTGTGAGAATAAATAGTTGGCTAAGGGAGTGGTGCTATAAGGAGGGCTTTGGGATGTATGGCCACTGGGAGGCTTTCGGGGACAGACACCTGTTCTCGCGGGATGGGCTTCACCTGAGTAGGGAAGGAAATAGACTTCTGGGAGGGAGGCTGGCTCATCTAATCAAAAGAGCTTTAAACTAGGAAGTTTGGGGAGACGGTTGGGAGATGCACAGTTAATCTCCACGCCAGATTCCAGTATGGAAAAGGTGAGTAAAATGAGAGGAGACATAGCCGGGGAGATGAGATTGGACATAGGAAGGACGGGGGGACGGACACAAGGAGGCCCGCAACATATAGTGCTGCTAATGGGAGACGGGCTAAACGACATACATTAGGGTGTTTATACACCAATGCCAGAAGCCTAGGTAATAAAATGGAGGAATTGGAGCTCTTGGTCCAGGAACTGAAACCGGATATCGTAGGAATAACAGAAACGTGGTGGAATGGCAGCCACGACTGGAACACAGGTATGGAGGGGTATGCGCTGTTTAGGAAAGACCGGAACAAGGGTAAAGGTGGGGGGGTGGCATTGTATGTCAATAGTGAAATAAACTGTAAAGAAATAATAGTGGATGGATTAGACAACACAGAGTCCGTCTGGGCAATACTCACACTGGGTAATAGGACTACTAGAGCCACTCCGGGGATAGTGCTTGGAGTGTGCTATAGACCGCCGGGATCGACCCAGGATATGGATAAGGAACTATTTAATGTGTTTAGAGAAGTAATTACTAACAGAAACTGTGTAATTATGGGGGACTTTAACTTCCCGGATATAGATTGGGGAACAAACGCTAGTAGCAATAACAGGGCTCAGATGTTCCTAGAAGTGCTTGCTGATCAATTCCTCCATCAAGTGGTAACTGAACCGACGAGGGGGGAGGCCATTTTAGATTTGATTCTAGCAAGTAGTGAGGACCTCGTTGAGGAAGTGGTAGTAGGGGACAATTTGGGCTCCAGTGATCATGAGCTAATTCGGTTTAAAATACATGGAAGGAGTAACAGAATTAAATCAAAGACTAGGGTTTATAATTTTAAAAAGGCCAATTTTAACAAACTAAGGGGACTGGTAAGGGAAGTGGATTGGGCAAACGTATTAATGGATTTAAAAGCAGAAGAAGCCTGGGATTACTTTAAGTTAAAGATGCATGAGCTGTCGGAGGTCTGTATTCCAAAAAAGGGAAAAAGATTACTAAGCAAGAGATTTAGACCGAGCTGGATGAGCGACCGACTCAAAGGGGCGATTAGGAAAAAACAGGAAGCGTACAAAGAGTGGAAGAGGGGAGGGATCAGTAAGGAAATGTACCTAAGTGAAGTCAGAGAATGTAGAGATAGAGTGAGAAAGGCCAAAGGCCGTGTAGAGTTGGACCTAGCGAGGGGAATTAAAAGCAATAGTAAGAGGTTTTACAGCCACATAAATAGGAAGAAAGCAAAGAAAGAAGAAGTGGGACCGCTGAAGACTACTACCGGAGAGGAGATTAAAGACAATCTAGGCATGGCGCAATATCTTAATGAATATTTTGCATCGGTGTTTAATGAGGCCAATGAAGGTATTAGGGATACTAGCACCACTATAGAGGGGCACTCGGGATGGGGGATTACCGTATCCGAGGTAGAAACAAAACTTGAACGCCTTAATGGGGCTAAGTCGGGAGGACCGGACGATCTACATCCGAGAATATTGAAGGAATTGGCGCGGGAAATAGCAGGCCCGTTAGCGATAATATTTAATGAATCTGTAAACTCGGGGGTGGTCCCGTTAGACTGGAGAATAGCTAATGTGGTTCCTATTTTCAAGAAAGGGAAAAAAAGTGATCCGGGTAACTACAGGCCTGTTAGTCTAACATCTGTAGTGTGCAAGGTGTTAGAGAAAATTCTGAAAGAGAAACTAGTGGAGGACCTGGAGGGTAGTGGCAATTGCGATAAATTACAACATGGTTTTACGAAGGGCAGATCGTGCCAAACGAATCTGATCTCCTTCTTTGAGAAAGTAACGGATTTATTAGATAAGGGAAATGCGGTGGACCTAATATACCTGGATTTCAGTAAAGCGTTTGATACTGTACCCCATGAGGAATTATTGGTTAAACTGAAAAACATGGGGATCGATATGAAAATCCAGAAGTGGATAAGGAATTGGTTAATGGGCAGAATGCAGCGGGTCGTATTAAAGGGTGAACTGTCAGGTTGGAGGGAGGTTACTAGTGGAGTGCCTCAAGGTTCGGTTTTGGGACCCATTTTATTTAATCTATTTATAACTGACCTCGGAACCGATTGCAGGGGTGGGCTGATAAAGTTTGCGGATGATACGAAGGTGGGAGGAGTTGCAAATTCGGAGGAGGATAGGGATATTCTGCAGGGAGACTTGAATGAGCTTGTGAATTGGAGTGTCAGAAATAGGATGAAATTTAATAGTGAAAAGTGTAAGGTGATGCACTTGGGGATGACTAATAACAATTTTAGTTACAAGATGGGGACGCATTGGTTAGAAGTAACGGAAGAGGAGAAGGACCTAGGGGTCCTTGTGGACCGCAGGATGACTATGAGTCGACAATGTGACGTGGCTGTGAAAAAAGCCAATGCTGTCTTGGGATGCATTAGGCGAGGTATATCTAGTAGGGATAAGGAGGTCCTGCTTCCGTTGTATACGGCGCTGGTGAGACCTCATTTGGAGTACTGCGTGCAGTTCTGGTCTCCCATGTTTAAAAAAGATGAACTCAAACTGGAACGGGTGCAGAGAAGGGCCACTAGGATGATCAGAGGAATGGAAAAGCTGTCGTACGAAAGGAGACTAGAGGAGCTTGGGTTGTTTAGTCTGACAAAGCGAAGGCTGAGAGGGGATATGATTGCTCTCTTTAAATATATTAGAGGGATTAATACAAGGGAGGGAGAAGAATTATTCCAGCTTAGTACTAACGTGGATACCAGAACGAATGGATACAAACTGGCCGTGGGGAAGTTCAGACTTGAAATTAGACGAAGGTTTCTGACCGTCAGAGGGGTGAAATATTGGAACGGCCTACCGAGGGAAACGGTGGGGGTGACGGACCTGTCTGGTTTTAAGATAAAGTTAGATAAGTTTATGGAGGGAATGGTTTAATGGTAAAACATAGTAGTCAAGGAAAGCCAAGCAATGGTAGGTAAATAGTATAATGGCTAACAGGGGTCAGGCTAGAGACTCTTGCCTATATGCTCGGGGTTTTACTGATCGCCACATTTGGGGTCGGGAAGGAATTTTCCTCCAGGTCAGATTGGCTGAGCCTCTGGAGGTTTTTCGCCTTCCTCCGCAGCATGGGGCAGGGATCTCTAGCAGGAGGGTCTCTGCCGATTGAAGTCACTAAAAACAGGATTGGGGACTTCAACAGCAGAGTCCAGCGAAGGGGTAGGGACGGTTTTATGGCCTGCAGCATGCAGGGGGTCAGACCAGATGATCATAATGGTCCCTTCTGACCTTAAAGTCTATGAGTCTATGAGTCTATGAGATAACAGGGCACCGGAGTCCAGTGAGGGATGTGGGGGCCCAGCGGCAGTGGGACACCGGCCTGCAGAGAGCGCTCCAAGGCTGGAAACGAGCTAATTCCCAGGACACGAGCAGGAGGCGCCGCAGGGGTGAGTCCCGCGCGCATATACACGGATCTATCCCTCACCCCTTGCGGGAAATGAACAGCTTCACTTGTCCCTTTTGGCCAGGTCCCACCACCTGTTCCTGCACCTCCAGTAAACAAGCAGAAATGTCACTAACCCCTGGCAGAAATAGAGCCCCTTGCACAGCTGATGTGTGGCAATGCCAGCGTGGTTTAAATGCTCCCCTTCAGACTGTGCCTGTGTGCGCTCCTGGAAGCGGCCGGCGTTTCCCTCCGGCTCCTCGGCAGAGGCGCGGCCAGGCTGGTGCTGGGGGTGGGAGCAGCACCTGGGAGCCGGACAGGTTGGTCGCTTTCTGGAGGCCGAGGAGCTCAGCTCCCCATCGCCCCGACCCACAGATCCCCGGGAGGGGCGGGGAGCTGGCCTGGCCCTGCAGCCCCTGGCCTGCGGCTGGCACCGCTCAGCGAGCGCGGATGGAGCCCGACGGCCCCCCCCCAGCCCCTGCTCGGCCCCACGGCCCCAGGGGCAGCCACAACGGGCCGGCGACTCCCCGACATCCCGGGGTAACGCTCAGCAACGCCGGGAACCGCCGGACGCAGCTAGTGGAACCCTCCCGCCCCCCGGCCCCGCGTGTGTCCCTGCGCCCCCTGCTGGACGGGACGGGCCCTGATCTGTGTGTGGGGCGGGGTGGGGGAGTGGACACATGTGGCCCCACAGGCGTGTCGGGATCAGGCTGCCCAGCCCAGCTCCGGGTGTCTGTGCCCGGGGGCCTCATCCTGTGTGTCCTGTTCCCACCCCCTGCCCCCCCCCAGCCCCGGCCCATCCCGCCGGGGGGGGGGGTGGCTTTGGGTTCCAGCAATGTCCCAGGTGCCCGTCAGTCTGGGCTCTGCCCCCTGACACACAGGGGTCCCCCTGTGCCCCCCACAACCTAACAGAGGGTCTGTCTCTCTGTGCCCCCCCACTTCCCATGGGTGGCCTCCAGGGATGAGCCCCCCCCTTCACACAACCTCCACTGGGGGCAATATCTGGGGGGAGCTGGGGGGGGATTCCTGGAGGCAGGGGAGCCTTGTCCTCTTCCATGCCCCAGCCCCCCAGGGGACGATTTCTCCCCCATGTGCGCCTCCCCCCGCATCTGCCAGGGCCAGACCCCCCCCTCGAAGGAGCAGCGGGGGCGGGGCTGGAGTTCGCTATAGAGTCCGTCTGGAGTTCCCCTGAGGCTGCAGCGACCGGATTGCTACACCGCCCCCCCCCACCCCCCGTGTCTGGGCCGGGCAAGGGAGGTGCTTCGTGCCAGCTCCGCTCCCCCCACCTCCTACTTCCCCCAGCAGCGACAGGCGATGGGGCGAATCCCCCACAGACCGGGCGGCCCTTGGACGGGGATTCTCCTGGCAGGTCAGAGGGGAGAACGTGGGACCCAGGTGTCCGGGACACAAAGGCCTCCAATAGGAGCCCGTGTCAATGAAAGCCGAGGGGCTGCGGGTCGGGACTGAGGGGCACCGGCAGAGCTGGGTGAGGGGACCCCAGGGCTGGGGTAGCAGGAGGGGGGGTCTGACACTTCCCTCCCCAGACTGGTTCCATCCCAGGCTCCCCCGAGGCTGCGCCCCAAAGCCCTGGGGACCCCATAGAAGCCCCATTGTTCCCCCCAGCTTCTGCTTTGCATGGGGAGATTAGCAGGGATCAGCTGTTTGTGTCTCTGTCCCAGAGCACTGGGGTGGGGGGAGACACCCAGACCCCCCCCACTGAACTCCCTCCCCCAGATCTAGCAGGCGGAACCAGCCCCACGCAGAGACCCAGGGACCTGGCACCCCACGGGGGGAGGGGGGAGAAGGGAGAAGACCCCTCCCCCGCCCCAGAGGTTCCTTCCTCCAAAGCGAAGGGGAAGTGGGCGGACGAGGCTGGGAGGGGAAGTCTGAGGCCGGAGGGGCCCCATGGGGCTGCCCTGCCTGTGGGTCCGGACTCCAGGGTCCCGGCCCAGAGACGCCGCCCCTGGGTCGAGGCAGGTCCCGCTGCAGGAAAAGGCGCCGGGCGGCACCTGGCGAGGGGTCCCTTGCAGCTGAGAGGGTGGAGTGGGGGCAGGGGGGACCCAGGTGTCCGGGACACACAGGGCTGTAACAGGAGACAGTGCAAATGAAAGCAGAGGGGCTGCAGGTCGGGAGTGAGGGGCACCAGTTAGTATCAGTCTCTCTGGTCTCCCCCCACCCGCAGCCTCCGTCCTGGGCTCCTGCCTCCAGCCGGCGCCGGCCCAGACCCCAGTGACCATCACCCCGCCGAGCCCCGTGGTGGGAGGGGGCGTCAGCCTGGCCCCACCGCCACCGCCAGAGAACTTGGTGATCTGCAGCTGGTTCCGATCAGCGACCGTGACTGATGAAAAGAGCCGGATCCTCAGTTACAGTCCAGCTACAAGCCCCCCTCAGACCCCCGGCCCGGCCCACACGGGGCGGGAGACAGCGGGGCCGAGCTGCGCCCTGAACATCGCGGGGTTAACGCTCAGCGACACCGGGACCTACACGGTGCAGATACAGACCCCTGCTTTCCTCTCCATCCCAGTGACTCTGCGCGTCTATGGTAAGTGTCACCCCCAGGAGCTGGGCTGACCCTGGGCCCTGCCCTTCCCCTCCCCCCCCCCAGCGATGGGGCTTTGGGCGTCTCCCCCAGGGATGAGCCCTGCTGGTGAGGGGCTGTCAGGGGCCTGTGGGGGGGTTGGGCCCCCCAGGGTGGGGGTGTCCCCGGATCCCCAGGGTGTCTCTGACCCCTCCATGTTTCCCCAGAGCTGCAGGCTGCACAGTGCGGTGTGTACGACCAGCTGCGGAGATGAGGCCCCCCAGGGGCCCTGGTGCATGCTGGGAAGACCCCTGTATCACGGGGGGGGGGTCAGACCCACCTGTTCTTTTACACCCACTTTGCTCAGTTTTGGAGCCTACGGGGGAGGGGGGCTCATGATGTCACTGTGGGGCCCTTTGCACCAGGGCTCCCCAAATCCAGCCCCCCCCCGCTGTCTGCAGCGGGGGGGGGGAGCCGGGCACTGTTGGGGGGGTCACACTCACCAGTCCCTGAAGGTGAAACTGGACCCATAGCACCCAGCCAGGGGGGGGGCTGACCCTGGGGGGCTCAGTGGGGGGCACTGGGACCAGCTGGCATCCAGGAGCCGGAGGGCCGGAGCCAGAGCTGGGGGCTGGCACCTGCCCAGGGAGCTGGCGAATGCCCAGATCCCACGTGCGGGTAGTGACCAAGTCCCCCGGCGAGGCCCAGTGGGGGCAGCTCATGGCGGGGGGGAGGGAGGCTCTGCCTGTCAGCGTCTCCAGGGCATTGCTGGGCTCAGCTCTGGCTCCGGGACGGGTCGTCCCTCGCGCCCAGTGAGTGGCTGGGGCTGTCCCCTGACAACCGGACCCTCACAGTGCTGGGTGTCACCCGGGGCGACGCTGGCGCCTACCAGGGCGAGGTCGGGAACCCTGTCAGCACCAACCGCAGTAAGCCCAGCACCGTGACGCTGGCCTGTGAGTAACTGCAGCCCCGTCCCCCGGCCGCGCTGCCCCTGGCCCTGCCGGCATCACCCAGCCACAGAGATGCGGCTGCCTCTGGGGTGGGACATGGCACCTGTTTATACTTGGTCTTACTGGTGCCATCCCTCCCCCTGATCTCCTCCCACTGTGTGTAGATGGGCCAGACTCCGCCAGGATAGACCCCCCAGGACCCATCGGCCTGACCCTCGGGTCCCCTCTGACCCTGACGTGTGTCACCGAGTCCGTCCCAGCCCCGAGCTATCACTGGGTTCTCAATGGCACCGACACTAACGAGCAGCGGCGGCTCCAGGCAGCAGCGCTCCAAGCGCGTGCCTGGGGCGACAAGCCGCGGGGGGGCCCTGCCGGTCCCTGCGAGGGCGGCAGTCAGGGAGCTCTCGGCGGCTTGCCTGTGGGAGGTCCGCCAGTCCCGCAGCTTCAGCGGCAATTCGGCCGTGGATACACCGAAGCCGCGGGACCGGCAGACCTCCCGCAAGCAAGCTGCCGAACGCCGCCTGACTGCCGTGCTTGGGGCGGCAAAAAAACTAGAGCCGCCCCTGCTAACAAGACCGGGAGCAGCTTGACCATTAATAGCACAACCTTGGATCAGGTGGGCACGTACAAGTGCCAGGCTCACAACCCCTCACGGCTAGCACGGAGATCGAGGTGCCGGTGAGTAGCCGGGCACCACACCCCCCTCTGTCTGTCCAGCCTGTGCCCCACTCCGGATCTGTCCTGTCTCCAGCCGGGCTCCCTGTCTGCATGGGACGTCCACTGTCACTCTGTGCACCAACCCCGCGGGTCAGCACCGTTCCTGCACCCTGGGCTCTCCCTGGCTCTGGAGCCGGGTCTGGGGTCTTCAGCTCAGTTCTGGATTCACCCCTTGTCACGGAGTATTGGGGGACTCAGGGCCCTGCACCCCCGGCTTCCTGCGATTCACCATGACTCTCAGCCAGCCAGTAAAGCAGAAGGTTTATTTGGATGACAGGAATACAGTCCAAGACAGGTCTTGCATGCACAGACAACAGGACCCCCTCAGTTAAGTCCAGCTTGGGGTCCCCGGGCATTCCAGCCCGCCCCCCTTCGGGGGGGGGTCAGAGCCATCTCTGTCTCCCAGCCATCTCTCCAGCTCGCTACCAGCACTCTGCCTTCAGCGACCCCTCCCACAGCCTTTGTCCAGTTTCCCTGGCTCAGGAGTCACCTGGCCTCCAACCCCTTCCTGGGTTCTCATGTTACACACCCAGGAATGCGCCCCCGGGCAGATCCCATCCTCCAATGCAGACTATCCCAGCACACTCCCCTGTCAGCATTCACAGACCACAGTGAGAACAGGCCCAGTTCGTCACATCTCCCCCCTTCGAGACCGAACTGAGCAGGGTCACTTTAGCCAGTGACCCGGGGAAGTTCGAACCTACCCCCGTTCCCATGGATGCCCCCGCATCCCTCCCATTCCTTGGTGAGAATTACACCAGGCCCCTCCAGTTTCACGCCCCCCCTTAGGTTGGGGTGCTTGATGGCACTCGCAGTTCGCATGTGGGAAGGTTTATGCGGCCTGTGCCCTTTTCCCACCCCCCTACCTCTGGGGCTCCAACTGGGCTGTGGTCTTCTCCCAGCGCTCCAGTCTGGAGGTCTGTGCTTTGGGCTCTCTTGGTTCAGAGCCGCCCTTTTTACCTTGGCCACCCTCCGGAAAGGCTCCTCTATGCTGGGCAAGGGTCCTAAAGCTGTTTTCCCCTTGTCCCAGGCCTTCCTCCCCCTCTGACAGGGGTCACAGGATCCGCAGTACTGTCGGACAGTAACAAAGACCCCAGGCCAGTAAAAGCTCCGTAGCAGCCTCTGCTGGGTACGCCAGGTTCCCTGGTGCCCTGAGAGAGGAATGTCATGGGCCCGGCACAGCAGCTGGCGGCGATACTTCTGGGGTACCACCAGCTGCCTCCTGCTCCCCCCTGACTCCATTTTCCCTGGGGGAGCCCATTCTCGGTACAGGAACCCCTTCTCCCACAGGAACCTTTTCCGGCCACCTCGTCCCATGGTCTGTACCGCATTGAGGTCGGCCAGGTCCCTTATCTTCCGCAAGGAGGGATCTTTCTGCACCTCGGCCTGGAACTCAGCAGCTGGGACAGGGATGGCCACCTGCTCTTTCTCGCCCGCTGGGTCCGAAGCTGCAGCCTCCCTGAGCCGCGTCCCTGGGCGTTCCCTCCCCACCAGGTTAGGGTCCTGCGCCTCAGGCAAGGCACCCCCCCCAAGGCCAGGGCGCAGTGCCCCTCGCCGGCTCTGACCGCGGGTCACAACTAAGGCGGTCTGGGGGCTGCTTGGCCAGTCCTCTAGGTCCCCCCCCATCAACACCTCAGTGGGCAAATGGTGGTGCACTCCCACGTCCTTGGGGCCCTCCTTGGCCCCCCATTTCAGGTGTACCCTCGCTACGGGAACCTTGAATGGGGTCCCGCCCACCCCGGTCAGGGTCAGGAAGGTGTTGGGCACCACCCGATCTGGGGCCACCACCTCGGGCCGGGCCAGTGTCACCTCTGCGCCCGTGTCCCAGTAACCATAAACTTTCTTCCCATCCACCTCCAGGGGAACAAGGCACTCGCTCCGCAGGGACAGCCCCGCGCCAACCCTGTAAACGGAGAACTTTGAATCCGGAGCATCTGGCCCCCCAGAGAAGCTGGCCTGGGGCTCTCCTCCCTCCTTAGCAGGTGGTACTCTGCCAGCCCCCCTTTCCTGGGAATGCTGCCTCTCGCCGGGCTGGGTCTCTACCCAGTCAACCCTCTGTGGGTTCGGCCTGCTCAGTCTGTCCCTGAGCCTGGGGCACTGGGCCCGTATGTGGCCCTTTTGGCCACAGTGGTAGCAGCCCATGTCCCATGGGTCCCCTTGAGTGGGTCGGATGGTCCTGATGCCGGATGTTCCCCTCTGATGGGGTTTTTCTGTATTTTCCCACGGGGAGGTCCCATGGTGACTCTCTCTCTGCGTTGTGGTGGGATTGCTCCTTTGGGACTCCTCCCTTTTATCTCCTGACCGGCTCTTTACGAACTCATCGGCCAGCCGGCCTGCCTGTCGCGGGTTCTCTGGCTTTCTGTCCACCAACCACAGCCTCAGGTCAGATGGGCACCGCTCATACAGTTGCTCCAGTACCAGCAGTTTGACCAGGTCCTCCTTCGTCTGGGCCCCATCAGCCCACTTGCTGGCGTATCCTTCCATGCGGGCGGCTAGTTGCAGATATGAGATCTCAGGGGTTTTATCCTGACCCCGGAACCTTTCCCGGTACATCTCAGGAGTCAGCCCAAACTCTTGTAGCAGGGCCTTTTTGAATAGTTCGTAGTCCCCTTTCTCTGCCTCTTCCAGTTGGCGGTACAATGCCACGGATTTGGGGTCCAGTAAGGGGGTAAGGACCCGGAGTCTGTCCGCGGGATCAACCCGGTGCAGCTCGCAGGCCGTCTCAAAGGCCTCCAGGAAGTCATCCATGTCCTCCCCCTCCTTGTATGGGGCCATGATGCACTTATCAAAGCTCCGTGCAGTCCTGGGTCCCCCCTCACTCACCGCAGCCGGGGGTTCGCTGCCCTTCAATCTCGCCAGTTCCAGGTCATGCTGACGCTGTCTCTCATTCTCCTCCCGTTCATGCTGTCTCTGTCTCTCTTCACGCTGATGCTGTCTCTCTTTCTCCTCCCGTTCACGCTGATGCTGTCTCTCTTTCTCCTCCCGTTCATGCTGTCTCTGTTGTTCACGATCCTCCAGCTCTCTCAGTTTTAGCTCTTTCTCCCATTCCAGCCAATTCCGCTCCACGGATGCCGAACGTCGCCGGGGGGATCCCCTGCTGGACGGGAGGGTCACGGCGCCTTCGGTATTTGCTGGGCTCCTCCCCACCCTTCCCCTAGGCATAGGAAGGAGGGGTCTCGGGAAGCCCTCAGCAGCCGGCTGACCACTCCCAGCTGGGACAGACTCTGGTGCCTGCGCTGCATTTGCCAGGCTGCTTCCCTGAGACACAGGGATCAGTTCATTCGCGCGATCTTCCGCCTCCAGCCGGGCAATGAGCTGTTCTTTGGTGAGCCTCCCAATGCGCAGCCGCCTCTGCTTGCACAGCTCCACCAGGTCGCTCTTAAGCCGCTTGGCATACATCTTCCTGCTGGCCACTCACCGGCCTGTGTGCTCACAGCTCCCCACAGTTCCCAGGGGGCCCCCTAGTGTGCCAGCCCTTCTCGAGGTCACCACCTCTCTGCCAGGGTCGAGCTGCAGACTCCTCCGCCCCTGGGACCACTCGCTGCGATCCCCCCGGGGGACCCTGTTACTGCAAAAGTCCTTCTCGCTGGTCACACACTCCCAGGGGTAATAACCGTCTCTCTCCCACTCTTCAGCAGGCCTGGTCCCCGTCAATCCCCCTTCGTTTTACTGCTCCCCAGTCACTTACTGCAGGAAGTGCCGTCCACGGGGTGCAGTAGATCCCACCGCTGCCACCAGTTGTCACGGAGTATTGGGGGACTCAGGGCCCTGCACCCCCGGCTTCCTGCGATTCACCATGACTCTCAGCCAGCCAGTAAAGCAGAAGGTTTATTTGGATGACAGGAATACAGTCCAAGACAGGTCTTGCATGCACAGACAACAGGACCCCCTCAGTTAAGTCCAGCTTGGGGTCCCCGGGCATTCCAGCCCGCCCCCCTTCGGGGGGGGGTCAGAGCCATCTCTGTCTCCCAGCCATCTCTCCAGCTCGCTACCAGCACTCTGCCTTCAGCGACCCCTCCCACAGCCTTTGTCCAGTTTCCCTGGCTCAGGAGTCACCTGGCCTCCAACCCCTTCCTGGGTTCTCATGTTACACACCCAGGAATGCGCCCCCGGGCAGATCCCATCCTCCAATGCAGACTATCCCAGCACACTCCCCTGTCAGCATTCACAGACCACAGTGAGAACAGGCCCAGTTCGTCACACCCCTCGGGCTCTGTTCCCCAGGGGACGCTCCCGTCTGTCTGGATCAGACACTGCTCTATCACCTGTCACTGCCTGCGCCAATCCCGCTCCCCGTGCTGGGCGCTCTCGGCTAGTTCACTGTCAGTCCAGCCACATCCCCCTTCGCTCTGGTCCTGTCCAGGGCCCAGCTCCACCCCGTGGGCTCTGTCCTGTGGGGGCTGCTCCCAGCCATGCCGCAGCTGGGCCGGACGCCACCTGTCGCTTTCCAAGCGGTGCCCGACCCGTCCGATCAGTCCGAGTGCCCTGCTCTGTGCCCGTCTCTCCCTCCCAGCTCCGTCCTGTCTCTGCCCCCCGCCCCTCCGGGGCATCTGTCCCCTGTGGAACGCCCCACTGCAGCTCCGACAGCACATTCCTGTCCACCTGGTGCCTCCGGCTGGTTCCCACCTGGGCCGGGCATGTGGCCATGGCTCTGCCGGGGTTGGGGGGGGGTGTCGGTCTGTACCCACTATCAGCCTACGGGCTGGCTCCAGGCCCCCAGCCGTGCACCGGGTCTGTGTCCCCACCTGAGATCTGGGCGCTGCTGGCCCCGGCGCTGTCTCCTGGGGGTGGGTAGCGGGTGGGGCAGATTGGGTGGGGAGGGGGAGGCACCATCTCTCTGAGCCGCTGTTTCCTCCTTCACTTTCTTGATTCTCTCCTGGGACTTACTGGCTCCTTCCTGGTGCGCCTGCCCCCCAAGGCCCCCATGCTGCTCGGTGCCCCCCAGCAAGGGGTGCTGGAGAGTGAATTAGCCAGCGGGCAGGACAGGGAGCTCGGAGGGGGACAGGGTGATGGGGGGGGGCTGCCCTGAGGGAACAGACGGGAGGGGATGTTCCAAGCCCCCCGGGCGGGGGGGTTGTGTCACGGAGTGTGAGGGGACACAAGGTCCTGCCCCCCCCGGCTTCCTGCGATTCACCATGACTCTCAGACAGCCAGTAAAGCAGAAGGTTTATTTAGACGACAGGATCACAGTCCAAGACAGGTCTTGCAGGCACAGACAACAGGACCCCCCCACACTTAGGCGCATCTTGGGGTCTCAGGGCGCCCCAGCCCCCTTGGGAGGTCAGAGCCCCGTCTGCCTCCCAGCCATCTCTCCAGGTAGCTCCTCCAACTCTCCCTTCAGCGACCCCTCCCACAGCCTTTGTTCAGTTTCCCGGGCCAAGGTGTCACCTGGCCTCTAACCCCTTCCTGGGTTCTCATGTTACATGCTCAGGTATTCTCCCTCGGTCAGTCTCCCATCCCCCAATGCAGTCTATCCTAGCCACACTCCCCTGTCAGCATTCACAGACCACAGTAAGAACAGGCCCAGTTCGTCACACCTCTCCCCCCTTCGAGACCGAACTGAGCGGGGTCACTTTAGCCAGTGGAGTCCGGACTCCCCCTCCCCAGTCGGACTCTCGTGGGCCGTGGGGAGAACTCAGGGGGCCTGGGGCTGTGAGGCCCTTGCTGAGCTATGGGGCTGGGTAGGAATGGGGGGCAGTGCTAGGCTGGGGGGCTGCCCCCGTCACCCCACTGGGTCTCCCTGATCTCCCCGGGGTCAGTGAGAGCGGCTGTGGCTGACTGCCCATGATGCACCAGCGGGGTCACCCCCACCCCCGGCCTGGGTCTGGGATGGGCAGCTCCGTCCGGGTCGGGGGGTCGGCAAGGAACCGGCACACGGCTGTGCCCACGGGGCGTCCGGTGGCACCAAGAGACCTGTGGGGTCGCGACTGAGTCCGGCCTGAACTGTCATGGGATCGGCTTGAAAACCCTGCTGTCGGGCCGAAGCCTGGGAGCCGGAGCGTCGCTCTCCCTTTGAACCACAGCCGAGAGTCTCCCAAAAATCACAGGATTCCGAGAGCCAGAGCCTCAGGGAGGCACCCATAACTGTGAGACTCGACGCCGGGGAGACGGACCCTCTGCTGGACCCCAGAAGGCGACCGCCCGCCTCCGCAGCTCTGAGGGGCAAAGGGCGAAGGACCCTTCCCACGACACCGCAGGACCCTTCCCACAACCTCACATGGCAGCAACACCAGCACCCTTGCCCCAGTCCCGCAGGACAGCAGCCCCAATCCCGCATGGAGCAACACGGACACATGGTAACGCGCTCTCTGTTCCCTGCACAGAAATGCTGCCCAGGCCCACGGTGATGCCAAACCAAACCCTCGTGCTAGAGAACGGGACCTTCACCCTCACGTGTAACAGCTCCCCCAGTGCCGACACCGTGCTCTGGCTCCGGGATGAGGCGTCCCTTGCGCCCAGTGATCGACTGGGGCTGTCCCCTGACAACCGGACCCTCACGGTGCTGGGTGCCATCCGGGACGACGCCGGCGCCTACCAGTGCAAGGTCGGGAACCCCATCAGCACCAACCGCAGTGAGCTCAGCACCGTGACGGTGGCCTGTGAGTAACTGCAGCCCCGTCCCCCGGCCGCGCTGCCCCTGGCCCTGCCGGCATCACCCAGAGATGCAGCTGCCTCTGGGGTGGGAAACGGGCAGATTATACGGGGCCCCCTCACCTGGTGTTGAGGTTTGGTCCCTCTTGGGCATGATACAGGGGCTGTTTATATGGGGACTCTTCGCGCTGTGCTGAGTTACGACCCCCTGGGGCAGAGGGCTGCGGCTGGTTATACAGGGATCCCTCGCTGGTACCCCGCCTGATGCCCTCCCTCTCTGTGTAGATGGGCCGGACTCAGCCAAGATAGACCAGTCGGGATCCATTACCCTCGGGTCCCCTCTGACCCTGACGTGCGTCGCCGACTCCGTCCCAGCCCCGAGCTATTGCTGGGTTCTCAATGGCACCGACACTAAGGAGACCGGGAGCAGCTTGACCTTTAACCCCACGACCTGGGCTCAGCAGGGCACGTACGAGTGCCGGGTTCACAACCCCGGCACCTGCTGCACTGCCTCGGCGTCTGTCGCCGTGTGGGTGACAGGGACGGGTGAGTCCCCGGGATGGAGCAACGCGCTGCAGACACAGAGATCCCAGTGCTGGCACCAATGCCCCAGTGTGGCGCTAGGGGGTGCTGGGCTGCAGGGAGCCGGGTGGGGGGATTGTGGCTGAACGTCTGATCCAACCTCCCCCCGCATCTCTCCTCCAGACGCCTCTCCCCCAGCTCTCTCTGCCGGGGCCGTCGCCGGGATCGTCATCGGGTCACTGGTGGGGGCAGCACTGGTCGGAGTCGGGATCTATTTCCTCTGTGAGTAACAGCCCCTCCCCCCCTGGAGAGCCAGGACTTCTGGGTTCTATCCCTGGCTCTGGGAGGGGAGTGGGGTCTAGTGGTTAGAGCGGGGGGGCTGGGAGCCAGGACCCCAATTCCAGCATCTCTGCTGATTCCTCCCAGACACTCGCTGCCGGAACGAGACCCCCAAGGAGAACGGGGCACCCGTCCTGGTGTATGAGAACCTACCCCCTACATCCTGGGCAGGGCCAGTGGTGAGTGACAAGGGCTCAGACCCACCCCCTGCTAGTGCTCTGTGGGTGCCCCTCAGTCCTGACCTGCAGCCCCCAGCCAGTTTACCCTGTCCCCTTTGGGCGGGGGAGGGGGGCTTACTCAAACCCTGGGTCCCATTGACTGTCCCAGGGTCCCACCCCCACCCCCTGAGCTCAGCTGGGGGGTCTCTGGGGTCTGGTGCTAATGACTCCCTTGCCTCTGTCTCCCCCAGGCCCAGCCCGGGAACCCCCCTGACCCCAGCCCCACGTACCAGGTGAGCACCGGCCCCTTGCGCTGTATCCTCCCCTTGAGCGGGGTTTGGACCCAGTGGGGGAAGGGGGAGCTGCCCCCCCAACAAGCCCTATGGCTGGGAACGGGGCTGGTTATCACATCCCAGAGCTGGGGGGGGGCAGAGTGAGCCAGAGGGGGACCAGCTGGGAGCCCCAGGGCTGAAGGGAGGGGCTGGGGGGGGCCCAGCACTCGGGCTTTTGGGGCTCGGTGGGGGGATGGGCCCCTGGGGTGGGAGGGACTGTTGGGGGAAGTGGGGGGCTGAGCCCTACGGGACGGGGTTCCCAGCTCTACCCTGGGGCATCTCTGGCTGATTCGTCCCCGTTTCCCCCAGACGCTGCAGCCCCGACAGCTGGACGTGTACGAGGAGCTGAAAAAGTGACGCCCCCTCCTGCCCCCAGTGCATGGCACAGGGCACCGAGGGGTTCACAGGGCCCCCGGCTCTGACGTCTCCAGACCAGCCCCCAAAGGGGCTCGGAAGGTCCCTGCCCAGAGCCGGCAGCGCTGGGTGCAGTGACTGTGGTGAGCCGTGTGCCGGGGGCACGGCCGGAGCTGTGTCTGGCCTGGGTCCCAGCGGCTGGTTCCAGCCGGGCAGCGGGAGGCGCCAGGCCCGTCCCTGGCAGACAGGAGGCACCGGGCCGTTCTCTCTGTGCCCGGTTCTGGGGGCACTGGGTGGTGCCGAGCTCGCCAGGCGGCTGGTTCCACCCGGAGCCAGGCCCCAGCAACGTCTGCACCAGCCCCAGGGAAGCAGCCGGCAGGGAAAAGCGCCCAGTGCCGGGGTGGGGGGGCGTGTTTCTGAGGACAGACGCTGGCTTGGGGGGAGGTATCGTGGGGGGGCACCCAGGGTCCTGCCCCGAGGGGAGCAGCTGTCAGCGGGTTTGTTTCCTGCAGGGAGAGTTGGAGCCCGGCCGGCTGGGAGCCGGGGACAGCCGGATGCTGGGGGGGGGCTCTACCCCGCAGGAGCTGCCAGGAGCGGGTTCGGGATGTTGGGGTGCTGGGACGCGCGTTCCCAGTTTATTCTCCATCTCACCCTGTCACGGAGTCCCCGGGCGATGCTCTGGAACTGCTCCCCACAAAGCCAGTCAGGACTCTGGGGAGCCTCCTCTCCCTCGGAGCAGACTGTCTTCAGGGCAAGACGCTCACACGGCTTCACCTCCTGGGTCTCTCCTGGGAGCATTCAGCATCTGCCCCTCCGTGCGCGTCCCACAGCGAGTCCGCCCAGGCGGGGTCCTGGGGCAGCCAGAGGGTCCTGCACCCCCACTTCGCAGTCAGACGTGACTCTCAGCCAGCCGGGAACACAGAGGTTTATTAGATGACAGGGACACGGTCTAAAACAGAGCTTGTAGGTACAGAGAACGGGACCCCTCAGCTGGGTCCATTCTGGGGCCTAGTGAGCCAGACACCCCCGTCTGCCCTCACTCCTAGTCCCCAGCCAGCTCCAAACTGAAACCCCCTCCAGCCCCTCCTCCTCTTTCCCGGGCCAGAGGTCACCTGATCTCTTTGTTTTCCAACACCTTTAGCACCACCTTGCAGGGGGAATGGCCCCGGCCATTAATTGCCAGGAGACAGTGTCGGCCATTTATGTGGACTGGCCCTTTGCTCTGCAACAATCTCACCCCCTAGAGACTTAAGAAATGCATAGGGGAAACTGAGGCACCCACACAGTTTTCAGTGAAAACATTAAGAACAGTCCCACCCGTTGTCCCGTTAACTCCATAAGAACATAAGAGCGGCCAGACTGGGTCAGAGCAAAGGTCCATCTAGCCCAGTGTCCTGTCTTTGAAACGTGGCCAGTGCCAGGTGCCCCGATGGGAATGAACAGACCAGGGAACCATCCAGTGATCATCCCCTGTCGCCCATTCCCAGCTCCTGGCAAAGAGAGGTTACGGCACCATCCCTGCCCAGCCTGGCTAATGGCCATTGATGGACCGATCCTCCATGAACTGGACTGGTTCTTTTTTTAACCCTGTTCTAGTCTTGGCCTTCACAACCTCCTCTGGCAAGGAGTTCCACAGACTGACTGTGTGTTGAGTGAAGAAATACCTCCTTGTGTTTGTTTTAAACCTGCTGCCTGTTCATTTCATTTGCTGACCCCTAGTTCTTGTGTTATGAGGAGTAAATAACAGGAGCCCCCAGCGGCTCCTTCTCCCAGCTCTGGGCTCTGGCTGGTCCATACACTCAGCCTGGTTTTCTCTGTCAGGCTTGGCCGTGCCGGGGCTGAGCGGGGCGCTGGCTGGGGGGGGTCACTGCTCAGCTGGGGGTTCTGGGCCTTGGGGGGGAGCTGGGAACTCGGCCAGTGGCAGCACCAGGGGCTGGGCGCCCCAGGGGGATACTGGGCAATTGGGGGGGCCGATCACTGACTTGTTGAGGGCTGAGCAGGGGGTTGTGCTGCCTGTGGAGGGGGGTCAGGGGGGATCAGAGGGGAGCAAAGGCTCCACCCGCGAAGCAGCCAGACCGCGGGAGCCCCCGGCGCGATCCGGCCCCAGCAGGGCCAAGGGGACCCGGGTGCATCTGGCCCGGAGCCCGGCCGGGCTGGGCACTCGCTGCTGCCCCCTGCTGGCGAAGCGCGGCCCAGCCCCCCGCAGGGCTCAGCCGGACAGGGGCTGCCCCGGGAGGGAGCTCTCAGTCCTCCTCCTGGTGAGCCGGGGGGCGACCCCGCTGGGACAGGCCTGATTTGCACCCCTGGGCTGGGACCCTCTGGGCTTTGCCCTTCGCTGCAGCAGGACCCAGGGGCACTGGAGCCATATGGACAGTGGGGGGCTGAGAGCCATTGAACCGAACTGCAAACCCTGCGTATGATGGAAACCACGTCCGGCTGGGGGGGGGCGGCAGCCCCCTAGTTCCAGCACCCGCGCCAGGACCTGTCTCCATCCGGGGGGGGGGGTCTGTTCTGTGAGCCTGGACCCACAGACAGGGCAGCCCCACAGGGCCCCTCCTGGCTGAGACTGTCCCCTCCCAGCCGCACCCGCCCACTTCCCCTTCGGCTGCTAGGGAACAGTGTGTGTGTGTGTGTGCGGTCATGTGGGGGGGTGACTTCCCGGGGGTGTCTGTCACTGGGTCTCACGCTCCTTCATAGGCCCTCCACCCGCTCCTGTTCCTGCCGGTTACCCTTGGCCCCTCCCACCAGGTATTGCTGCCCGTTCTCCGCACCGCCCGCAGCTGGGAATTGGGGGTGGGGCAGAGCTGGGAGGTTGACCCATTGGCTGGATGTTCCCAAGTCACCAGAAACGAAAGTGTTAAGAGCACAGCCCTGTTGTCAATAGGGACCAGAGTTAACATCACAGAGCCAGGGATGGGGCAGCTGTTGGCTCTCCCAGAGCGATCGGCTCAGGCTCTCTGCAGACTCAGGCAGCGCTGGTCATATCTGGGTCACATTTTCAGGGTTTTTTGTGAGGCCTCCCAGCATGCACTGGGCTCCCAGCATGCACCAGGCTCTCGTTGGCCTGACTCTGGGTCTCTATTCGCGCTCCCACAGCTCCTGTCACAGCTGGGTGGACGCGTCCCAGGCTGGTGTTGGGCCCCGGTACTTGCCGAGTCGGAGCGCCCAGGACACACGCTCACGGCGCAGAAAGGGAAAAACGGGCTCTGGCCGGTACCGAGCGGCCGGGCTGCCCCCGCACCGTGCATGGCAGAGTAATCGCAGTCCTGGTGGTAACTTGCCCCCCTCTCCTGCGGTCCCAGACCCCACAGCTGCCCTGGGCCCCCCAATGGGGGCACACGGCCAGGGCTGCGCTGGGTTCCTGTGACAAACCCACGGCAACCGCTCTGGGGTCAGCCAGGGGCCTTCTGGGGAGAGACCTCGGGGACCCCCCCCACACACTGCTGTGGGATCCCAGCATCTCTCTCCTCCAGCCGCTTCCTTGGCCCTGGCTCAACCCGAAGGCTAAGGGGGTCCCCTCCCCCCCAGGCTGGATGCCAGCCTGTCCCAGAGCCCCCCCGGGTCTAGTGACCCCCCCAGGGCGGGGGGTGGTTAGTGAACTGAGCAAAGTGGCTGTAAAAGAGCAGGTGGGTCTGACACCCCCAGCAGAGACCCCCCCCACACGATACAGGGAACTTCCCAGCATGCACCAGGGCACTGGGGGGCCTCATCTCTGCAGCTGGTTGTACACGTCCCACTGTCCCGGCTGCAGCGTCTGGGGAAATGGGGAGGGGTCAGAGATGCCTCTTGGGAAGCTGGGGATACCCCCCAGGGGCCTCCCCCCAGCCCCAACAGCCCATCCCCCTGGGGCCCCTCTCCCCTCGGTACCCTATAGCCCCCCTGCCAACACGGGGCCCCCCTCCCTATCACACCCCCAGCTGGGAACCCTCATAGCCTCTCACCCAGCCTTGGGCCCCAGCCTTTCCCTTGAGGGGGTGATTCTGTCCCCACCCCCCATATTCCAGAGATGTGATAACCAGCCCCGTTCTCAGCCACAGGGCCTATATGGGGGGCAGCTCCCCTCTCCCCACATCAAGTTCGGACCCCCAGGCTGGCACCTACCTCATACGTGGGGCTGGTGTCGGGTGGGCTCCCGGGTGGGGTCTGGGGAAGAGAATGAGACAGGTGGGTCACTGGACACGAGAGACGCCCCCAGACGAGCCCGGGGGGAGGGGGGCTGATGAGCCCCAGGAGACTGGGACACTCCTGACCCCCACAGAGAGAGGGGAGAAGGGAGAGGGCTGCGGGTCGGGAGTGAGCCGCCAGCTCTGTGCCCCTGCTGCCTGGGTCCCGGCCACCAGTCCCGCTACTGCCTGGGGCTCCGCTGCCAGCCCTGGGTCCCACTCGGCCGCCGGCCCTGCATGTGGGGTCCCGGCTGCCAGCCCCACGCCTGGGGCTCCGCACCCCCCCAGCTGTGGCCCCAGCCTCCGCCACCTCACACCTGTCTGTGTCCCCCCCCGTCCCTGAGCCACGGCTCCTGACCCCAGCTCTAGGGGGCGGTGAGGGGCACGGACGGGGTAAGGGGGGGTACAGCTCAGCACCCCCACTCCAAAAACTGTTCCAGCACCACTGTGTCCTACCCAGGGGGGCTCCTGGGGTGACCCAGGGGGCTGCAGGCTCCGAGGGTCGGCCCCGGGGGTGGGGAAGCCAAGGGGCTGACCCCAGGGAGAGTGGGACCCCAAGGACCAGCAGGCTGACGGGGTCCCCAGGGAATGTCTCAGAGCCGGGTGAGGGCACCGGCCTGCAGAGCTGTGACACCCCGGCCGAGGTCTGGGAAGGGGGGACCCCAGGGCTGGGACAGCAGGAGACCTGAGCGCCTGTCACTCACCGCTGGGACTGCCCCGACTGCGGGGGGCTGGTTCTCGTACTCTGGGGGGGTCATCTCGCTCCGCCTGGGGGTCTTGCTCTGGTGGCCTTAACCTGGGGGGGGGAATCATCAGAGGTGCTGGAATTGGGGTGCTGGCTCCCAGCGCCCCCCCCTGCTCTAATCCACCAGCCCCCCCCCCCCCCCTCTCAGAGCTGGGGATAGAACCCAGGAGTCCTGGCTCTCCGGCGGGGGGGGGGCTGTTACTCACTGAGGAAATAGACCCCGACTCCGACCAGCACTGCCCCCGCTAGTGACCGGATGACGATCCCGGCGATGGCTCCAGCAGAGAGAACTGGACGAGGGGCGTCTGGAGTAGAGACTGGGGGGGCGGGGGGGTGGGGGGAGGGATCAGACGGTTCAGCCACAATCCCCTCACCCCACTCCCTGCAGCCCAGGCCCCCTAGCACCGCACTGGGGCCTGCAGAGGGAGAGCGCCCCCTACTGAGCCCCCACCCCCTGCTGCACAGGCACTAGCACCACTCGGGGGCACTGGGTTCCCCGTATAAACAGCCACCGCCCCCCAGAGGCAGCCGCATCTCTGTGGCTGGGTGATGCCGGCAGGGCCAGGGGCAGCGCGGCCGGGGGACGGGGCTGCAGTTACTCACAGGCCAGTGTCACGGTGCTGGGCTCGCTGCGGTTGGTGCTGACGGGGTTCCTGACCTCGCACTGGTAGGTGCCGGCGCCGGCGTCGCCCCGGGTGACACCCAGCACCGTGAGGGTCCGGTTGTCAGGGGACAGCACCAGCCGCTCACTGGGCACGAGGGACGACCCGTCCCGGAGCAGGAGCTGAGCCCAGCAACGCCCAGGAGACGCTGACAGGCAGAGCCCCCCCTCCCCCGATGAGCCGCCCCCACTGGGCCTTGCTGGGGGGCTGGGTCAGGACCCGCACGCGGGACCCCGGCATTCGCCAGCCCCCAGCTCTGGCTCCGGGCGCCGGCTCCTGCTCCAGCAGTGGCATCCTGGGCCAGCTCCCACTGCCCCCAGGTCAAGCGCTGACCCCCCACCCAGGCTGGATTCCAGCCCCCGGTGCCCCCCAGGACCAGCCCTCCCCCCCCCGCACTGGGTCCAGTTTCAGGGACTGGTGAGTGTGACCCCAACAGTGTCCAGCTCCACCCCTCCCCCCCCCGCTGCAGAAAGGCCCGGGGGGGGGGCTGGATCTGGGGATTCCCGTTGCAAAGGGCCCCACGGTGACATCATGAGCCCCACCCCACCCCGTAGGCGCCAAAACGCCAGGCCGATGGGGGAGGGGGTATTCGTGAATTTAGCAAAGCGGCTATAAAAGAGCAGGTGGGTCTGAGCCCCCCCCCCCCCCCCCCGTGATACAGGGGTCTTCCCAGCATGCACCAGGGCCCCTAGGGGGGTGGGGGGGCTCATCTCCGCAGCTGGTCGTACACACCCCACTGTGCAGCCTGCAGCTCTGGGGAAACAGGGAGGGGTCAGAGACACCCTGGGGGATGTGGGGACACCCCCGCCCTGGGGGGGCCAGACTCTGACAGCCCCTCACCAGCCGGGCTCATCCCCGGGGGAGACGCCCAGAGCCCCATCGCTGGGGCGGGGATGGCGGGGGTGGGGGGACACGGACGGGGTCAGCGCAGCTCCCGGGGCTGGCACTTACCATAGACGGGCAGATGCACCGTGATGTAGAGATCAGGACTAGTCCAGCTCGCTATCAGCACCGTGTAGTTCCCGGTGTCATTGAGCGTTAACCCCGCGATGTTCAGGGCGCAGCCCGGCCCCGCTGTCTCCCGCCCCGTGTGGGCCGAGCCGTTCTGATGAACGGGAGGTGTTAGTGGGTAGTAGGTGAGGATCCGGCTGTTTCCATCAGTGCTGATCGCTGATCGGTACCACATGCAGGACACGAAGCCCTGTGGCGGTGGCTGCGGGGCCAGGCTGACACCCCCTCCCACCACGGGGCTCGGCGGGGTGAGGACGATGGTCACTGGGGTCTGGGCCGGCGCCGGCTGGAGGCAGGATCCCAGGACGGAGGCTGCGGGGGGGGGGAGAGTCTCAGTTGGGCAGCGAGAGGCCAGGGCGTGGGGGGGTCAGTCGGGGCCCCCTTCCTATCCTAGGGTTACCACCCGTCTGGGTTTCCCCGGACAATTCCGGAATTTCAGCTGTAAATGGCCGTCCGGGGGGGATTTCTAATAAGGTAGAAATGTTCGGGATTTCCCCCTTCCCCTCATGCAGAGTGCGGCGCGGCTGATTGGACGGCTGGGCCTGATTGAAACCCGCTCGCAGCCACTGGGGCCTCTAGCAGCCAGAGACCCTCCCCCGCTCCCTCCTCCCCCGCAGAGCAGCGCCCCAGTGTTTGGCTGCACGAGGAGCCCACAGCTCCCCCTCGGCCGGGGGGGGGGGGGAGGCAGGGGACGGGGGGGTTAGATTGGTCGGGGGTTTGGGGGGGCTGTCAGGAGAAGGGGGTGTAGAGAGCGGTTGGGGCAGGCAGGGGCCAGGGAACGGGGGAGTTAGATTGGTCAGAGGTTCTGGGGGGGCTGTCAGGAGAAGGGGGTGTAGAGAGCGATTGGGGAAGGCAAGGGACAGGGAACGGGGGGGTTAGATTGGTCGGGGGTTCGGGGGGGCTGTCAGGAGAAGGGGGTGTAGAGAGCAGTTGGGGCAGGCAAGGGACAGGGAACGGGGGGTTAGATTGGTCAGGGGTTCGGGGGGGCTGTCAGGAGAAGGGGGTGTAGAGAGTGGTCGAGGCAGGTAAGGGACAGGGAACGGGGGGTTAGATTGGTTGGGAGTTCTGTGGGGGCTGTCGGGGTTGGGGCAGTCAGGGGACAGGGAGCAGGGAGACTTAGGGAGTAGGGTCCTGGGGGCAGTTAGGGTGGGGGGGGGACAAGTAGGATTTAGGGGGATTCTGAGGTGGATGGGAAGTGGGGGGGGCGGGGCTAGCGTGGCACCCCGTGTCCTCTTTTTCGATTGTTGAAATATGGCAACCCTAACCTCTCCCTGTTCTGACCCTTCCCGCAGGCTCCCACCACCCCTGGCTGCTGCGGCCTGGTGTGGTTCCTCTGAGGCAGTGGTTCCCAAACTGGGGTTCATGAACCCCTGGGGGTTCATGAAGTGTTACAGGGGTTTCTTGGGAAAAAATTCCCTAATGGCGGACAGAGTTGTCCATAGGGACCCCGGGCAGCACGGGGCAAGCAGCCCGGAGCCTCTAGACTTCCAAGAGCTAAGCAGCTCAAAGCAAGCATATCGATCACACTGAGGAAATTTAAACTTCAAAACTCCTTATAAGAAATGGAAAGGGAGGTGGCCTGGACTGCTCAAGACCTGAGTGCTTGTGTAGGAGGAACTCTTTGAGTTGGCTTCTTAAATACGTTCATGCTGTTTCGCATCTGATACTCCTTGATGAAACATAGGAGCCTTGTCTTATAACAGACTTATTCAAAGTGATACAAGCTACGAAAGTGAGATCCTGGAAGAGTGTTGCCGTTTTCATAATGTAATAAAAATACTGTAATGATAAATAATAATTAATAATAAATAGTGTGTAATAAGCATGTCATAAAATCACATTTTATATTTCCAAGATCACTTCTTTTTATAATTTATACTCAGCTAAAGGAGAAAATCCCTGGAAATATGCATTTTTAGGATGGGGTTCATGAGACTTGACATTTTAGTGAAAGGGGTTCACAGGTTGTTAAAGTTTGGGAACCACTGCTCTGAGGGGATCTAGGAACTGAAAGTGAAAAAGCCTCCAGCCGGCCGGGCCCATTAGCACAGCAGTGAAACTGTTAAAGAGCCATTGAGGGGTAAGGAAGCCATTTCACAGGTATTTGCCGACCCCCAGGGATACACTGACAGGTTCTGAATTTACTGACAAAACCAGCTGTGTGTCACTGTCATAGTTACTCCGAACATGTCACTCTGCAGGACCTGAGTTTAAAATTTGCTTTAAAGATATTTCAGTCGTGTGTGGCAGAAGATTATAAATTCACATCTCTGAAAAATCCTTGCGTAGATTTTTAGATGCACAATCTGAGTATTCGTCTTGAGCCTTAAACGCTTGGAGCTTCAGACATTCAGTTTTCCTAATAAATCCTTCAAAAGACCCACCCCCCCTTTTCTAAAACACACAGGCGAGCCCGGGCTGCCGTCGGGCACAGGGGCACCAGTTTAATAATACTGCACAGGGCCCCATAAATCCTAAGGACGGCCCGGCCTGGCCTTTCAGAGCTCGGTCCCCGACTGGGGGAACCTGCCCCAGGCCCCTGGGGAACGGGACCCCCAGGCTGGGGCTGCACCAGGGACACAGACAGCGACGTCGAGCTGGCGACAGCATCGTCCCAAACACCTTCCCCTGGACCCCAGCCCGGGCGGGGTGTGTGTTTGTTGAGCTGAGCTGTGTGTGCATTCTCTGTGTGTACGCACAGCGGTATCTCTGCGGCTGTGTGTATATGATTGAGTCTCCGTGAGTGTGAGCACAGCTGTGTCCGTGCACTGTGTGTGTCTGTATCTGTGTCCCGGCCACAGCCGTGTCTGTGTGGGTGTCATGTGTCTGCATGTGACCCTGTGCACACGCATGTGGCTAGTGTCTCTGTGCCGTGGTGGGGGTGCGGGTCTCTGTGTGGGTGTCACGTGTCTGCGGGTCTCTGCACACGTGTGTGTCTAGCTGTCGCGGAGTGTGGGGGACTCAGGGCCCTGTATCCCCGGCTTCCTGCGATTCACCGTGACTCTCAGCCAGCCAGTAAAGCGGAAGGTTTATTGGATAATGAACACAGTCTACAGCAGAGCTTGTAGATACAACCAGGACCCCTCAATCAGGCCCTCTTGGGGGGTTCAGGGAGCTTAGACCCCAGCTTGGGGTTCCCTGCGTTGCACCTCCCAGCCCAAAACTGAAAACTCCCAAATCCCTCCAGCAGCTCTCCCCCCTCCCCTCTGCTCCTCCTCTCCTTTGTCCATCTCCGGGCAGAAGGTGTCACTTCTCCCACCCCCCCTCCTGGCTCAGGTTACAGCTCAGGTACCTCAATGTAACTCCCAGGCTCCATTCCCAGGTCAAACCCGCCCGGCTCCCTGCTCCGTCACATCTCTCTCCCCTTCGAGACTGAACTGAGCGGGGTCACTCTGACCAGTGACCTGGGGAAGTTCAGGGCCCCGTCTCCGGGACAACGCGTCCGCTATCAGGTTGTCTCTTCCCTTCCCATGGACCACGTCCATGTCATAATCCTGCAGGAGCCGGCTCCACCTTAGGAGCTTGGCGTTGGCTCCTTTCCTCTGGTGCAGCCAGGTCAGAGGAGAGTGGTCGGTGTGCACCTTGAATGGGGTCCCACCCACCCGTCAGGGTCAGGTAGGTTTTGGGCACCACCTGATCTGGGGCCACCACGTCGGGCCGGGCCAGCGTCACCTCTGCGCCCGTATCCCAGTATCCATTGACCTTCCTCCCATCCACCTCCAGGGGAACAAGGTACTCTCTCCAGAGGGACAGCCCCGCGCCCACCGTATAAACCAAAAACCCCCAGAGGAGCTGGCCTGGAGCTCTCCTCCCTCCTTAGCAGGTGGTACTCTGCCAGCCCCACTGGCCGGGGAACGCTGCCCCTGGTCCGACTGGGTCTCTACCCAGTCAACCCTCTGTGGGTTCGGTCTGCTCAGTCTGTCCCTGAGCCTGGGGCACTGGGCCCGTATGTGGCTTCTCTGGCCACAGTGATAGCAGCCCATGTCCCGTGGGTCCCCTCGAGCGGGTCGGATGGACCTGACGCTGGATGTTCCCCTTTGGTGGGTGTTCTCCATATTTCCTCGCTGGGAGGTCCCATGGTGACTCTCTCTCTGCGTTGTGGTGGGACTGTTCCTTTGGGACTCCTCCCTGTTATCCCCTGCCCGACTGTTCACAAACTCGTCGGCCAGCTGGCCTGCGTGCTGCTGGTTCTCTGGCTTTCAGTCCATCAACCATCGCCTCAGGTCGGATGGGCACTGCTCATACACGTGCTCCAGTACGACTAGGTCAAACAGGTCCTCTATAGTTTGGGCCCCAGCTGTCCACTTGTGGGCATACCCCTGCGCCCGGTTGGCTAGTTGTAGGTATGTGACCTCACGGGTTTTACGCTGACCCCGGAACCTTTTCCAGTACATCTCAGGGGTCAGCCCAAACTCGCGGAGCAGGGCCTTTTTGAACAGTTCATAGTCCCGTCTCCGCCCCTTTCAGTCGGCTGTACACCTCCCTGGCTGTGGGGTCCACTGAGGGGATGAGAAACTGGAGCCTGTCTGCAGGGTCAACCTGGAGCAGCTCGCAGGTATTCTCAAAGGCCGTCAGGAAGGTATCCATGTCCTTCCCCTCCTTACGCTGGGCCAGGAAGCACTTATCAAAGCTCTTTGCAGTCTTGGGTCCCCCCTCGCTCACCGCAGCCGGGGCCCCACTGCTCCTCAGCCTGGCCAGTTCCAGCTCATGCTGACGCTGTTTTTCCTTCTCTTCCCGCTCCTGTTTCAGTTCTTGCTGCCTTAACTCGAGCTCTTTCAGTCTCATTTCCCTGTCATATTCCAGCCGCATCCGCTCCCGGGACGGGGAGCTCCGCCGGGACGATCCCCTGCTGGCCGCCGGGGTCAGGGTGTCCTCGGTATTCGCTGGGCTTCCCCCAACCCCTCCCCTAGGTATAGGTAGGGAGGGTCTCGGGATGTCCTCGGCAGCAGTCTGACCCCTCCCAGCCAGGTCAGGCCCCGGGGCCCACGCTGCATCCACCGGGCGGCTTCCCTCAGGGACAGGGCTCGGTTCATCCAAGCGATCTCCCTCTTCCAGCTGGGCAATGAGCTGTTCTTTGGTGAGCCTCCCAATGCGCAGCCCCCTCTGCCTGCACAGCTCCACCAGGTCGCTCTTAAGGCGTTTAGCATCCATCCTCCTGCTGGCCACTCGCCGGCCTGTGCTCTCCGCTTTCCACCGTTCCAGGGGGACCCCTAGTGTGCCAGCCCTTCTTCAGGTCACCCCCTCTCTGTCAGGGTCGAGCTGCAGACTGCTCCGCCCCGGGACCGCTCGCTGCGACCCCCCGGGGGACCCTGTTACTGCAACAGTCCTCCTCGCTGGTCACACACTCCTAGGGGTTAATCGCCCCCTGAAACTGTCTCTCTCCGACTCTTCAGCCCACCTGGTCCCCGTCGATCCCCCTTCGTTTTGCTGCTCCCCAGTCACTTACTGCAGGACGCGCCGTCCACGGGGTGCAGTAGATCCCACGGCTACCACCAGTTGTCGCGGAGTGTGGGGGACTCAGGGCCCTGTACCCCCGGCTTCCTGCGATTCACCATGACTCTCAGCCAGCCAGTAAAGCGGAAGGTTTATTGGAGAACAGGAACACAGTCTACAGCAGAGCTCGTAGCTACAACCAGGACCCCTCAATCAAGCCCTCTTGGGGAGCGCAGGGAGCTTAGACCCCAGCTTGGGGTTCCCTGCATTGCACCTCCCAGCCCAAAACTGAAAACTCCCAAATCCCTCCAGCAGCTCTCCCCCCTCCCCTCTGCTCCTCCTCTCCTTTGTCCCTCTCCCGGGCAGAAGGTGTCACTTCTCCCACCCCCCTCCTGGCTCAGGTTACAGCTCAGGTACCTCAATGTAACTCCCAGGCTACATTCCCAGGTCAAATCCGCCCCGGTCCCTGCTCCGTCACACAAGAGTCTCTGTGCCGTGGCGGGGGATGCGGGTCTCTGGGGCCCCAGCTCTGGCTGTCACTCCCCAGTCACAGAGCAGAGGGCGGGGTGGGGGCAGGTGCTGCCGATGGCCCCGTGGAGACGGGGGGTTTCCCCAAAGCTGCTGGGGGATTCAAACACACGAACTCCCCCTGAGGGGTCTGAGACCCCTGGACACAGGGTGGATCAGAGCGAGGGACACAAGGGGGCTGGTGCCCCCACCCCACAGCGACGGGACAGGCAGAGATGAACCAGAAATCAGCAAGAGCGAGAAAGGTCCCTGATATGGGTCGGGGTCTGTGCAGCACGACACAATAGGCCTCCCCCCATCTGTGGTCCGATCCAACCCTCACTCCCGACCTGCAGCCCCCTGCTCTCCCAGCCCTGGTCTCCCACCCCCAGCTCTGCCAGAGCCCCTCACTCCCGACCCACAGCCCCCTGCTCTCCCAGCCCTGGTCTCCCACCCCCAGCTCTGCCAGAGCCCCTCACTCCCGACCCACAGCCCCCTGCTCTCCCAGCCCTGTCTCCCCCCCCCGGCTCTGCCAGAGCCCCTCACTCCCGACCCACAGCCCCTCTACCTTCGTTTCTGCTCTTCTCTGTTGGATGCATTTGTGTCCCGGACACCGGGGTTTCCCGGTCTGACCCCCCTTCTCACCTGCCAAGAGAATCGCTCTCCAGGGGCCGCCCGGCCTGTTGGGGGTTTGCCCCATCGCCTGTTGCTGCACCAGGACCTGCCTCGAACCTGGCGGGGGGGACTCTGCACTGGGACCGGGGCCCACAGGCAGAACAGCCCCACGGGGCCCCTCCCGGCTCAGACTTCCCCTTCCCAGCTGCATCTGCTCACTTCCCCTTCGGCCACTGTGGGGGGAGGATGATTCGCTGGGGATGTGGGGGGGGGGGGTGAAGGCTCCAGCTGGGGGTGCGGGTTCTGGGCGGGGCCAGAAATGAGGCTTCAGGGCGTGGGAGGGGCTACGGGCTGGGGCAGGGGGTTGGGGTGCAGGAGGGGGTGTCAGGTGCAGGCTCCGGGAGGGGTTCCAGGCTGGGGCAGGGGGTTGGGATGCAGACTCCAGCCGGGCGGCACTTACCTCAGGCAGCTCCCAGTCCGCAGTGCAGAGCCAGGGCAGGCAGGGAATCTGAGAAGGAAGGGGTTTGGAGGAGGCCATGGGGAAGTAGCCCAGGGAGTTGTAGCTGTCATGCAGCTGTTACAGGAGGCATTATAGACAGCTGCAGTCCACAGGACCCTGGGCTGGAACCCGGAGTAGAGGGTGGCCCCGGGTTCCCCCCAAACCTCCCAATTGACCTGGACTGTGGGTTCTCCCAGAGGGGAAGGTCTCTGGGCTGTTCCCCAACCCACAGGGTGAATCTCTGAGGCAAGAAAATCCGCCAATAAGCGCAGGACCCACCAAGATAGAGGAGGAACTTTGTCACACTGGGATTAGCTGGTGTCAGAGTAGCAGCGTGTTAGTCTGTATCCGTAAAGAGAAAACAGGAGAACTTGTGGTTCCTACATGACTGGGGCAGTGAGCTCACTTGAAAAGGGAACAGAACAGGGTGTGCGACCTGGGACAAGGATTTTATTGCTTGCATTTCATTCCTGAGGTAGCCAATTTTTCCTACCCTGGGTTTGGCAGAGGACATTGGAGGACTGGCGAATCAGAATGGGACAGTCTGTATCCTCACCAGGTATTTAGGCCCTGAACTCCTGTTGAAATCGCTGGGAATTAGGAGTCTAAATATCTGGTCCAGTGACCTCACACGAGACCGAGAACCGATCTGCAAGTGCTCCAGGGCTCAGACGAGGCAGGAGAGAACGCTGAGCTGCAATAGTTTAGCCGAAAAGTCCCTGTACAATTTTCTTTCGGGCTGTAGGCACCGATCCAGCCCCTGGAACAGAATGTAACTTATCCGGTTCAGGAGCAGTATTGTAGCAGTGTTGGTCCCAGGAGGAGACACAGACAAGACGTGCGAGGTCATATCTTCTACTGGACCAAGTTCTGAGGGTGGAAGAGAAGCTTTCCAGCTTCTTGTGACCTGAAGGGCTCTGTGGGGCTTGAAAGCCAGAAAAGTTGGTTCAATAAGCAATGACCTGCCTCACCCACCGTGTCTGTATTTTACAAGTGTCGGTCACCCTGGTACCTGGAGCAGAGATCACCGCTACCAGCCCATGCAATGTGTGTGCCTGGCAGCGCGAAACGCAGACGTTACACAGCTCATCACCACCATCCATTGGCGAAGAGGGGAGAGAGCAGCGAAGAGCTGCTCCATCCGCTGTTTACCCAGGACTCCATAGACACAAACCGCCCAGAGAAGGGACTCTGCCACCCCGTCAGCAACCGGGAGAAGTACAGCTAAAGCCCTCACGGCCTCCGCTTTCCACCTGAAATCCTCCAGGACAGTTTGGGTCCTCACCGGGACTGTATCGAGCTCCAAACTGGTCGGATAATGGGACTGAACTGAGAGAACAAGACTGAGGGGGACAAGGCAAGAGGTGGCACTGAGGAGACATCCCAGCAAGAGGCGGCTTGAGGGGGATCTTGGCTGAAGCTGCAGTAGAGGGAAGTGAACTCGGGTGAGGGACCCCGACACAGCACCAGCACAGCTGAGATCATTATAGCTGGGATGGGGCGGGGAGGGGGGCTCACAAGAATTGTGAAGACCCTTCCCCGAGGGACGCCTGGAAGCGGAAAGTTTCTGCTTTGGTTCTCCCCAAACTGAACGTCCTTGAAATCCCTCTCCAGGGAAGTTCTCCCATGCAAGGGCGTGTAGCCGAGGTCACAGCTTGATCGGCCAATGCAGACTCCGTAAGGCAGCTCGGTGGGGCACGGCTCTCCCCAGCGGGGTCTCCATCCATTGTAAAGAAGCCCCACCCCATGTCCACCTGCCCATTCGTGGGGTCATTTGAAGTGAAAATGGGGTCAGAGCACATTGACGTCCCGGCGCAGGTGAACCCCGTTAGGAGCACTCCCGCCAGCCCCACGCCCGATCACAAGAGCAGAAAGCCGTGTACTAAGTGAGTGCAGAGGGGTCACTACTATTCGCTCCATTTTACAGATGGGAGAATCTGAGACACAGGAGAAGTGATTTGCCCAAAGCCACAGGGAGTCTAGTGAGAGCCAGGAACGGGATCTCGAAGCCCGAACCAGTGGAGACCCCTGCCTGCCCCCCTTGATTCTTGTGTTCCTTGTCCTGACGTCAGTCCCCACTTGGGACCCGGGATTTCAGAGGGGAGCCTCCTGCCCCAGATCTGCCATGTCCCAAGAAACAATGACTCAATACTGGGACGGCAGCAGCTTGTCCCCCGATATCGCACCACAGGAGACAACAGTGGAATGACAGCAACACACTCTGGTCGCAGGGAGAAGCAGCCGTGGTGAGCCTGAGACACCCAGGTTAGTTACAACCAGGAACCGCATTGGCATGTGCCGGGGCAGCGCGTGAGAGAAAAGCAAAGACGGAGCCACATGGGGAATGGGAGGAAGGTCTCTGGGAGACCGACAGCCGCCTCCTGCCCTTTGTTCCACAGCCCTGGGATTTACTCCGGCGCGGCTGCTGACTTCAGACAGCACTGAACAGCGCCAGCACCACCCCCACCACAGCGCCACCGATGGCATCTGGTCACCGTCCTCCTGGGCCTTTAACAATCCCAGCCTCGGTGTCCAGCCTTCGTGGGGTCAGAAAAGCCCTGCAGCGCCGTCATCCTGAGCCTGCAGGCAGGCGGGAACAACAGCTCAGAGATGTGAACTGCTCAGTGCATCTTAGCAGACGTGTTAATTCTGTACCAATTTGTGAACGTCTACATTAACTATTTCATTGCTGATCATTTTAACAGCCAACCGGTGCCTTTATCTCACAAATGGGAACGAGTGAGAAAATCCCCCAGACGATTTTCATTCGCATTTTTAATACTAGACTCGGCCGGACAATCACAATTAAAAATGGAGAGACGGCATAAAAACAGTCAAACGCAACAGCACAGGGGACACTGTACTGATCATATTAATCATTGACATAATTAAAGGCATTCACTGTTAAAACATCCCCATGGCTACCGCAAGCTCTTCAGCGTGTAGCATTTCAGCAACACAAGACAAAGGTCAGTCACATTCCCCAGCACAACAGTCCATACAGAACACGGCTGGTTTGACAAAATGGAAACTTTTTCCGAGTGTCCATTTTAAAAAGGTTCAAACAGAAATCTGAGCAAGAACAAAAACGGTTCGTTTTCAGCAGAGTTTTTTGTGGGGAAAAATTCCCAGCGTCACCAGTGATTGCCGGACTTGACGAGCACCGGATTTATTTGGGGGGGGGGGGGGGAAGAAGACGGTGGCAAGGAAGCCGGAGAATGTAGCAGTTCAGTTAAACTGGACTCTGCCGTCTTATTTATTTGATCATCTACACCCACTTCTTGTCCCATTTCCCCATGAGTGCACCAAGCTCTAGAAACACAAAGTCTCTTTTCCTGTCTGCTTGAGGCCGTCACCCCCCACTTAGTCACAGGCCCACCTCCGTATAACAACTTCAGCCGGTACCTAAACTCCCCCAAGTTCAGGACCTTCTTTTCCACAGGGTTACGTCACCAGACACTGATCTGATGCCGTCTTCAGTACAGCCTCTGCCACTCCGTGAGCAGTCAGGTGCACTTCAGCACGGCTTTTCCGTCCAGCCGTGGGGTGAGCTGGGTCTGACATAGGTCCCAGACCTCTCCCACCACCAGCAGCCTCTGAGAAGATTGGTGGTTACTCGGCGCGACAGGAACATGCCCTACTTTTCACATTCGGGGTCGTCTGTTATCTACAGCTGAGGGGTTGTTGGTGGGTTTTTTGCTGCCTTCCACTCATAGGAGAGCTCACTCCTCACATCCAGCCAACTCTCCACAGGGGTCCTGCTGCAACATTGAGGTCAAGCCGCTGTCCGATGTAGAACGCCTTGTCTATAGCCAACGAGAACGTTACAGGGAAGGGAGAACCCGGGCAGGAAGACAACAGGGAATTGGGGACACAAACAACTCGGAGACGAATGGGTAGAGTCTGCCTGGGAACCTTATGGGCCTGGGCAGAGAACATTACCCAGCAGGCAGGACAATGGCAGTGGGATTTGGACATGATCTAACCTAGTCACATAAAACATCTGGCGCTCAGTCCAGTGTCCGTTAAAGTCAGGGGAGGGGCTCCCAACGATGGGCTTTCGATCGGGTCTCAATTGAAGAGGAGACCTGTCTCTGGGGCCCTGAGCAACCACTGCACATCTGGCATTTGCATAATGTAACACGGCGTCATTTCTCCCCAGTGTGAGACACAGATTCAACCCAAGTAAAACACTACATAGAACCCGGCGATTATCAGCCCCGTCTCTGCCGCACGTGATGGGATTAGACAATAGCCCACCTGGCAGCTGCATGGGGGGGGCGGGGGGCACAGTACCAGCAGCTACCACCTGGGTGGTCTCTTGGTGGAGCAGTTTTGCCCCAGCACCTGGCCAGGAACAGCAGCACCTGCTGTTACCGGTGTGGTCAGATTTATCATTTCACCCTTAGAGCTCCAAGCAAACGTCAACTCAGTCCTCAGATCCTCAACACAGGTCCCTTGACAAGTAAATCCTCGTCTGGTGCCCACTTGTCATTCCTTCTGCTAAAGGACACGAACCCTCTGGTAATGCCTAATCCTTCTGTCCCTTCCTGCCTCCCACCATGCTACCGAGCCCCTAGAGACGCACCCAACTCAACCTCCCTCCATCTGCCCCCCACTCTGCCCCCACAGCTGCTCTCTCCAAGCACCTGCAGTCGTGTGTTCCCGGCTGACCCCCCATCCAGTCCCCCAGTCGGACTCTGCCAGCGTTCGCAGCTGCAGGTCGTTCCGACAGCCGAGCATCTCTTGGTTAACGAACGCCCCCCGTGTGCATTGAACTGAGAGGCGTGTCCATGCTTCTGTCTGACCTGCGATCAGCAGGGCTACGGGTGAGCTCCCAGCACTACGGGAGTCAATGGCAAAGTTCCCATTGAGTCAGTGGGGCTAGAACGTTACCCTGGTCTCCTTCCCCATCACAGCAGGGAACAGTCACACGGCTTCCTCGGAAGGGGTAGGAAGGCCGGGGCTGGGTTTTACTGCAGTAGGGTCTTACGGGGCTGACCCAGGGGAAATGCCACCGCTCTGCATTACAGTGGAGTGCACAACTCTGAGCTTGTGCGTCAACAGTGGTGAGCTAAACCCTGCTTTGCACGTTTACCTGGGGCACAGGCCTTGGCCCAGCTCTCTGCACCATGGGGAATTTCACCTGATGGGGGAAGCTTGTCAGTCTCCCTTTACTACAGGGGTTTTTAGAAAACTCCTTCGTTCAGTATCTGAATCTGACTTTGCTTCTTTGTTAGCACCTGGAGCCGATTAGAAACAGCCAGGGAGCAGGGCAGGAGATTGGGAAGCTTTGGGCCAGAAGGGGAGGCAACCAGAGAACAGCAAGGGAAAGAGGGCATATGACAGGGTGGCTCCCCTCTCTCATGAGCACCCCCTGGTCAAGTGTGTCTGCAGCCTTCACATAGTATCAAACCAGAAAGTTCTCCCTCCCTGGAGACAATTGTCTTCACCCACTGGGTCTCTTCTGGCCCCAGCTGGGCCTCTTAGCCATTCAGTTCCCCTTCTGGGGGTGGATCACACGTCAACCATCAGCCCACTTCCCCAGTGGCCTATGGGAGGGGAGGGGACCCAGGCCCACCCACTACTCCCGGTCCCAGCCCAGGGATCCTAAGAATAGCAGCCACACACCACAGCTACTTCCCAGGGCCACTTCCCCACAGCCCCAGCCTTCGCCAGCACATCACCCTCACCGCCGGGCTCGTCTACGTCCAGGCCCAGCAACCAGCCGGGAGCTTGTCCTCACCGCCCGCCCTGAGCTGTCCATGGTGCTGCCATTGCCCTGGGCCAGCCAAGAGCCCCTCTCCTCTCCCCCAGCTCCAGCAAGAGACTGACTGGGTGTGCCGCTGCAGCTCCTCTTATAGGACCCTCCTGAGCCCTGATTGGCTGTTTTCTGCATCCTGTCCCTGATTGGTCGCTTCCTGCACAGTCTCTGTAGGCTGCTCGGAGGACTTAGATCCACTGCTCCTTGCATGGGCTGGGTGTGGCAGAACCTGGGATAGCTCAGTGGTTTGAGCAATGGCCCGCTACATGTAGGGTTGTGAGTTCAGTCCCTGAGGGGGCCATGTAGGGGTTTGGGGCAAAAATCTGCCTGGGGCTTAGACCCCCTTTGAGCAGGGGTTGGACTAGATACCTCCTGAGAACCCTTCCAACCCTGACCCTCTGGCCTAGTCCACCCTAATGCAGGAAGTAAATAGAGCAAAAAGACAAAAGATCTGATGGAAATAGCCCCAGAAAGGGGAAAGAAAATGAAGGGAACAAGTGGGGAGAGCTGCAGGGGGATGGGGGGCACACCCTGCTCTTAGAGGGAAGGTCCCAGGGGGAGGGCAGCTTTTTTTCTTTAAAGAAGGACAGAGGCAAAGATGAAAGGGGACAGATTTCACTTTCTAACATTTGTTATTGTCAGTTTCTAAATGGCCCTAAGGGCTGGGCATGGTAAGGGAGCAGGGAGCCGGGGGGGGGGAGGAGGGGCGGTTAAGGGCAGGGGGGCAGTTAGGGGCCGGGGGGCAGTCAGGGGACAAGGACCAGGGGAGTTGGATGGATTGGGGGTTCTGAGGGGGGCGGGAAGAGGGAGGGGGCAGATAGGGGGTGGGGCCCAGGCTGTTTGGGGAGGCACAGCCTTCCCTACCCGGCCCTCCAGACAGTTTCGTAACCCCAATGTGCCCCCCCCATCCTAGTCGGTGATGTTTTGCTGACTCCAGGGCCCTGATGTTGGCGCTTGATGTGTATTTGTGGTCGCTCTCCTTTCCCCCAAACTAGAATCAGAAGACGCTCTCCTGCGTCCCGGACAGGCATCGCTCCACGTCTGACTTTATTTCTGAAGTCAGTCACCTCTGGAAAGGCAAGAACTGCATTTCTTTCAGCGGAGAGAAGAAACAGATCCTCTGATGTTCACTCCGGGGCTGTACTGTAGCGGGGTGGTCACCCGCTCCCGGCCTGAAGGGGTTAAAAGCCGGCCCTTGGCGGGGGCTGGGAGCCTTGGGCTGGGCTGACTGGGGGGGGCAGCACAGCTGGGCCATGCCCCAGACAGCCCCAGCTGGCCCTATAAAGCCAGGGGCAGACACCCAGTCTCCTGTAGCGGTGGAGGGAGATGGGCCTGGCTGCAGGGAGCTAGAGAAGGGACCTGGAGTGGGGCAGGGCTGGGGAAGGCCAAGGGAGCTGGGGAGCTCCGGCCTGGAACCCCCCAGGCTGTGGCCTAGTCTAAGGGCGAACAGGGACTGGGGTTGCCGGGGGCAGCCCAAGGACAGGCCGAGACAGCAGGTCCAGACCCACCTTGCCTGTGAGGAGAGGTGACCCTGCAGTCTGCCCCAGGGCACGGGGGCGAGTTGTGACTGGCAGTAGCCTATGACTGAGGCGAGCTGGGGATGGGGTGGGGGTTCCCTGGGGAGGGGAGACCCCAATAGTGAGGGGTCACTGCCAGGGGCAGCACCCCAGATAACGGGGCACCGGAGTCCAGGGAGGGATGTGGGGGCCCAGCGGCAGTGGGACATCGGCTGCAGAGGGCGCTCCAAGGCTGGAAACGAGCTAATTCCCAGGACACCAGCAGGAGGCGCCGCAGGGGTGAGTCCCGCGCGCATATACACGGATCTATCCCTCACCCCTTGCGGGAAATGAACAGCTTCACTTGTTCCTTTTGGCCAGGTCCCACCACCTCTTCCTGCACCTCCAGTAAACAAGCAGAAATGTCACTAATCCCTGGCAGAAATAGAGCCCCTTGCACAGCTGATGTGTGGCAATGCCAGCGTGGTTTAAATGCTCCCCTTCAGACTGTGCCTGTGGTCAGCGCCTAGAAGCGGCCGGCATGTCCCTCCGGCTTCTCGGCAGAGGCGCGGCCAGGCTGGTGCTGGGGGTGGGAGCAGCACCTGGGAGCCGGACAGGTTGGTCGCTTTCCGGAGCCGCGCGGAGCCAAGACATGTAGGGAACCTGCCTTAGCCCCGGGCCCCGTGGCCGCCGACCATCCTTGTAATGGCCGGGTCACTAGTGCCAACCGGACGCCTGGTAACCCTCACCCCGGTGCGTCTGGCCCGGAGCCCGGCTGGGCACTCGCTGCTGCCCCCTGCTGGTGAAGCGCGGCCCAGCCCCCTGCAGGGCTCAGCCGGACAGGGGCTGCCCCGGGAGGGAGCTCTCTGCCCCCGCCCTGGTGAGCCGGGGGGGGCCCTGCTGGGCCAGGCCTGATTTGCACCCCTGGGCTGGGACCCTCTGGGCTTTGTCCTTTGCTGCAGGGGTGGCCGGGCTGGTGGGGCCCAGGGAGCCGTGTCTGGTTACGGTGCCCCAGGAGACTGGTTTAGTGGGTGTTTGGATCCGACGGGCAGCGCTGGTTTGGGCTTTGTGACCCAGCTTGTCCGTCAGGGTCTATGTCAGGCTGGGGGGGTCTGTGTCTGGCTGGGGAGGTCTGTGTCCGGCTGGGGGGGTCTGTGTCAGGCTGGGGGGGTCTGTTGCCTGTTTCTGCTGGTTCCTGTTCCCCATATGCCCTGTCTCTCGCCCTCAGCTGCTTCTCTTTTCAGTGAGTCCGACTTTCCTCCTGGCTGTGCCCTGTATGACCGCACGGAGGGGGGTGTGGGGATCTTCACAGGGAGGGTGGGGGCCCCTTGACCAGTCAATCCCTGCCCCTGACTCACCCCCCCCCCCCCCACCCCAGGAGAAGCCCAGTCACTCCAGACTCTGGGTCCCAGCATAACCCCTTCACGCCCTGCTGGGCACCAGGGATCCACCCGCCTGCCAGGGACGGGACATGGGGCAGAACTGCATCCCCCAGGGATGGCCCCACAATGGTCAGCAGGTGGGAGGGACAGGTCCTGACGTGAGGGGGGGCAGGGCTGGGCTATCAGGGGGCTGTGGGTCAGGAGTGAGGGGCACTGGCAGAGCTGGGGAGGGAGCCCAGGGCTGGGAGTAGCAGGGGGCTGTGGGTTGGGAGTGAGCGGCATCAATTTGTATCAGTCTCTCTTATTTCTCCCCCAGCCTCCTCTGTCCTGAGCTCCTGCCTCCAGCTAGCCGCGGAGCCCAGCTCCCCATCGCCCCGACCCACAGAGCCCCGGGAGGGGCGGGGAGCCGGCCTGGCCCTGCAGCCCCTGGCCTGCGGCTGGCACCGCTCAGCGAGCGCAGATGGAGCCTGACAGCCCCTGCTCGGCCCCCAGCACCGGGGGCAGCCACAATGGGCCGGCGACTCCCCGACATCTCGGGGTAACAGTCAGCCACGCCGGGAACCGCCGGACGCAGCTAGTGGGACCCCCCCGGCCCCCGCGTGTGTGTCCCTGCGCCCCCTGCTGGACGGGACGGGCCATGATCTATGGGGGGGGGGGCGTGGGGGGGGGGGAGTGGACACATGTGGCCCCACAGGGGTGTCGGGATCAGGCTGCCCAGCCCAGCTCTGGGTGTCTGTGCCCGGGGGCCTCACCCTGTGTGTCCTGTTCCCCCCCTGCCCTCCCCCAGCCCCGGCCCATCCTGTGTGTGTGTGTGGGGGGGGGCTTTGGCTCCCAGCAATGTCCCAGGTGCCTGTCAGTCTGGGCTCTACCCCCTGACACACAGGGGTCCCCCCTGTGCCCCCTGCACCCTAACAGAGGGGTCTGACTCTCAGTGCCCCCTCCCCCCCCACTTCCCACGGGCGGCCTCCAGGGATAAGCTCCCCCTCCACACAACCTCCACTGGGGGGCAATATCGGGAGGGGAGCTGGAGGAGATTTCTGGAGGCAGGGGAGCCCTGTCCTCTTCCATGCCCCAGCCCCCCAGGGGACGATTTCTCCCCCATGTGCGCCCCCCCCCCGCATCTGCCAGGGCCAGACCCCCCCTCGAAGGAGCAGCGGGGGCGGGGCTGGAGTTCGCTATAGAGTCCGTCTGGAGTTCCCCTGAGGCTGCAGCGACCGGATTGCTACACCGCCCCCCCCACCCCCCGTGTCTGGGTTGGGCAGGGGCGGGTGAGTCCCCCTCCCCCCCGGGGGGCAGGCAGGGCTGTCAGGAAAGGTGGGGCACGGTGCCAAAGGGGCCGCACCCCCTGCCCCGTCCCTGCGCTGGGCCGGGCAAGGGAGGTGCTTCGTGCCAGCTCCGCTCCCCCCACCACCACTTCCCCCGTCTCTGCCCTTTGCCCCCAGCTGGGAACCAGGCGTCTCTGCCGCCCCGGCAGCTCCCGGCGGGTCCCGCAGCAGCGACGGGCGATGGGGCGAATCCCCCACAGACCGGGCGGCCCTTGGACGGGGATTCTCCTGGCAGGTCAGAGGGGAGAACGTGGGACCCAGGTGTCCGGGACACAAAGGCCTCCAATAGGAGCCCGTGTCAATGAAAGCCGAGGGGCTGCGGGTCGGGACTGAGGGGCACCGGCAGAGGTGGGTGGGGGGACCCCAGGGCTGGGGTAGCAGGAGGGGGGGGTCTGACACTTCCCTCCCCAGGCTGGTTCCATCCCTGGCTCCCCCGAGGCTGCGCCCCAAAGCCCCGGGGACCCCATAGAAGCCCCATTGTTCCCCCCAGCTTCTGCTTTGCATGGGGAGATTAGCAGGGATCAGCTGTTTGTTTGTGTGTCTGTCCCAGAGCATTGGGGGGGACACTCCCAGACCCCCCCCCACTGAACTCCATCCCCCAGATCTAGCAGGCGGAACCAGCCCCACGCAGAGACCCAGGGACCTGGCACCCCACGGGGGGAGGGGGGAGACGGGAGAAGACCCTTCCCCCCCCCACAGGTTCCTTCCTCCAAAGCGAAGGGGAAGTGGGCGGACGAGGCTGGGAGGGGAATACTGAGGCCGGAGGGGCCCCATGGGGCTGCCCTGCCTGTGGGTCCGGACTCCAGGGTCCCGGCCCAGAGACGCCGCCCCTGGGTCGAGGCAGGTCCCGCTGCAGGAAAAGGCGCCGGGCGGCACCTGGCGAGGGGTCCCTTGCAGCTGAGAGGGTGGAGCGGGGGCAGGGGGGACCCAGGTGTCCGGGACACACAGGGCTGTAACAGGGGACAGTGCAAATGAAAGCAGAGGGGCTGCAGGTCGGGAGTGAGGGGCACCAGTTAGTATCAGTCTCTCTGGTCTCCCCCCACCCGCAGCCTCCGTCCTGGGCTCCTGCCTCCAGCCGGCGCCGGCCCAGACCCCAGTGACCATCGTCCTCACCCCGCCGAGCCCCGTGGTGGGAGGGGGCGTCAGCCTGGCCCCGCAGCCACCGCCACAGGGCTTCGTGTCCTGCAGCTGGTACCGATCAGCGACCACTGATCCAAACAGCCTGATCCTCAACTACTTCCCACTAACACCCCCCGTTCAGCAGAACGGCTCGGCCCACACGGGGCGGGAGACAGCGGGGCCGGGCTGCGCCCTGAACATCGCGGGGTTAACGCTCAATGACACCGGGAACTACACGGTGCAGATACAGATCCCTACCGCTGCTAACCCTGTCCTTGTTACGGTGGGTCTGCGCGTCTATGGTAAGTGCCCCCCCTCCCTCTCCCCCGGGAGCTGCGCTGGTCCCAGGCCGTGTCCCCCCCCCCCCCGCGCCCCAGCGATGGGGCTTTGGGCATCTCCCCCGGGGATGAGCCCGGCTGGTGAGGGGCTGTCGGGGACCTGTGAGGGGGGGTCTGGCCCCCCCAGGGTGGGGGTGTCCCCGGATCCCCAGGGTGTCTCTGACCCCTCCCTGTTTCCCCAGAGCTGCAGGCTGCACAGTGGGGTGTGTACGACCAGCTGCGGAGATGAGGCCCCCCCACGGGCCCTGGTGCATGCTGGGAAGACCCCTGTATCACGGGGGGGGTCAGACCCACCTGCTCTTTTACACCCACTTTGCTCATTTTGGCGCCTATGGGGGAGGTGGGGGCTCATGATGTCACTGTGGGGCCCTTTGCACCAGGGCTCCCCAGATCCAGCCCCCCCCCCCCCCGGCTGTCTGCAGCGGCGGGGGGGGGGGAAGCCGGGCGCTGTTGGGGTCACACTCACCAGTCCCTGAAGGTGAAACTGGATGTCCCGGAGTCCCCGGGCGATGCTCTGGGACTGCTCCCCACAAAGCCAGTCAGGACTCTGGGGAGCCTCCTCTCCCTCGGAGCAGACTGTCTTCACGGCAAGATGCTCACACGGCTTCACCTCCTGGGTCTCTCCTGGGAGCATTCAGCATATGCCCCTCCGTGCGCTTCCCACAGCGAGTCCGCCCCGGCGGGGTCCTGGGGCAGCCAGAGGGTTCTGCACCCCCACTTCGCAGTCAGACGTGACTCTCGGCCAGCCAATAACACAGAGGTTTATTAGATGACAGGAACACGGTCTAAAACAGAGCTTGTAGGTCCAGCGAACGGGACCCCTGGGCAGGGTCCATTCTGGGGCCCAGCGAGCCAGACACCCACGTCTGCCCTCCCTCCTCCTCCCCAGCCAGCTCCAAACTGAACCCTCCAGCCCCTCCTCCTCTGGGCTTTGTTCCTTTCCTGGGCCAGGAGGTCACCTGATCTCTTGTTCACCTTTAGCATCCCCGTGCAGGGGGGAAGGGCCCAGGCCATCAGTTGCCAGGAGACAGAGTGTGAGTGATTTATGTGCACTGGCCCTCTCAGACTCTGCAACTATCACACCCCCTAATCCCACCCCCTAGAAACTCCAGAAATGCATAGGGGAAACTGAGGCACTCACACAGTATCCAGAGGAAACATTAAGAATAGTCCCACTTTGTCACACTCTGGCTGACTGCCCATGATGCACCAGCGAGGTCACCCCCACCCCCGGCCTGGGTCTGGGATGGGCAGCTCCGTCCGGGTCAGAGGGGACGGCAAGGAACCGGCACAGGGCTGTGCCCACGGGGCGTCCGGTGGCACCAAGCATTGAAAACCCTGTTGTCAGGCTGGATCCTGGGACAGACCTGGGAGCCGGAGCGTCGCTCTCCCTTCGAACCACAGCCGAGAGTCTCCCAAAAATCACGGGGCTCCGGGAGGCACCAATAACTGTGAGACTCGACGCCGGGGAGAGGGACCCTCTGCCGGAGTCCAGAAGACGACCGCCAGCTTCCGCAGCTCTGAGGTGCAAAGGGTGAAGGACCCTTCCCACAACCTCACATGGCAGCAACACCAGCACCCTTGCCCCAGTCCTGCAGGACAGCAGCCCCAATCCTGCATGGAGGAGCCGGGACACATGGTAACGCGCTCTCTGTTCCCTGCACAGAAATCCTGCCCAAGCCCACAGTGACGCCAAACCAAACCCAGGTGCTGGAGAATGGGACATTCACCCTCATGTGTAACAGCTCCCCCAGCGCCAACACCGTGCTCTGGCTCCGAGACGGGGCATCTCTCGCGCCCAGTGAGCGGCTGGTGCTGTCCCCTGACAACCAGACCCTCACGGTGCTGGGTGTCACCCGGGGCGACGCCGGCGCCTACCAGTGCGAGGTCAGGAACCCCGTCAGCATCAACCGCAGCAAGCCCAGCAACGTCACGGTGGCCTGTGAGTAACTGCAGCCCCGTCCCCGGCCATGCTGCCCCTGGTCCTGCCAGCATCACCCAGCCACAGAGATGCAGCTGCCTCTGGGGTGGGGCAGGGTGCTGGTTAAACAGGGACCCCTCGCTGGCGCCATCCATCCCCTGACCCTGTCCCTCTCTCTGTAGATGGGCCGGACTCTGCCCAGATAGACCCACCAGGACCCATCGCCCTGACTCTCGGGTCTCTTCTGAACCTGATGTGCGTCGCCGACTCCATCCCAGCCCCGAGCTATCGCTGGGTTCTCAATGGCACCGACACTAAGGAGACCGGGAGCAGCTTGACCTTTAATCTCACGACCTGGGCTCAGCAGGGGATGTACGAGTGCCGGGCTCACAACCCCGTCACCAACCGCACTGCCTGGGCGTCTGTCACCGTGCGGGTGACAGGGACGGGTGAGTCTCCGAGATGGAGCAACGCGCTGCAAACACAGGGATCCCAGTGCTGGCACCAACGCCCCAGTGCGGTGCTAGGCGGTGCCGGGCTGCAGAGAGCCGGGTGGGGGGATTGTGGCTGAACGTCTGATCCAACCTCCCCACCCCATCTCTCCTCCAGACACCCCTCGTCCAGTTCTCTCTGCCGGGGCCATCGCCGGGATCGTCATCGGGTCACTAGCGGGGGCAGCGCTGGTCGGAGTCACGGTCTATTTCCTCTGTGAGTAACAGCCCCCCCCCATCCCGGGAGAGCCAGGACTCCTGGGTTCTCTCCTGGTACCCGGAGGGGAGTGGGGTCTAGTGGTTAGAGCTGGGGGGGCTGGAAGTCAAGGCCCCAATTCCAGTGTCTCTGATTCCTCCCAGACTCTCGCTGCCAGAACGAGACCCTCAAGGAGAATGAGGCACCCGTCCTGATGTACGAGAACCTGCCCCCGACAGCCTGGGCGGGGCCAGTGGTGAGTGACAAGGGCTCAGCCCCCCCCCCCCCCGCTATTCCAGTCCCGCCCCCTCCTCTGTGGGTGCCCCTCAGTCCCGACCTGCAGCCTCCAGCCAGTTTACCCTGTCCCCTTTGGGTGGGGGAGGGGGGGTTACACAAACCCGGAGTCCCATTGACTGACTGTCCCAGGGTCCCCCCCCCGAGCTTGGCTGGTGACCTGGGGGGTCTCTGAGGTCTGGTGCTAACAACCCTCTTGCCTCTGTCTCCCCCAGGCCCAGCCCGGGAGCCCCCCTGACCCCAGCCCCACGTACCAGGTGAGCACCGGCCCCTTGTGCTGTATCCTCCCCCATGAGCGGGGTTGGAACCAGTGGGGGGAGGGAGGAGCTGCCCCCCAACAAGCCCTATGGCTGGGAACGGGGCTGGTTATCACATCCCAGAGCAGTGGGGGGGGGGCAGAGTGAGCCAAAGCGGGACCAGCTGGGAGCCTCAGGGTTGAGGGGAGGCGTTATGGGGGGCCCAGCACTGGGGGGAAAGGATGGGCCCCCCAGGATGTGAAGGGCTGTCATGGCCCCCTGGGGCATCTCTGGCTGAATCATCCCCGTTTCCCCCAGACTCTGCAGCCCCGACAGTCGGACGTGTACGAGGAGCTGAAGAAGTGACGCCCCCTCCTGCCCCTGGTGCATGGTGGGAGGGGCCCGGGGCATGCTGGGAAAGGCGAGTCCCTGAACCTGGGTCCCGCCGCCCCGGGGATGTCCCGTCGATGAAGCATTAAAGGGCAGGAACAGTCACCTGGCCTGGGGGGTCCGTCCGTCCGTCTGTCCATGCTGCTTCCCTGGGGCCCATCACCGCAGCGTCTGGGCCCCTGCGAGGAAATCAGAAAGTGCCTGTGACTGGCTCCGGCTCTGTTGTGCCCAGCACAGGATTTGGGAGCCCACCTGTGACGAAGTGGGACTGTTCTTAATGTTTCCTCTGAATACTGTAGGGGTGCCTCAGTTTCCCCTATGCAGTTCTTAAGTCTCTAGGGGGTGGGATTGTTGCAGAGCAAAGGGCCAGTGCACATAAAGGGCCGACACTGTCTCCTGGCAACTAAGGGTTGGGGTCCCCCCCTCCCCCCCCAAGGAGATAGCTAAAGGTCAGGTGACATCCTGGCCTGGGAAAGGAACAAAGCCCAGTGGAGGAGGAGCTGGAGGGTGAGTTAGTTTGGAGCTGGCTGGGGAGGGCAGACGGGGGCCGGGGGGGGTCTGGCTCACTGGGCCCCAGGATGGACCCGGCTGAGGGGTCCTGTTCTCTGTACCTACAAGTTCTGTTTTAGACCGTGTTCCTGTCATCTAATAAACCCCTGTTTTACTGGCTGGCTGAGAGTCACGTCTGACTGCGAAGTGGGGGGTGCAGGACCCTCTGGCTGCCCCAGGACCCCGTCTGGGCGGACTCGCTGTGGGAAGTGCACGGAGGGGCAGATGCTGAATGCTCCGAGGTCAGACCCAGGAGGTGAAGCCGTGTGAGCTCCTTGCCCTGAAGACAGTCTGCTCTGAGGGAGAGGAGACTTCACCAGAGTCCTGACTGGCTTTGTGGGGAGCAGTTCCAGAGCATCGCCCGGGGACTGCATGACCCCCGCCCCCCCACAGGGGATGTGTATCCCAGGACAAGCCCAGTCACACCAGGCTCTGGGTCCCAGCACAGCCTCCATCACGCCCTGCCAGGCACCAGGAATCCACCCACCTGCCAGGGACGGGACATGGGGCAGAACTGCACTTCCCGGGGACGGCCCCACAATAGTCAGCAGGTGGAAGGGGTTGGTCCTGACCATGGGCGCCAGGTTTGTATAATTTTTGGTGGCCCCCAGTGTCGTGGAAATTCCTGTCCGTTCCGGCTGAGGAATAAGAAGAGACGGACACAGCTCGCCAAGCAAGGAGCCCCGGGAGGGACGATCTGTTTATTTCAATTGCAATTGGGTTCGAGCTCATAAGTCAGTAAGAACCAAGAAAACACTTACACCAAAGCATTATATGCAGTTGACTATGATAATCTATCGCTCTATGATTGGCCAAAATTTGCCATCATTACCATACATAATTAGCAAGTTACATGTATCTGCCCCTCTTATGACCCCTTATTGTTCATCTCCTTGCTCCCCCCTTGCGTTATTTTGCAAACCAAGCAGTTAGGTATCTACAGGACGCAGGCACAGAAAGTTCCATTGTCTCCAGGTTTGGAGTTTGGCTACATTTCCTCTCGAAGGAACTTCCTGAGTTAAGACTGTCCATAGCTAACGCTGCATATCTCCCTTCTACTTTCTCCCATGTGTACATGACAAATTTGCCCCCTGGCAGGTAAGTAGAATAATTTTATTTCACCAGAAATTTTACCTGTCCTTTTCACATCTATCAACTGTTCAATTCCCTCCAGCCTCTGCAGAGTTAACTTCTCACTCGCTTTCCTTCAATCACTCGCTTATCTCCCAAAATGACACCTTCATCAGTCCAAATATCACCCATTCATCCAGCCCAGACTTCTTTAACTTGCCGGCAAGAATACTGTGGGAGACCGTATCAAAAGCTTTGCTAAAGTCAAGGAATAACACATCCACTGCTTTCCCCTCATCCACAGAGCCAGTTATCTCCTCAGAGAAGGCAATTAGGTTAGTCAGGCATGACTTGCGCTTGGTGAATCCATGCTGACTGTTCTGTTCCTGATCACTTTCCTCTCCTCTAAGGCCTGGTCTACACTGCGACTTTAATTCGGATTTATCAGCGTTAATTCGAATTTACCCTGCAGCCGTCCACACAACGACGCCATTTAATTCGAAATAAAGGGCTCTTTAAATCGATTTCTGTACTCCACCCCGACGAGCGGAGTAGCACCAAAATCAATTTTAGCATTTCGAATTAGGGTTAGTGTGGCCGCAATTCGATGGTATTGGCCTCCAGGAGCTATCCCACAGTGCACCATTGTGACCGCTCTGGACAGCAATCTAAACTCGGATGCACTGGCCAGGTAGACAGGAAAAGCCCTGCGAACATTTGAATTTCATTTCCTGTTTGCCCAGCCTGGAGCGCACAGGTGACCACAGATAGCTCATCAGCACAGGTAACCATGCAGGCTGATAATCGAAAAAGAGCACCAGCATGGACCGTATGGGAGGTACTGGATCTGATCGCTATATGGGGAGAGGAGTCAGTGCTAGCAGAACTTCGTTCGAAAAGACGAAATGCAAAAACTTTTGAAAAAATCTCCAAGGGCATGATGGAGAGAGGCCACAATAGGGACTCTGAGCAGTGCCGCGTGAAAGTCAAGGAGCTCAGACAAGCCTATCCAAAAACAAAGGAGGCAAACGGCCGCTCTGGGTCAGAGCCGCGGACATGCCGCTTCTACGCCGAGCTGCATGCAATTCTAGGGGGGGCCGCCACCACTATCGCACCTCTGACCGTGGATTCCGGGTCGGGGATAGTCTCATCAGCGACGCCTGAGGATTCTGCGGACGGGGAAGACGAGGACAAGGAGGAGGAGCTTGCGGAGAGCATACAGCACTCTGTTCTCCCCAACAGCCAGGCTCTTTTTCTCAGCCTGACTGAAGTACCCTCCCAACCCAGTATCCAAGACCAAGACCCCATGGAAGGGACCTCAGGTGAGTTTACCTTTTAAAATATAAAACTTGTTTTAAAAGCAAGCGTTTTTTAATTATTACTTTGCCCTGAGGACTTGGGATGCATTCGCGGCCAGTTCAGCTACTGGAAAAGTCTGTTAACGTGTCTGGAAATCCTCCAGGGACATCTCCATGAAGCTGTCCTGGAGGTAACCCAAAAGCCTTGCCACAAGGTTTCTGGGCAGTGCAGTCTTATTCCGTCCTCCATGGTAGGACACTTGACCGCGCCATGCTTGCAGCAAGTAATCTGGTATCATTGCACGACAAAGCCTGGCAGCGTATGGTCCCGGTGTTTGCTGGCATTCAAGCAACATCCGTTCTTTATCTCGCTGTGTGATCCTCAGGAGAGTGATATCGCTCATGGTAACCTGGTTGAAATACGGGAACTTAATTAAGGGGACAGAGGTGGCCATTCCTACTGGGCTCTTTGCCTGTGGCTGAAAAGAAATCCTTCCCTGCAGTTAGCCAAGCGCAGGGGGGGGAATTGGCCCAGAGCTTTTCGCGTTTGGCTAGCAGTGATCTTCCCTGTTACCAGCCACGCGGTGGGGGGAGGGGTACAGCGATCATCCCAGAGAATTCATGGTGGGAGGGGGGGACGGGGGGGTTAGTTTGGTTCCTGCAGGGATCTTCCCTGATACCAGCCACGCGGTGGGGGGAGGGATAAAGCAATCATCCAGAGAATTGGATTGGGGGGGGGGGGTTAGTTTGTTTGCTGCTGCTGCTGAATGTTAACAGGAAAACCGCAGCAGTCAACGGGCTTTGCTTGGTATGTGGGAAAGGAGGGCGCAGAAGCTGTAAGACAATGGCCTACCATGGCCGCATGCAAGCCGAATTCTGTTGCCTGGACCTGTGATCTCTAGCAGCAAAGCCACAGGCACTCAGTATTAAGAGGCAAAATGCGACCTTGCACAGAAATCACATGTGCTATGTAATGTAAATAGTGTTGGTCACCAGGAAAGAGTATAAGCATTGTTCTGCAAAATGTATCTTTTTAAAAAATTCTCTCTTTTTTTCCCTCCCTACAGCAGCTGCAAATTCTTCAAGCCTCCCTCCTCCATCCCGAAGGCTAACACAGATAAGGCGTCGGAAAAAGAAGACGCGAGACAAGATGTTTGCAGAAATGGTTGCGTGTGTGGTTTGATGCAGTTTCTGCAACACTGGTCGAATCAAGCCCTTGGGCAGGAGGATTTTTCCCTCTGTGGAATAAAGCCACCCCTCCTTTTTCTGGAGACCGAGACTGTCAGCCAGGTTTCTGTCCTCTTGGGAGTACTGAGGGGCTGCAAGCTCACCCACTGATGGGATGAGGGCATGCATTTGGGCATTCTCCTCTGTTGGTGATTTCAGGGTAGCAGCTCGCTTGGCTTCCCTGTCTGCTCTGGCATTGCCCTTGGATACATCTTGATCTTCCCTTTGATGGGCTTTGCAATGCACCACTACTACTGCTGAGGGAAGTTGTACTGCTTCTAACAGCCGGAGAATTTGAGACCCATGCTTGACCGGAGAGCCTTGGGCTGTTAGCATTCCCCTTTGCTTCCACAGACCAGCGTGAGCATGCAATACCCCAAAAGCATACTTTGAGTCAGTAAAGATATTAACCCGTTTGTCTTTTGCCAGCTCGAGTGCACGAGTCAGGGCCACTAGTTCAGCAAGCTGGGCAGATGTCCCAGCTGGTAAACTTCCAGCTTCCACGGTATCATGAAGAGACACAACAGCATAACCAGCCCTCCTTTGCCCATCCACAGCAGTACTACTTCCATCTGTATACCATTCCAAGTCAGCATTTGGGAGTGGCTGATCTTTTAGATCTGGGCGGCTAGAATACTGAACATCTATGATTTCTAGACAGTCATGTTCCTGCTTTTCTGTCTCTGGTAGCAGTGTAGCTGGATTAAGGGAGGGACAGATCTGCAGGGTGACTTCAGGAGTCTCTAACAGCTTCGCCTGGTACCGAGCAACCCGAGCCTGTGTAAGCCAAAGACCACCCTTAGTGTCTAGCAAGGCTCGGACCATATGGGGAACATACACTTGCACAGTTCCTCCCAGTATCAGCTTCTCAGCTTCCCCAAGCACTAGAGCAGTAGCTGCGACCGCCCTCAAACAGGCTGGCCATCCCTTTGAAACTTGATCCAGTTGTTTAGAGAAGTATGCCACAGGACGTTTCCAGGCACCTAATAACTGAAATGCCCTGTCCGCTTCTGGGGACCAGTGAAAGGGGTCATGATCCGCTCCCTTAACACATTCATACAGAGGTTTAGCCCACAGTCCAAACTCTGGAATCCATATTCTGCAAAAACCTGCCATGCCCAGGAATGCCCTAAGCTGTTTACGGTTGCTGGGGATGGGAACTTGGCAGATAGCCTCCTTCCTTTCATTTGAGAGCTGTCTCTCTCCCTGCCTGATGTGAAATCCCAGATATTGAACCTCTGAAAGAGCAATTTGGGCTTTGCTTTGAGATACCCTGTATCCTCGCAGTCCAATAAAGTTCAGGAGACTCACAGTAGCTCTGAGACAAGGGATTAGACCCACAGCAGCAATCAACAAGTCATCTACATATTGCAGCAGGAGGGCTCTGTCTGAATTATCCCACTCCTCCAAGTTTTTGGCCAAAGCCTGTCCAAACAGAGTGGGGGAATTTTAAATCCCTGGGCCAATACTGTCCAGCAAAACTGCTTTTTAACCCTTCGTTTGTCTTCCCATTCGAAGGAGAATATCTCCTGGGACTAGGTGTCAACTGGAATCGTGAAGAAAGCATCTTTTAAATCTAGGACTGAGAAATGGGTATATTGCCCCCCTATAGAGGCCAACAGTGTATACGGATTTGGAACCAGGGGGTGCAGTGTCTTAACCCGCTCATTAACTGCCCTGAGGTCCTGTACCAGCCGATACGTGCCATTGGGCTTCTGTATGGGCAGAATGGGGGTGTTCCAAGCTGACTGGCATTCCCGTAGTACACCGCACTCCAGGAACCGATCTATAGTCTCTTGTAGTCCCTCTCTGGCTTCCCTTTTAATCGGATACTGTTTGATCCGCACTGGGCTTTTTCCTGGGAGGAGCTGAATATGCACAGGGGTTTGACGGTTTGCTTTCCCTGGGACCCCTGATGCCCAGACTAGAGGAAAAACCTGCTTTTCCCACTCACTCCACTCTGGGGCTTGCATAGCTGAGGGTTCGACTGCAAGGGTCATTATCCAAGCATTCTCAGGGGGTAAGGTGAGAGTTATATCATCTTGAGTGAAAGGCAGGGTGGCACCTAAGCGACAAAGCAGGTCCCGTCCTAGTAGTGGTGTAGGACAATCAGGGAGGTAAACCAGCTTGTGTGATACAGTTTTGTTTCCCAAGGCACATTCCGCTGGGGCATCTACTGGGCACTTGGTTCCTTTCCCTGTGGCACCCACCACAGTGAGGGAGCCTGCCACTGGCAACTGCAGGGGTTTGTTTACAGCGGTCCTTGCTGCTCCAGAGTCTATTAAAAAGTGTATATCCGCATCTCCCACCCGCACATTTACTCGGGGTTCCGGGGGTAGGATGGTCCGTCTCCCCTGACACCCCTAATTTCGATTCTTCGCTGCCATTATAGGGGTACCTTCCCTGTCAGGGCATTCATGTTTCCAGTGTCCCTCCTTTCGGCATATGGCACACTGGTTACGACCCAGGCGCCTTTCCTGGGCACCAGGGCACCCACGTTCACGGCCTTTCATTCCCCGGCCCCTTCCACCTTTCCGTGGCCTTTCGTTGCCGCCGGCCTGCACCGCCGCTACCATCATTTTCACTTGCCTTTTTTCCTTCTCTCCCTCTCTAAGGCTATAAGCCCTGTTTGCAGTCTCCAAAATCTGAGCCATAGACATTCCCATTAAATCCTCCTTCTTCTGCAATTTCCTTTTAACATCAGGGGCCGCACGGCTGGTGAAGATACCCTTTATAATTGCCTCAGTTGCCTGATCATCTGGGTTTGCACTAGTAGTTTGCCTGATGGTATCCCGAATACGCTGCAGGAAAACCCCTGGACTTTCTTTCGAGTCCTGGATTAGTTCATAAGGCTTAGCCCAATTGTTATGCCTGACAGCTGAGTGTGGGAGACCATGCATAAGCAGTTCCTTATAGGAGTTAAGCAGCCTCAGATCCCCCTCCTCATTCGGATTCCACCGGGGGTCCCCTAGGGGGACAGCGACATCCGGCAAGGGCTTGCCTTCTCTATCCTCATCATGCCTTTTCTGTGCCTCCTCCCTGGCTTTGGCTATGACCTGATTCCGCTCCACTTCAGACAACAGGGTTCTCATAAGTATATTACAGTCATTCTAGTCAGGCTTATGGCTAGCTAGACACCCTTCAAAGATAGAAATGAACTTGCTTGGATTCATCGAAAATTCTCCTGCCTCTGCCTTAAAAGCAGCCAGATGTACAGGGTTAAAAGGTACATGCGAGTAGACAGACACTATCTGTGCTGGCCGTTCTTGTGTTCCTGGACGGGCTACCACACTCTCAGTAATCAACAGATACAATCCCACGGGGTGGGGTACTCTCTGAAGCCTGTGGGGGTGGAGGAGCCGAAGGGGACACCGATTCTGGCATTACAACAGTGGGAGGGTTCTGGGGTTTAGCAGCTGTCACTACCGAGCCTGTCGGAGTCAAATGGCACTTGAGCAAAATATCAGTCCTATTTCTTAACACCATGAACGTATACGCATAGAGATGTTCATTCCAATTACCTGTTCTCTGACAGAACAAAAGCAATTGAAGGATCCTTCCGGTGGCCACCTTTCTTGGCACTCCAGCTGGCACTGAGGCCAATCAACTGTACAGAACCTTTTCAATTTACTTTTAATCAACTGATCAGATCCAAACACTTTCCAGTTCCCCAGAATGCATTCTAAGGGTGTACACTGTACCCTGCCGGCTGTACTCTGTCCCTGCCCCATACCGAGGGAGACTCTGGGCGTCCCCAGGTCAAAATAGGCAGACTCTGGGCGTCCCCAGGTCACAACAGACAAGTCCCCACTGGACTGTTCCTACCTTATCCAAGGGTCTGGTTCTGCACCGTCACCGTCGCCCTATCAACGGGACCGGTTCCTCACCGTCGCCCGCAGCTGCTTCTCCACTGTCTGTGTGCGTTGCACCGTTGTGCCCTCTGGGGTCGAGCAAATCATGTCTCCACCGAGGCCCCCGATGAAGTCACCGGTGAGCTCTGGGCGTCGGTCGTTGCTGTAATCCCTCGGCCACCAGGAGGGATCCGGGCAAGGCTAAATTTCAGCCTCGAGCCCACCCAGGGACGCCAAAACTGTTGCCTGCCCTAAAGGGCTCGAGGGGACAACAATGGTCCGTCGCCCGGTGTGCTTGGCACCAATAAAGACCCCGAGGGGAGAAAGCAAGCCAAGTTTATTTCAGAGCTCTGAAATGGCACTAGGAGACCAGCATGTCTCAAATCCAGTGCAACAAATACAAATAACTTTTACCTTTTATACTCCAAACTGTTTGCATACATCTCTTTGTCTGGCTGTTCCCCCTTCCCCCTCCCTTCCAGACAACTGTTACAATAAGCTCTACAGAAGCTTGTGAGAAAACTTTCCCAGTCTTTGCGACCTTGGATTAGACGCCTGCAAGCTAACTACCCCTCCTTTCCCTCGCTCCTGATCTCTATTATTTCTGCTAGTGTGAGTGAAACTGCAGCCATCTGCTAAAAAGCTGACATTACATTTCTGCTTCAGCCTGCTTCAGAGCCTGTCAGCAGTTAGCACAGAAGTAGGTGAGAGTTCCCAAGATGGAGTCTGGGGGTTCAGATAGGCCCAGAGCAAAAGAGCTTCATCGGCACTTGTGGCCTTCCACTCTCCCGAGTTACCTGGTAGCTATGCCTAGTGGACCCCAACAGGCCCGGCCGCCATACAGAATAGGGAGCGTTTCTGGGAAGTAGGTGAGGATCAGGGTCGCTGATCGGTACCAGCTGCAGGACGTGAAGCCCTGTGGCGGTGGCTGCGGGGCCAGGCTGACGCCCCCTCCCACCACGGGGCTCGGCGGGGTGAGGACGATGGTCACTGGGGTCCGGGCCGGCGCCGGCTGGAGGCAGGAGCCCAGGACGGAGGCTGCGGGGGGAGGAAAGTCTCAGTTGGGCAGCGAGAGGCCGGGGTGTGGGGGGTCAGTTGGGGCCCCCTTCCTATCCCTGTTCTGACCCTTCCCGCAGGCTCCCACCACCCCTGGCTGCTGCGGCCTGGTGAGGTTCCTGGGTGGGGGAGGATCTAGGACCTGAAAGTGAAAACGCCTCCGGCCGGCCGGGCCCATCAGCACAACAGTGAAACTGCTAAGGAGCCACTGAGGGGTAACGAAGCCATTTCACAGGCGTTTGCCGACCCCCAGGGATACGCTGACAGGTTCTGAATTTACTGACAAAACCAGCTGTGTGTCACTGTCATAGTTACTCCGAACATGTCACTCTGCAGGACCTTGAATGAAATATTTTTAAAGCACATTTTAAACTGTGTGTTGCAGAAGATTATAAAATCACATCTCTAAAAAATCCTTGCGTAGATTTTTAGATGCACAATCTGAGTATTCGTCTTTAGCCTTAAACGCTTGGATCTTCAGACATTCAGTTTTCCTAATAAAGCCTTCAAAAGCCCCCCCACCCCCTGACTCTAACATACACAGGCGAGCCCGGGCTGCCGTCGGGCACAGGGGCACCAGGTTAATAATACTGCACAGGGCCCCATAAATCCTAAGAGGAGTCCTTGTGGCACCCAAAATTACCCCAGGAGTAACCAGAGCTGACCCCCCCCCCGCCCGCTGGGTGCTCCGGGGCCCAGTTTCACCTTCAGGCTCCCCCCACCTCTCTCTATGGCAGATGGGGGGGGGGGGTATTGATCTTAGCAAAGCAGCTGTAAAAGAGCAGGTGAGTCTGACCCCCCCCTCCAGCAGAGACCCCCACCCTGCGATACAAGGGTCTTCCCAGCATGCACAAGAGCACCAGGAGGGAAGGGGGCATCATCTCCGCAGCTGGTCGTACACATCCCGCTGTCTGGGCTGCAGCCTCTGGGGAAACGGGGAGGGGCCAGAGATGCCCCAGGGGGAGCTGGGGACACCCCCGCCCTGGGGGCCCAGACCCCTAACATCACACGGCCCTAACAGCCCGTGGGCCCAGACTCCCACCCGCACAGGGCCCCAACAACCCTGCCCTGGGGGCCCATCTCCCCATGTTCCACCCCTGGGACCCTATAGCCCCCCCCTTGAGGCCCATCCCTTGCACATCCCCAGCTAGGGACCCCCATAGCCCCTCTGCCAGCCTTGGGGCTCCCAGCTCTTCCCCCGAGGGGGTCTCCCCCCCCCCCAGCCAATTCTGTCCCTCCTGCTCTGGGGATGTGATAACCAGCTCCATTCTCAGCCACAGGGCCTATACGGAGGACAGCTTCTGCCCCCCACACCCTTCCCAGGGCTGGGGATAGAACCCAGGAGTCCTGGCTCTCCCAGCCGTGTGCTACGAATACTAACTAACCCTGTCCCGTGTCCCCTGGCCGTGCGCCCGGTCTCCCCTTGCCTGGGATGGCCCCTGGGATGTAACACGACCACGGGGGAGGGGAGCAGTTTCCAGCTTCAACGCGGTGACACTTCAGCCCCTAATGTCACTGGGCATTTAACCACCGGCAGAATTATCGCTGGCAGATCAATACCCCCCGTGACTGACACTGGAACCCGTCTCCTGCATCTTAAAATACTGACACGTTACTAGAGATACAATGTCCTTTTCTCCCATCAGCCTGAAGGTTTTATCCATTTCCCAGCCTGGTACCTAGGATTAGCTGGTGTCAGAGTCGCAGCCATGTTAGTCTGTATCCGCAAAGAGCACAGGGGAATTTGTGGTTCCGAGCTCACTGCCTCAGTGATGTCACTTGAAAAGGGAACATCACAGGGTGTGTGACCTGGGACAAGGTTTTTGTTGCTTGCATTTCACTCCTGAAGTAGCCGATTTTTCCTATCCTGGGTTTGGCAGAGGACGTTGGAGGACTGGCGAATCAGAATGGGACAGTCTGTATCCTCACCAGGTATTTAGGCCCTGAACTCCTGTTGAAATCACTGGGAATTAGGAGTCTAAATATCTGGTCCAGTGACCTCACACGAGACCGAGCACCGATCTGCAAGTGCTCCAGGGCTCAGACGAGGCAGGAGAGAACGCTGAGCTGCAATAGTTTAGCCAAAAAGTCCCTGTACAATTTTCTTTCAGGCTGTAGGCACCAATCCAGCCCCTGGAACAGAATGTAACTTATCCGGTTCAGGAGCGGTGTTGTAGCAGTGTTGGTCCCAGGAGGAGACACAGACAAGACGCGCGAGGTCATATCTTCTACTGGACCAAGTTCTGAGGGTGGAAGAGACGCTTTCCAGCTTCCTGTGACCTGAAGGGCTCCGTGGGGCTTGAAAGCCAGAAAAGTTGGTTCAATAAGCAATGACCTGCCTCACCCACCTTGTCTGTGTTTTATGACTGTCAGTCACCCTGGTACCTGGAGCAGAGATCACCGCTACCAGCCCATGCAATGTGTGCGCCTGGCAGCGCGAAACGCAGACGTTACACAGCTCATCACCACCATCCATTGGCAAAGAGGGGAAAGAGCAGCGGAGAGCTGCTCCATCCGCTGTTTACCCAGGACTCCATAGACACAAACTGCCCAGAGAAGGGACTCTGCCACCCCGTCAGCAACCGGGGAAGTACAGCTAAAGCCCTCAAGGCCTCCACTTTCCACCTGAAATCCTCCAGGACATTCTGGGTCCTCACCGGGACTGTATCGAGCTCCAAGCTGGTCGGATAATGGGACTGAACGGAGAGAACAAGACTGAGGGGGACAAGGCAAGAGGTGGCACTGAGGAGACATCCCAGCAAGAGGCGGCTTGAGGGGGATCTTGGCTGAAGCTGCCGTAGAGGGAAGTGAACTCGGGTGAGGGACCCCGACACAGCACCAGCACAGCTGAGATCACTATAGCTGGAATGAGGCGGGGAGGGGGGCTCACAAGAATTGTGAAGACCCTTCCCCGAGGGACGCCTGGAAGCAGAAAGTTTCTGCTTTGGTTCTCCCCAAACTGAACATCCTTGAAATCCCTCTCCAGGGAAGTTCTCACCTGCAAGGGCGTGTAGCCGAGGTCACAGCTTGATCAGCCAATGCAGACTCCGTAAGGCAGCTCGGTGGGTCACGGCTCTCCCCAGCGGGGTCTCCATCCATTGTAAAGAAGCCCCACCCCATGTCCACCTGCCCATTCGTGGGGTCATTTGAAGTGAAAATGGGGTCAGAGCACATTGAGGTCCCGGCGCAGGTGAACCCCGTTAGGAGCACTCCCGCCAGCCCCACGCCCGATCACAGGAGCGGAAAGCCGTGTGCTAAGCGGGCGCAGAGGGGTCACTACTATTCGCTCCATTTTACAGATGGGAGAATCTGAGACACAGGAGAAGTGATTTGCCCAAAGCCACAGGGAGTCTAGCGAGAGCCAGGAACGGGATCCCGGAGCCCGAACCAGTAGAGAGCCCTGCCTGCCCCCCTTGATTCTTGTGTTCCTTGTCCTGACGTCAGTCCCCTCTTGGGACCTGGGATTTCAGAGGGGAGCCTCCTGCCCCAGATCTGCCATGTCCCAAGAAACAATGACTCAATACTGGGACGGCAGCAGCTTGTCCCCCGATATCGCACCACAGGAGACAACAGTGGAACGACAGCAACACACTCTGGTCGCAGGGAGAAGCGGCCGTGGTGAGCCTGAGACACCCAGGTTAGTTACAACCAGGAACCGCATTGGCATGTGCGGGGCAGCGTGTGAGAGAAAAGCAAAGGCGGAGCCACATGGGGAATGGGAGGAAGGTCTCTGGGAGACCGACAGCCGCCTCCTGCCCTTTGTTCCACAGCCCTGGGATTTACTCCGGTGCGGCTGCTGACTTCAGACAGCACTGAACAGCGCCAGCGCCACCCCCACCACAGCGCCACCGATGGCATCTGGTCACCGTCCTCCTGGGCCTTTAACAATCCCAGCCTCAGTGTCCAGCCTTCGTGGGGGTCAGAAAAGCCCTGCAGAGCCGTCATCCTGAGCCTGCAGGCGGGAACAACAGCTCAGAGATGTGAACTGCTCAGTGCATCTTAACAGACGTGTTAATTCTGTACCAAATTGTGAACGTCCACATTAACTATTTCATTGCTGATCATTTTAACAGCCAACCAGTGCCTTTATCTCACAAATGGGAACGAGTGAGAAAATCCCCCAGACGATTTTTATTTGCATTTTTAATACTAAACTCGGCCGGACAATCACAATTAAAAACGGAGAGACGGCATAAAAACAAACAGCACAGGGGACACTGTACTGATCATATTAATCATTGACATAATTAAAGGCATCCACTGTTAAAACATCCCCATGGCTACGGCAAGTTCATCAGCATGTAGCATTTCAGCAACACAAGACAAAGGTCAGTCACATTCCCCAGCACAACAGTCCATACAGAACACGGCTGGTTTGACAAAATGGAAACTTTTTCTGAGTGTCCATTTTTAAAAAAGTTTCAAACAGAAATCTGAGCAAGAACGAAAATGGTTCGTTTTCAGCAGATTTTTTTGTGGGGAAAAATTCCCAGCGTCACCAGTGATTGCCTGACTTGACGAGCACCCGATTTATTTGGGGAGGGGGGAAGAGGGTGGCAAGGAAGCCGGAGAATGTAGCAATTAGGTTACACAGGACTCTGTTGTCGTATTTATTTTATCATCTTGTGACGGAGCAGGGAGCAGGGCAGATTTGACCTGGGAATGTTGCAGGGGGATTGCAGTGAGGAGGGGGGACTTCCCTTGAAGGAAGCGACCTGAGCTGTAACCTGAGCCAGGAACGGGGGTGGGGAGAATTAACACCTTCTGCCCGGGAGACTGAACAAAGGAGAGGAGCAGCGGGAGGAGTTTGGAGTTTAGTTTCGGTTGGGGCTGGGTGGTGCAACGCAGGGAACCCCAAGCTGGGGTCTAAGCTCCCTGAACCTCCCAGAGGGACCTAATTGAGGGGGTCTGGTCGTACCTATGTTAGGCCAAAAAAATATGGAGTACAGAACAGGTTGTTTGGCCAGCTTAGCCAAAGTTAGGCTAACTGTAGTTGCTGGGCCATTCCTGTCTCTCTGTGAAACATGAGGACATGCTTGCTTGGGCTACAAAGAATAAGATAAGCGGGGGGGGGGGGGGCCGTATTCTTGTACCAAATGTACTAGGAACGGTTTGTTTGGACATATGGAGACTTGCAGCCTCCACTCCCTGTTTCTGTTCTTAACTCCCTACTTTCTCTTAGTTTCTAGTGCATGACGAAAAAGCTGATAAGAAGCTGCTGAAGCATCATGAACTGTTTGTAGTGTCAAAGAAGATAGATATGCATGAATATTAGAAGCTTTTAACTAGTAAAGGGGGGGATTGGGTTGTTTTAACTATGACGCGACGGAACTGTCTATATAACCTCACTAGTTATTGTAATCGGGGCTGGTTCTCTCTGGAGACGGGCCGCTCTCTATTGTTGTGTGCACTCTTCAATAAAGAGCTTGTATTGGACCTTGCTAGTGTTGCCTGTCTCTCTGCGGTCAGACAACGAACCTTGCCGTCTGGGTTAAAAAGTCCCCGACACCTACATGCTCTGCTTGAGACTGTGTTCCTGTCCTTAAATAAACCTTCTGCTTTACTGGCTGGTTGAGAGTCGCAGTGAATCCCAGGAAGAGGGGTGCAGGGCCCTGACTCCCCCACACTCCGCGACACATCTACACCCACTTGTTGTCCCATTTCCCCATGAGTTCACCAAGCTCTAGAAACCCAAAATCTCTTTTCCTGTCTGTTTGAGGCTGTCACCCACCACTTCGTCACAGGCCCACCTCCGTACCAAACTCCCCCAAATTCAGGACCTTCTTTTCCACGGGGTTACGTCACCAGACACTGATCTGATGCCGTCTTCAGTACAGCCTCTGCCACTCCGTGAGCAGTAAGGTGCTCTTCAGCACGGCTTTTCCTTCCAGCCGTGGGGTGAGCTGGGTCTGACACAGGTCCCAGACCTCTCCCACCACCAGCAGCCTCTGAGAAGATTGGTGGTTACTCGGCGCGACAGGAACATGCCCTACTTTTCACATTCGGGGTCATCTGTTATCTACAGCTGAGGGGTTGTTGGTGGGTTTTTTGCTGCCTTCCACTCATAGGAGAGCTCACTCGTCACATCCAGCCAACTCTCCACAGGGGGTCCTGCTGCAACATTGAGGTCAAGCTGCTGTCCAATGTAGAACGCCTTGTCTATGTAGATAAATCTCTGATAATTTTCATATGACTTTACATTGTGCCTCTTTATATAACCTTGTGGTGGGTCTACCCACGTGTGACCTCTGTTTTCATGGGACTTTGTATCAAAGCCTCATTTAGAAACTTTGCATTGCCCTTGGTATAATATTATAGCCCCTAAGGATAGAATAAGATAGAAGAAAAAAAAATTTTTGCTAGGAGTAGAACAAGAGCTCTACCCCCCCCCCCTCTTAATCAATTGCCCTGTTGAATGAATGAGGTGTGGATGAGCAAGGCATGGAAGGCAGCACCTCCAGACAGCCTCAACTGTTGGAGAGGGGTTGGGAGCCAGACCCAAGGACAATAAAACGTGTCAAGTGGACTCATTAAAGACAAGCAGACATACCGAGGGCCTCGGGGGTTAGAAGCAAGCACCTTCTTTTGGAAACACCCTCTTTGCAGCATTGGGACAACACTCAAAAGAAAGCAGCACAAAGGACCAATGGACACAGACACAGTTTGAATCTGGTATAGATTTGCATAAGAGGAAAGCTGCTATAAAAGTGAGGTGTCTCACAGAGGACCCCGGGTCTCGTCTTGTCAACATGGGAGCATCGATCCGGATCGGCAGAAGCCCGGCTCCACCCCTCCCCCATCTAACTCACCTGGCCAGTGAAGTTAAGGGGAGCAACTAATTGGTAACAACAAGACGGAGTGTGTTTGTGTGTGTGTGTGAGTGTAAGTGTAATATATTATATGCATATGATACAGTGTTAATGAATACATGTATTACTAATAAATGTGGCGTTTTGTCTTATTCCCCCTGAAAAGATCCTGTGCAGTACTTTAAGTACAACATCTATAGCCAACGGGAACGTTACAGGGAAGGGAGAACCCGGGCAGGAAGACAATGGGGATTTGGGGACACAAACAACTGGGAGACGAATGGGTATTGTCTGCCTGGGAACCTTATGGGCCTGTGCAGAGAACATTACCCAGCAGGCAGGACAATGGCAGTGGGATTTGGACATGATCTAACCTAGTCAAATAAAACATCTGGCACTCAGTCCAGTGTCCGTTAAAGTCAGGGGAGGGGCTCCCAATGATGGGCTTTCGATCGGGTCTCAATTGAAGAGGAGACCTGTCTCTGGGGCTGTGAGCAACCACTGCACATCTGGCATTTGCATAATGTAACACGGCTTCATTTCTCCCCAGTGTGAGACACAGATTCAACCCGAGTAAAACACTACATAGAACCCGGCGATTATCGGCCCCGTCTCTGCCGCACGTGATAGGATTAGACAATAGCCCACCTGGCAGCTGCATTGGGGGGCGGGGGGCACAGTACCAGCAGCTACCACCTGGGTGGTCTCTTGGTGGAGCAGTTTTGCCCCAGCACCTGGCCAGGAACAGCAGCACCTGCTGTTACCGGTGTGGTCAGATTTATCGTTTCACCCTTAGAGCGCCAAGCACACGTCAACTCAGTGCTCAGATCCTCAACACAGGTCCCTTGACAAGTAAATCCTCGTCTGGTGTCCACTTGTCATTCCTTCTGCTAAAGGACACGAACCCTCTGGTAATGCCTAATCCTTCACTCCCTTCCTGCCTCCCACCATGCTACCGAGCCCCTAGAGACGCACCCAACTCAACCTCCCTCCATCTGCCCCCACAGCTGCTCTCTCCAAGCACCCGCAGTCGTGTGTTCCCGGCTGACCCCCCATCCAGTCCCACAGTCAGACTCTGCCAGTGTTCGCAGCTGCAGGTCGTTCCGACAGCCGAGCATCTCTCGGTTAACGAACACCCCCCGTGTGCATTGAACTGAGAGGCGTGTCCATGCTTCTGTCTGACCTGCGATCAGCAGGGCTACGGGTGAGCTCCCAGCACTACGGGAGTCAATGGCAAAGTTCCCATTGAGTCAGTGGGGCCAGAACGTTACCCTGGTCTCCTTCCCCATCACAGCTGGGAACAGTCACACGGCTTCCTCGGAAGGGGTAGGAAGCCCGGGTTTTTACTGCAGGAGGGTCTTATGGGGGTGACCCAGGGGAAATGCCGCCGCTCTGCATTACAGTGGAGTGCACAACTCTGAGCTTGTGCCTCAACAGTGGTGAGCTAAACCCTGCTTTGCACGTTTACCTGGGGCACAGGCCTTGGCCCAGCTCTCTGCACCATGGGGAATTTCACCTGATGGGGGAGCTTGTCAGTCTCCCTTTTCTACAGGGGTTTTTAGAAGACTCCTTCATTCAGTATCTGAATCTGACTTTGCTTCTTTGTTGGCACCTGGAGCCGATTAGAAACAGCCAGGGAGCAGGGCGGGAGATTGGGAAGCTTTGGGCCAGGAGGGGAGGCAGCCAGAGAACAGCAAGGGAAAGGGACATATGACAGGGTGGCTCCCATCTCTCATGAGCACCCCCTGGACAAGTGTGTCTGCAGCCTTCAAATAGTATCAGGCCAGAAAGTTCTCCCTCCCTGGAGACAATCATCTTCACCCACTGGGTCTCTTCTGGCCCCAGCTGGGCCTCTTAGCCATTCAGTTCCCCTTCTGGGGGTGGATCACATGTCAACCGTCAGCCCACTTCCCCAGTGGCCTATGGGAGGGGAAGGGACCCAGGCCCACCCACTACTCCAGGTCCCAGTCCAGGGAGCCTAAGAATAGCAGCCACACACCACGGCTACTTCCCAGGGCCACTTCCCCACAGCCCCAGCCTTCGCCAGCACGTCACCCTCACCACCGGGCTCGTCTACGTCCAGGCCCAGCAACCAGCCGGGAACTCACCCTCACCATCCACCCTGAGCTGTCCAGGGTGCTGCCATTGCCCTGGGCCAGCCAAGAGCCCCTCTCCTCTCCTCTAGCTCCAGCAAGAGACTGAGTGACTGTGCTGCTGCAAGTATCAGAGGGGTAGCCGTGTTAGTCTGAATCTGTAAAAAGCAACAGAGGGTCCTGTGGCACCTTTGAGACTAACAGAAGTACTGGGAGCTGCTGCTGCAGCTCCTCTTATAGGGCCCTCCTGAGCCCTGATTGGCTGCTTTCTGCAGCCTTTCCCTGATTGGTCGCTTCCTGCACAGTCTCGCTAGGCTGCTTGGAGGACTTAGCTCCACTGCTCCTTGCATGGGCTGGGTGTGGCAGCACCTGGGATAGTTCAGTGGTTTAAGTATCAGCCTCCTAAAGCAAGGGTTGTGAGCCCAATCCCTGGGGGGGACCATGTAGAGATTTGGGGCAAAAATCTGCCTGGGGCTTAGACCCCCTTTGAGCAGGGGTTGGACTAGATACCTCCTGAGGTCCCTTCCAATCCTTATTTTCTATCACCCTAAGGCCTCCCACACGGGCCCTCTGGCCTCGTCCACCCTGTTGCAGGAAGTAAATGGAGCAAAAAGAAAAGATTGGCTAGAAATAGCCCCAGAAAGGAGAAAGAAAATGAAGGAAACAAGTGGGGAGAACTATAGAGTGACCAGATGTCCCAATTCTATCAGGACTGTCCCAATATTTGCTTCTTTGTCCCACGTCCCGACCAAACATTGGTCGGGACACTGGACAAACAAGAAACTTTGCCCTCCCAGAGGGACTCTTGCCCCACCCCTGCCCCGGCTCCGCTCCCCCTTCCCCCATTGGCTCCCTCCCCAAATCCCCGCCCTGGCCCCGCCTCTTCCCCAACCACGCGGCATTCCTCCTCCCTCCCAGGTTTGCAGCTGCATGGCGGTGCAAGCCTGGGAGGGAGGGGATGGCAGCGGCGGCGGTGCCTGGATCCTGGAGCTGGTGAGTCAGCTCCGGCACCCGTGCACCAGGCGGGCGGGCAAAGGGAGGCTGGCAAGGGATGGAGGGAGACAGGGGGGCTCAGCTCTGAGCCCCCTGCCACGCCAGAAGGCTCCTGCCCCTGGGCCGCTGCACACGGGGGCCAGGGCCAGGAGTGCAGCGTGGGGGCTGCTCCAGCCCTGCAGCCCGCGGGGCAGTGCGGTGGGTCTGGGCAGAGTTCACTTTCTATCATTTGTTATTGTCTGTTTCTAAATGGCCCTAAGGACTGGGCATGGTAAGGGGGGGGAGGTTAAGGGCAGGGGGGTGGTTAGGGGTGGGGGTCCTGGGAGGGGGCGGTCGGGGACAAGGACCAGGGGAGTTGGACGGGTCGGAGGTTCTGAGGGGGGCAGTCAGGGGACTGGGAGCAGGGGGGTTGGATAAAGGGTGGGGAGCCAGGGGGAGCGGTTAGGGGCAGGGATGCTGGGAGGGGGTGGTCAGGGGACAAGGAGCAGGGGGAGTTGGATGGGTTGGGGGGTTCTGAGGGGGGCAGTCAGGGGGCGGGAAGTGGGAGGGAGCAGATGGGGGGCAGGGCCCAGGCTGTTTGGGGGGGCACAGCCTTCCCTACCCGGCCCTCCAGACAGTTTCGTAACCCCAATGTGCCTCCCCCGTCCGTCCGAGTCAGTGATGTTCTGCTGACTCCAGGGCCCTGATGCTGAAGCTGGATGTGTATTTGTGGTCGCTCTCCTTTCCCCCAAACTAGAATCAGAAGACGCTCTCCTGCGTCCCGGACAGGCATCGCTCCACCTCTGACTTTATTTCTGAAGTCAGTCACCTCTGGAAAGGCAAGAGCTGCATTTCTTTCAGCGGAGAGAAGAAACAGATCCTCTGATGTTCACTCCGGGGCTGTACTGTAGTGGGGTGGTCACCCGCTCCCGGCCTGAAGGGGTTAAAAGCTGGCCCTTGGCGGGGGCTGGGAGCCTTGGGCTGGGCTGACTGGGGGAGGCAGCACAGCTGGGCCATGCCCCAAACAGCCCCAGCTGGCCCTATAAAGCCAGGGGCAGACACACAGTCTCCTGTAGCGGTGGAGAGAGACGGGCCTGGCTGCAGGAGCTAGAGAAGGGACCTGGAGTGGGGCAGGGCTGGGGAAGGCCAAGGGAGCTGGGGAGCTCCGGCCTGGAACCCCCCAGGCTGCGGCCGAGTCTAAGGGCAAACAGGGACTGGGGTTGCCGGGGGCAGCCCAAGGACAGGCCGAGGCAGCAGGTCCAGACCCCCCTTGCCTGTGAGGAGTGGCTGACCCTGCAGTCTGCCCCAGGGCGTGGGGGCGAGTTGTGACTGGCAGTAGCCTATGAGTGAGGCGAGGTGGGGATGGGGTGGGGGTTCCCTGGGGAGGGGAGACCCCAATAGTGAGGGGTCACTGCCAGGGGGCAGCACCCCAGATAACAGGGCACCGGAGTCCGGGGAGGGAGGCAGGGGCCCAGCGTCAGTGGGACACCGGCCTGCAGAGGGCGCTCCAAGGCTGGAAACGAGCTAATTCCCTGGACACCAGCAGGAGGCGCCGCAGGGGTGAGTCCCGCGCGCATATACACGGATCTATCCCTCATCCCTTGCTGGAAATGAACAGCTTCACTGGTTCCTTTTGGCCAGGTCCCACCACCTCTTCCTGCACCTCCAGTAAACAAGCAGAAATGTCACTAACCCCTGGCAGAAATAGAGCCCCTTGCACAGCTGATGGGTGGCAATGCCAGCGTGGTTTAAATGCTCCCCTTCAGACTGTGCCTGTGTGCGCTCCTGGAAGCGGCCGGCGTGTCCCTCCGGCTCCTCGGCAGAGGCGTGGCCAGGCTGGCGCTGGGGGTGGGAGCAGCGCCTGGGAGCCAGACAGGCTGGTCGCTTTCCGGAGCCGCGCGGAACCAAAACATGCAGGGAACCTGCCTTAGCCCCGGGCCCCGTGGCCGCCGACCAGCCTTGTAATGGCCGGGTCACCAGTGCCGACCGGACGCCTGGTAACCCAAACCCCGGTGTGTCTGGCCCAGAGCCCGGCTGGGCACTCGCTGCTGCCCCCTGCTGGTGAAGCGCGGCCCAGCCCCCTGCAGGGCTCAGCCGGACAGGGGCTGCCCCGGGAGGGAGCTCTCTGCCCCCCTCCTGGTGAGCCGGGGGGCGGCCCCGCTGGGCCAGGCCTGATTTGCACCCCTTGGCTGGGACCCTTTGGGCTTTGCCCTTTGCTGCAGGGGGGGCCGGGCTGGGTTGAGCCCAGGGAGCCGTGTCTGGTTACGGTGCCCCAGGAGACGGGTTTAGTGGGTGTTTGGATCCGACAGGCAGCGCTGGTTTGGGCTTTGTGACCCCAGCTTGTCTGTCCAGCTGGGGGGGGTCTGTGTCAGGCTGGGGGGGGGGTCTGTGTCCGGCTGGGGGGGGGGGTCTGTGTCCGGCTGGGGGGGGGGGGGGTCTGTGTCTGGCTGGGCGGGGATCTGTGTCAGGCTGGGGGGGGTCTGTTGCCTGTTTCTGCTGGTTCCTGTTCCCCACGTGCCCTGTCTCTCGCCCTCGGCTGCTTCTCTTTTCAGTGAGTCCGACTTTCCTCCTGGCCGTGCCCTGTCTGACCACATGGGGGCAGGGATCTTCACAGGGAGGGTGGGGGCCCCTTGACCAGTCAATCCCTGCCCCTGACTCACCCCCCCCCCCCCCCCCAGGAGAAGCCCAGTCACGCCAGGCTCTGGGTCCCAGCATAACCCCCTTCACGCCCTGCCGGGCACCAGGGATCCACCCGCCTGCCAGGGACAGGACATGGGGCAGAACTGCGTCCCCCAGGAATGGCCCCACAATGGTCAGCAGGTGGGAGGGGCTGGTCCTGACATGTGCGGGGGGGCAGGGCTGGGCTAGCAGGGGGCTGGGCTAGCAGGGGGCTGTGGGTCAGAAGTGAGGGGCCTGGTCTACACTATGAGTTTAATTCGAATTTAGCAGCGTTAAATCGAATTAACCCTGCACCCGTCCACAACGAAGCCATTTATTTCGAAATAAAGGGCTCTTAAAATCAATTTCTGTACTCCTCCCCAACGAGCGGAGTAGCGCCAAAATCGATATTGTCATTTCGAATTAGGGTTAGTGTGGCCACAATTCGATGGTATTGGCCTCCAGGAGCTATCCCACAGTGCACCATTGTGACCGCTCTGGACAGCAATCTGAACTCGGATGCACTGGCCAGGCAGACAGGAAAAGCCCCGCGAACATTTGAATTTCATTTCCTGTTTGCCCAGCACAGGAGAGCACAGGTGACCACAGAGAGCTCATCAGCACAGATAACCATGCAGGTCGATAATCGAAAAACAGCACCAGCATGGACCGTACAGGAGGTACTGGATCTGATCGCTATATGGGGAGAGGATTCAGTGCTAGCAGAACTTCGTTCGAAAAGACGAAATGCCAAAACTTTTGAAAAAATCTCCAAGGGCATGATGGAGAGAGGCCACAATAGGGACTCATATCAGTGCCGCGAGAAAGCCAAGGAGCTCAGACAAGCTTACCAGAAAACAAAGGAGGCAAACGGTCACTCCGGGTCAGAGCCGCGGACATGCCGCTTCTACGCCGAGCTGCATGCAGTTCTAGGGGGGGCTGCCACCACTACCCCACCTCTGACCGTGGATTCCGAGGCGGGGATAATCTCATCAGCTACACACTGTAGCCTGGCCAGTCATGAAACTGGTTTTCAAAGCTTCTCTGATGCACAGCGCTTCCTGGTGTGATCTTCTAATCACCCTGGTGTCTGGCTGCGCGTAATCGGCAGCCAGACGATTTGCCTCAGCCTCCCACCCTGCCAAAAAGGTCTCCCCCTTACTCTCACAGAGATTGTGGAGCACACAGCAAGCAGAAATAACAATGGGGAGATTTCTTTGGCTGAGGTCAGAGCGAGTCAGTAGCGATCGCCAGCAACCTTTTAAATGTCCAAATGCACATTCTACCACCATTCTGCACTTGCTCAGCCTGTAGTTGAACAGCTCCTGACTCCTGTCCAGGCTGCCTGTGTATGGCTTCATGAGCCATGGCATTAAGGGGTAGGCTGGGTCCCCAAGGATAACTATTGGCATTTCAACATCCCCAACGGTTATTTTCTGGTCTGGGAAGTAAGTCCCTTGCTGCAGCCCTTTAAACAGATTAGTGTTCCTGAAGACGCAAGCGTCATGAACCCTTCTCGTCCAGCCCACGTTGATGTTGGTGAAACGTCCCCTGTGATCCACAAGTGCTTGCAGCACCATTGAAAAGTACCCCTTGCGGTTTATGTACTGGGTACCCTGGTGCTCCGGTGCCAAGATAGGGATATGGGTTCCATCTATCGCTCCACCACAGTTAGGGAATCCCATTGCAGCAAAGCCATCCACTATGACCTGCACATTTCCCAGAGTCACTACCTTTCGTAGCAGCATCTCAGTGATTGCTTTGGCTACTTGGATGACAGCAGCCCCCACAGTAGATTTGCCCACTCCAAATTGATTCCCGACTGACCGGTAGCTGTCTGGCGTTGCAAGCTTCCACAGGGCTATCGCCACGCGCTTCTCAACTGTGAGGGCTGCTCTTATCTTGGTATTCTGGTGCTTCAGGACAGGGGAAAGCAAGTCACAAAGTTCCATGAAAGTGCCCTTACGCATGCGAAAGTTTCGCAGCCACTGGTAATCGTCCCACACCTGCAACACTATGCGGTCCCACCAGTCTGTGCTTGTTTCCCGGGCCCAGAATCGGCGTTCCATGGCTATAACCTGCCCCATTAACAGCATGATCTCCAAAGCACCGGGTACCGTGGTTCGATAGAATTCCATGTCCATGTCCTCATCACTCTCCTCGCCACGCTGCCGTAGCCTGCTCCTCACCGCCTGGTTTTGCAGGTTCTGGTTCAGCATAAACTGCACGATAACGCGCGAGGTGTTTACAATGTTCATGACTGCTGTCTTGAGCTGAGCGGGCTCCATGCTTGCCGTGGTATGGAGTCTGCAGTGTTCACCCAGGAAAAAGGCGCGAAATGGTTGTCTGCCATTGTTTCCCTGGAGAGGGGGGATGATGTACCCAGAACCACCCGCGACAATGTTTATGGCCCCATCAGGCATTGGGATCTCAACCCAGAATTCCAATGGGCGGAGGAGACTGCGGGAAATATGGGATAGCTATGGGATAGCTACCCACAGTGCAACGCTCCGGAAATGGACGCTAGCCCCAGTACATGGACGCACACCACCGAATTAATGTGCTTAGTGTGGACGCATGCACTCGACTTTATACAATCTGTTTCCAAAATTCGAATTATATAAATTTGGATTAATCCCGTAGTGTAGACATACCCAGGGGCACTGGCTGAGCTGGTGGGGGGCGGGCAGGGCTGGGCTAGCAGGGGGCTGCAGGTCCGGCGTGATGGGCACTGGCAGAGCTGGGGGGGGAGCCCAGGGCTGGGGATAGCAGGGGGCTGTGGGTCGGGAGTAGGGGAGCCCAGGGCTGGAGGTAGCAGGGGGCTGTGGGTTCGGAGTGAGGGTCACTGGCAGAGCTGGGGGGAGAGCCCAGGCCTGGGGATAGCAGGGGGCTGTGGGTCGGGAGTAGGGGAGCCCAGGGCTGGAGGTAGCAGGGGGCTGCAGGTCGGGAGTGAGGGGCATCAGTTTGTATCAGTCTCCCTTATTTCTCCCCCAGCCTCCTCTGTCCTGAGCTCCTGCCTCCACCTGGCCACGGAACCCAGCTCCCCATCGCCCCGACCCACAGAGCCCCGGGAGGGGCGGGGAGCCGGCCTGGCCCTGCAGCCCCTGGCCTGCGGCTGGCACCGCTCAGCGAGCGCGGATGGAGCCCGACAGCCCCCCCCAGCCCCTGCTTGGCCCCACGACCCCGGGGGCAGCCACAACGGGCCGGCGACTCCCCGACATCCCGGGGTAACGCTCAGCCACGCCGGGAACCGCCGGATGCAGCTAGTGGGACCCCCCCCCCGGTCCCCACGTGTGTCCCTGCGCCCCCTGCTGGATGGGACGGGCCCTGATCTGTGTGGGGGAGGGGGGGAGTGGACACATGTGGCCCCACAGGGGTGGCAGGATCAGGCTGCCCAGCCCAGCTCTGGGTGTCTGTGTCCGGGGGCTTCACCCTGTGTGTCCTGTTCCCCCCCTGTCCCCTCCCAGCCCCGGCCCATCCTGCGGGGAGGGGGGAGCTTTGGCTCCCAGCAATGTCCCAGGTTCCCGTCAGTCTGGGCTCTGCCCCCCCGACACACAGGGGTCCCCCTGTGCCCCCCCATACCCTAACAGAGGGTCTGTCTATCTGCCCCCCCCACACTTCCCATGGGCGGCCTCCAGGGATGAGCCCCCCCTCCACACAACCTCCACTAGGGGGCGATATCTGGGGGGGAGGATTCCTGGAGGCTGAGGGGCCCTGTCCTCTTCCATGCCCCAGCCCCCCAGGGGACGATTTCTTCCCCGTGCAACACCCCCCCCCCCGCATCTGCCAGGGCCCGACTCCCCTTGAAGGAGCAGTGTGGGGGGGGCTGGAGTTCGCTATAGAGTCCGTCTGGAGTTCCCCTGAGGCTGCAGCGACCGGATTGCTACACCGCCCCCCCTCCCGGTGTCTGGGTGGAGCAGGGGGAGGGGCGGGTGAGTCCCCTTCCCCCCGGGGGCAGGCAGGGCTCTCGGGAAGGGGGGGCATGGTGCCAAAGGGGCCGCACGCCCTGCCCCATCCCTGTGCTGGTCCGGGCAAGGGAGGTGCTTCGTGCCAGCTCCGCTCCCCCCCCCCCCCACCACTTCCCCCGTCTCTGCCCTTTGCCCCCAGCTGGGAACCAGGCGTCTCTGCTGTCCCAGCGGGTCCCGCAGCAGCGACGGGCGATGGGGCGAATCCCCCACAGACCAGGCGGCCCTTGGACGGGGATTCTCCTGGCAGGTCAGAGGGGAGAACGTAGGACCCAGGTGTCCGGGACACAAAGGCCTCCAATAGGAGACCCGTGTCAATGAAAGCCGAGGGGCTGCGGGTCAGGACTGAGGGGCACCGGCAGAGCTGGGTGGGGGGACCCCAGGGCTGGGGTAGCAGGAGGGGACTCTGACACTTCCCTCCCCAGGCTGGTTCCATCCGAGGCTGCGCCCCAAAGCCCCGGGGACCCCATAGTAGCCCCATTGTTCACCCCAGCTTCTACTTTGCATGGGGAGATTAGCAGGGATCAGCTGTTTGTGTCTCTGTCCCAGAGCACTGGGGGGGGACACAGCTATACACCCCCTCACTGAACTCCCTCCCTCAGATCTAGCAGGCGGAACCAGCCCCACGCAGAGACCCAGGGACCTGGCACCCCACGGGGCAAGGGGGGAGAAGACCCTTCCCCTCCCCCCCCCCCCACAGGTTCCTTCCTCCAAAGCGAAGGGGAAGTGGGCGGACGAGGCTGGGACTGGAGGCTGGAGGGGCCCCATGGGACTGCCCTGTCTGTGGGTCCAGACTCCAGGGTCCCGGCCCAGAGACGCTGCCCCTGGGTCGGGGCAGGTCCCACTGCAGGAAAAGGCGCCGGGCGGCACCTGGCGAGGGGTCCCTTGCAGCTGAGAGGGTGGAGCGGGGGCAGGGGGGACCCAGGTGTCCGGGACACACAGGGCTGTAACAGGGGACAGTACAAATGAAAGCAGAGGGGCTGCAGGTCGGGAGTGAGGGGCACCAGTTAGTATCAGTCTCTCTGGTCTCCCCCCGCAGCCTCCGTCCTGGGCTCCTGCCTCCAGCCGGCGCCGGCCCAGACCCCAGTGACCATCGTCCTCACCCCGCCGAGCCCCGTGGTGGGAGGGGGCGTCAGCCTGGCCCCACAGAATCTGCCACAGGACGTGCTGTCCTGTAGCTGGCACCGATCAGCGACCGCTGCTGAAAACAACCGGATCTTCACCTACTTCCCACAAACACCCGTTCAGACCCCCGGCTCGGCCCACACGGGGCGGGAGACAGCGGGGCCGGGCTGCGCCCTGAACATCGCGGGGTTAACGCTCAATGACACCGGGACCTACACGGTGCAGATAGCGAGCTGGCCTAGTCTTGATCTCTACATCACGGTGCATCTGCGCGTCTATGGTAAGTGCCCCCCCCCTCCCCCGGGAGCTGCGCTGATCCCAGGCCGTGTCCCCCCTCCCCCGCCATCCCCGCCCCAGCGATGGGGCTTTGGGAGTCTCCCCCGGGGATGAGCCCGGCTGGTGAGGGGCTGTCGGGGGCCTGTGTGGGGGGGTCTGGGCCCCCCAGGGCGGGGGTGTCCCCGGATCCCCAGGGTGTCTCTGACCCCTCCCTGTTTCCCCAGAGCTGCAGGCTGCACAGTGGGGTGTGTACGACCAGCTGCGGAGATGAGCCCCCCCCCCCCCCAGGGGCCCTGGTGCATGCTGGGAAGTCCCCTGTATCACGGGGGGGGGGGGGTCAGACCCACCTGCTCTTTTACACCCACTTTGCTCAGTTTTGGCACCTACGGGGGGGGGCTCATGATGTCACTGTGGGGCCCTTTGCACCAGGGCTCCCCAGATCCAGCCCCCCCCCCCCGGCTGTCTGCAGCGGCGGGGGGGGGAAGCCGGGCACTGTTGGGGGCACACTCACCAGTTGCTGAAGGTGAAACTGGATGTCCCGGAGTCCCCGGGCGATGCTCTGGAACTGCTCCCCACAAAGCCAGGCAGGACTCTGGTGAAGTCTCCTCTCCCTCAGAGCAGACTGTCTTCAGGGCAAGGAGCTCACACGGCTTCACCTCCTGGGTCTGACCTCGGAGCATTCAGCATCTGCCCCTCCGTGCGCTTCCCACAGCGAGTCCGCCCAGGCGGGGTCCTGGGGAAGCCAGAGGGTCCTGCACCCCCCACTTCGCAGTCAGACGTGACTCTCAGCCAGCCAGTAACACAGAGGTTTATTAGACGACAGGAACATGGTCTAAAACAGAGCTTGTAGGTCCAGCGAACGGGACCCCTCAGCCGGGTCCATTCTGGGGGGTCGTGAACCAGACACCCACGTCTGCCCTCACTCCCCCTCCCCAGCCAGCTCCAAACTGAACCCTCCAGCCCCTCCTCCTCTGGGCTTTGTTCCTTTCCCAGGCCAGGAGGTCACCTGATCCCTTTGTTCACTTTAGCATCCCCATGCAGGGGGTAGGGTGACCAGATGTCCCGATTTTATAGGGACAGTCCCGATTTTTGGGTCTTTTTCTTATATAAGCTCCTATTACCTCCCACCCCCGTCCCGATTTTTCACACTTGCTGTCTGGTCACCCTAGCAGGGAGGAAGGGCCCAGGCCATCAGTTGCCAGGAGACAGAGTGTGAGTGATTTATGTGCACTGGCCCTCTCAGACTCTGCAACTATCACACTCCCTAATCCCACCACCTAGAGGCTCCAGAAATGCATAGGGGAAACTGAGGCACCCACACAGTATTCAGAGGAAACATTAAGAATAGTCCCACTTTGTCACACTCTGGCTGACTGCCCATGATGCACCAGCGAGGTCACCCCCACCCCCGGCCAGGGTCTGGGATGGGCAGCTCCGTCCGAGTCAGAGGGGACGGCAAGGAACCGGCACAGGGCTGTGCCCACAGGGCGTCCGGTGGCACCAAGCATTGAAAACCCTGCTGTGAGGCTGGATCCTGGGACAGACCTGGGAGCCGGAGCGTCGCTCTCCCTTCGAACCACAGCCGAGAGTCTCCCAAATATCACGGGGCTCCGGGAGCCAGAGCCTCAGGGAGGCACCAATAACTGTGAGACTTGACGCCGGGGAGACGGACCCTCTGCCGGATCCCAGAAGACGACCGCCCGCCTCCGCAGCTCTGAGGGGCAAAGGGCGAAGGACCCTTCCCACGACACCGCAGGACCCTTCCCACAACCCCACATGGTGGCAACACCACCACCCTTGCCCCAGTCCCGCAGGACAGCAGCCCCAATCCTGCACGGAGGAGCAGGGACACATGGTAACGCTCTCTCTGTTCCCTGCACAGAAATCCTGCCCAAGCCCACAGTGACGCCAAACCAAACCCTGGTTCTGGAAAATGGGACCTTCACCCTCACGTGTAACAGCTCCCCCAGCGCCGACACCGTGCTCTGGCTCCGGGACGGGGCGTCTCTCGTGCCCAGTGAGCGGCTGGGGCTCTCCCATGACAACCGGACTCTCAAGGTGCTGGGTGTCACCCGGGGCGACGCCGGCGCCTACCAGTGCGAGGTCGGGAACCCCGTCAGCACCAACCGCAGTGAGCCCAGCACCGTGATGGTGGCCTATGAGTAACTGCAGTCCCGTCCCCCGGCCGCCCTGCCCCTGGCCCTGCCAGCATCACCCAGCCACAGAGATGCAGCTGCCTCTGGGGTGGGGCAGGGTGCTGGTTAAACAGGGACCCCTTGCTGGCGCCATCCATCCCCTGACCCTGTCCCTCTCTATGTAGATGGGCCGGACTCTGCCCAGATAGACCCACCAGGACCCATCAACCTGACCTTCGGGTCGCTTCTGAACCTGACGTGTGTCGCCGACTCCATCCCAGCCCCGAGCTATCGCTGGGTTCTCAATGGCACCGACACTAAGGAGACCGGGAGCAGATTGACCTTTAATCTCACGACCTGGGCTCAGCAGGGCACGTACGAGTGCCGGGCTCACAACCCCGTCACCGGCCGCACTGCCTGGGCGTCTGTCGCCATGCGGGTGACAGGGACGGGTGAGTCTCCGGGATGGAGCAAGGCGCTGCAGACACAGGGATCCCAGTGCTGGCACCAACGCCCCAGTGCGGTGCTAGGCGGTGCCGGGCTGCAGGGAGCGGGGTGGGGGGATTGTGGCTGAACATCTGATCCAGCCTCCCCGCATCTCTCCTCCAGATGCCCCTCGTCCAGCTCTCTCTGCCGGGGCCATCGCCGGGATCGTCATCGGGTCACTAGCGGGGGCAGCGCTGGTCGGAGTCACTGTCTATTTCCTCTGTGAGTAACAGCCCCCCCATCCCAGGAGAGCCAGGACTCCTGGGTTCTCTCCTGGCACTGGGAGGGGAGTGGGGTCTAGTGGTTAGAGCGGGGTGGGGTGGGGGGGCTGGAAGTCAAGGCCCCAATTCCAGCGTCTCTGATTGCTCCCAGACTCTCGCTGCCAGAACGAGACCCCCAAGGAGAACGAGGCACCCGTCCTGGTGTATGAGAACCTGCCCCCTACATCCTGGGCGGGGCCAGTGGTGAGTGACAAGGGCTCAGCTCTACCCCCCGCTATTCCAGTCCCGCCCTCTCCTCTGTGGGTCCCCTCAGTCTGGACCTGCAGCCCCCAGCCAGTTTACCCTGTCCCCTGGGTAAGGGGGAGGGGGGGTTACACAAACCCGGAGTCCCATTGACTGACTGTCCCAGGGTCCGTCCCCCCCCGAGCTCGGCTGGGGGGCTGGGGAGTCTCTGGGGTCTGGTGCTAACAACCCTCTTGCCTCTGTCTCCCCCAGGCCCAGCCCGGGAGCCCCCCTGACCCCAGCCCCACGTACCAGGTGATCACCGGCCCCTTGCACTGTATCCTCCCCCATGAGGGGGGTTGGACCCAGTGGGGGGAGGGGGGGAGCTGCCCCCCTACAAGCCCTATGGCTGAGAACGGGGCTGGTTATCACATCCCAGAGCGGGGGGGGGGGGGCAGAGTGAGCCAGAGGGGGACCAGCCTGGAGCCTCAGGGTTGAGGGGAGGCGTTACGGGAGGCCCAACAGTGGGGGGGAAGGATGGGCCCCCCAGGATGTGAGGGGCTGTCGTGGCCCCCTGGGGCATCTCTGGCTGAATCGTCCCCGTTTTCCCCAGACACTACAGCCCCGACAGCCGGACGTGTACGAGGAGCTGAAGAAGTGACGCCCCCTCCTGCCCCCCAGTGCATGCTGGGAGGGGCCCGGTGCATGCTGGGAAAGGTGCGTCCCTGAGCCTGGGTCCCGCTGTCCCGGTGACATCCCCCTGATGAAGCGTGAAAGGGCAGGAACACTCACCGCCCGGCCCGGGGGGGTCCGTCCGTCTGTCTGTCCATGCTGCTTCCCTGGGGCCCATCACCGCAGCGTCTGGGCCCCTGCGAGGAGATCAGAAAGTCGGTGCCTGTGACTGGCTCCGGCTCCGTTGTGCCCAGCACAGGATTTGGGAGCCCACCTGTGACGAAGTGGGACTGTTCTTAGTGTTTCCTCTGAATACTGTAGGCGTGCCTCAGTTTCCCCTATGCAGTTCTTAAGTTTCTAGGGGGTGGGATTGTTGCAGAGCAAAGGTCCAGTGCACATAAAGGGCGGACACTGTCTCCTGGCAACCAAGCGCCGGGGCCCTTCCCCCCTCCCCCCCAAGGAGATAGCTAAAGGTCAGGTGACATCCTGGCCTGGGAAAGGAACAAAGCCCAGAGGAGGAGGGGCTGGAGGGGGTTTCAGTTTGGGGCTGGCTGGGGACGGGAAGTGAGGGCAGACAGGGGGTGTCTCGCTCGCGGGACCCCAGGATGGACCTGGCTGAGGGGTCCCGTTCTCTGTACCTACAAGCTCTGTTTTAGACCGTGTTCCTGTCATCTAATAAACCTCTGTGTTACTGGCTGGCTGAGAGTCACGTCTGACTGCGGAGTGGGGGTGCAGGACCCTCTGGCTGCCCCAGGACCCCGCCTGGGCGGACTCGCTGTGGGAAGCGCACAGAGGGGCAGATGCTGAATGCTCCGAGGTCAGACCCAGGAGGTGAAGCCGTGTGAGCTTCTTGCCCTGAAGACAGTCTGCTCCGAGGGAGAGGAGGCTCCCCAAAGTCCTGCCTGGCTTTGTGGGGAGCAGTTCCAGAGCATCGCCCAGGGACTCCGTGACAGCCCGCCCCACGTCTTCCCCTCTCAGGGGCAGTTCTGCCCTGCAGAGCTGTGAGCAGCGATGCCCACCAGCCCGGCCGGGACCCGGGGCCCCCGGCTCTGACATCTCCAGACCGGCCCCCAAAGGGGCTCGGGAGGTCCCTGCCCAGAGCTGGCAGCGCTGGGCACGGTGACCGTGGTGAGCCGTGTGCCGGGGGCATGGGGCACGGCCGGAGCTGTGTCTGGCCTGGGTCCCAGGGGCAGGTTCCAGCCGGGCAGCGGGAGGTGCCAGGGCCGTCCCTGGCAGACAGGAGGCACTGGGCCGTTCTCTCTGTGCCCGGCTCCGGGGGTGCTGGGTGGTGCCGAGCTCGCCAGGCAGCGGGTTCCACCCAGAGCCAGGCCCCAGCAGCGTCTGCACCAGCCCCAGGGAAGCAGCCGGCAGGGAAAAGCACCCAGTGTGTGGCAAGAGGGGGGAGGTGTTTCTGAGGCCAGAGGCTGGCTTGGGGGGAGGTATCGCGGGGGGGCACCCAGGGTCCTGCCCCGAGGGGAGCAGCTGTCAGCGGGTTTGTCTCCTGCAGGGAGCGTTGGAGCCCGGCCTGCTGGGAGTCGGGGGGAGCCGGACGCTGGGGGGAGCTGAACCCCGCAGGAGCTGCCAGGGGCGGGTTCGGGACGTCGGGGCGCTGGGAAGCGCGTTCCCAGTTTATTCTCCATCTCACCCATTGTCCCGTTAACTCCAGCGTCTCCTTCTCCCAGCTTTTCTGGGCAATAAACTTTTTCTCTGTAACGCCTGGCCGTGCTGGGGCCGAGCGGGGCGTGGGTTGGGGGTCACTGCTGAGCTGGGGGTTCTGGGCCTTGGTGGGGAGCCGGGAACTCGGCCAGTGGGCAGTGCCAGGGGTTGGGCACTCAGGGGGCAGCTGGGCAGTTGGGGGGCCGATCGCTGACCCGCCCAGGGCTGAGGGGAGGTTGTGATGCCTGCGGGGGAAGCACGTCTGCCTGGGATTACAGACCCACAGCCGGGCCCCCTGCACCCCATTGTGTTATAACCTGGCCCCAAGCCGGGGCGCCTCCCCCCCCATGTTCTGGGCGCACGCCGTCCCTGCAGTCTGGGGGCTCTGGGCAGGGGCCCCCCCATGCCCCGGGCACAGGCCATCCCTGCAGGCTGGGGGCTCCGGGCAGGGTCCGGGGGTCGGCGTGAAGCAGCCAGACCGCGGGAGCCCCCGGCGCGATCCGGCCCCAGCAGGGCCAACGGGACCCGGGTGCGTCTGGCCCAGAGCCTGGCCATGCTGGGCACTCGCTGCTGCCCCCTGCTGGCGAAGGACGGCCCAGTCCCCCGCAGGGCTCAGCCGGACAGGGGCTGCCCCGGGAGGGAGCTCTCTGCCCCCCTCCTGGAGAGCCGGGGGGCGGCCCTGCTGGGCCAGGCCTGATTTGCACCCCTGGGCTGGGACCCTCTGGGCTTTGCCCTTCGCTGCGGGGGGGGCCGGGCTGGGTGGGGCCCAGGGAGCCGTGTCTGGTTACGGTGCCCCAGGCGCAGGGTTTACTGGGTGTTTGGAGCCGATGGGCAGCGCTGGTTTGGACTTTGTGACCCCAGCTTGTTCGTCCGGCTGGGGGGGGTCTGTGTCAGGCTGGGGGGGTCTGTGTCAGGCTGGGGAGGTCTGTGTCAGGCTGGGGGGGTCTGTGTCTGGCTGGGGAGGTCTGTGTCCGGCTGGGGGGGTCTGTGTCAGGCTGGGGGGGTCTGTCGCCTGTTTCTGTTGGTTCCTGTTCCCCACGTGCCTTGTCTCTCGCCCTGGGCTGCTTCTCTTTTCAGCGAGTCCAACTTTCCTCCTGGCCGTGCCCTGTCTGACCGCACGGGGGGGGGGGGGGATCTTCACAGGGAGGGTGGGGGCCCCTTGACCAGTCAAGGGGAGGGATAGCTCAGTGGTTTGAGCATTGGCCTGCTAAACCCAGGGTTGGGAGTTCAATCCTTGAGGGGGGGCAACTTGGGGATCTGGGGCAAAATCAGTACTTGGTCCTGCTAGTGAAGGCAGGTGGCTGGACTCGATGACCTTTCAAGGTCCCTTCCAGTTCTAGGAGATCTCCATTAATTTATTTAAAATCCCTGCCCCTGCCTCACCCCCTGTGAAGGAGTGGGACTGTTCTTAATGTTTCCTCTGAATATTGTGTGGGTGCCTCAGTTTTCCCTATGCAGTTCTTAGGTAGCTAGGTGTACAGAGAATGGCCGACACCCTGTCTCCTGGCAACTAATGGGCTGGGCCCCTCCCCTGTAAAGGTGCCAACTGAAGGTGTTGGAGACAAAGGGATCAGGTGACCTCCTGGCCTGGGAAAGAGACGAAGGAGGGGCTGGAGGTGGAGGCTGTTTGGGGCTGGCTGGGGACAGGGAGTGAGGGCAGACATGGGTGTCTGGCTCACTGCCCCCCCACAATGGACCCAGCTGAGGGGTCCAGTTCGCTGGACCAACAAGCTGTGTTTTAGACCGTGTTCCTGTCATCTAATAAACCTCTGTTTTACTGGCTGGCTGAGAGTCCCGTCTGACTGCGAAGTGGGGGTGCAGGACCCTCTGGCTGCCCCAGGACCCTGCCTGGGCGGACTCGCTGTGGGAAGCGCACGAAGGGGCATATACTGAATGCTCCCAGGAGAGACCCAGGAGGTGAAGCCGTGTGAGCTTCTTGCCCTGAAGACAGTCTGCTCCGAGGGAGAGGAGACTTCACCAGAGTCCTGACTGGCTTTGTGGGGAGCAGTTCCCGAGCATCACCCGGGGACTGCATGACACCCCCCAGCAGGGGATGTGTATCCCAGGACAAGCCCAGTCATGCCAGGCTCTGGGTCCCAGCACAGCCTCCATCACGCCCTGCGGGCACCAGGGATCCAGCCGCCAGCCAGGGACAGGACATGGGGCAGAACTGCGCTCCGCGGGGATGGCCCCACAGTAGTCAGCAGGTGGAAGGGGCTGGTCCTGACCATGGGCGCCAGGTTTGTATAATTTTTGGTGGTGCCCAGTGTCGTGGAAATTCCTGTCCGTTCCGGCTGAGGAATAAGGAGAGACGGACACAGCTCGCCAAGCAAGGAGCCCCGGGAGGGACGATCTGTTTATTTCAATTGCAATTGGGTTCGAGCTCATGAGTCAGCAAGAACTAAGAAAACACTCACACCAAAGCATTATATGCAGTTGACTACGATAATCTATTGCTCTATGATTGGCCAAAATTTGCTATCATTACCATACCTAATTAGCAAGTTACATGTATCTGCCCCTCTTATGACCCCTTATTGTTCATCTCCTTGCTCCCCCCTTGCGTTATTTTGCAAACCAAGCAGTTAGGGATCTACAGGACACAGGCACAGAAAGTTCCATTGTCTCCAGGTTTGGAGTTTGGCTACATTTCCTCTCCAAGGAACTTCCTGAGTTTAGACTGTCCATAGCTAACGCTGCATATCTCCCTTCTACTTTCTCCCATGTGTACGGGACAAATTTGCCCCCTGGCAGCTAAGTAGAATAATTTTATTTCACCAGAAATGGTCCAGGGCTGTCCCTACCCATACGCAAAGTACACAGCTGCGTAGCGCACCAGGAAATTTGGGGCTCCGCCGGCTCGTGCTGGGGGGCGGTTTCCCCTGCCCCCCAAGCCTGCTCCTGCCCCCATGCTGAGGCCTGGGGCCCCCACACAGCTCTCCCACGGGGGGCCTGCGCAGAGCGCCAAAATGGCTAGGGATGGCCCCAACCAGGGCAGGTAAGTTCCAGTAGAAACCCCTTATGCTCTCTTAGCAAATCTGACTAAATTGTCCAGAGTCCAATGATTTCAATCAGATTGTCTCTTTGCCTGGATTATTTGCAGACATTGCTTTGGAAAAGGGCCCGTTTTCCCTTCAGAATGGCTGCAGAGAAACCAAGAATTCTCTTCCTCTCCCACTTTCCCTTTTTTAAACATTTTCACATCTATCAACTGTTCAGTTCCCTACAGCCACTGCAGGGTTAACTTCTCACTTGCTTTCCTTCAATCACTCGCTTATCTCCCAAAATGACACCTTCATCACCCCAGATATCACTGTCACGGACTCACAGATCGTGCCCACTCTTGGCCCCGTGCGGTCCGTGGGCGGTGCCCCTTTTAGTGAGACAGCCCTTCTCGGGGGTCCACTCTCTCTCGGGGTCAGGCCCCTCCACCTCCTGGAGCCGCATCTCTCTGAGCCTTAGCACGTCTGTCTCTGCCGTGGGCCCCCTCAGGGAGACCACTCGCTCTGGACCCCTGGGGCCTCCACCCCCGAAGGGGTTGATGCAACCCTGTTCTCTAGACCGGAGTGACTCTCAGCCAGCATAAAACAGGAGGGTTTATTGAGGGTTGAACACAGCACAGGAAACTCTCTGACCCTCAGGCCTGGCCTCCCTCAGTCCAGCACATCCCAGTCTCCCTGCATCCAGGTGGGCTCTGCCTGCTCCCCCTCTCCAGCCCCGAGCCCCTCTGCTCCCAGCTGGGCATCTGAGATCCCCGGCCCCAGGCCCCGCCTCTGTCCATTGTCTTCTCTCCAGGGAAACAGGGTCGTAAACCGGGGCCTCCTCTCCCCTCTTCTCTCCTCTGGCTGGAACCGGCTGGTTGGGTCACTGGGTCCTCACTCTGCAGCCCATTGTCCTCCCACTGGCCAGAACCGGCTGTGTCTCCTCAGCTGGGCCTCCGGGTCACCAGGTCGCCAGGTCGCCGGTCGCTAGGGTCTCCATCCTCCCGGCTATCGGCTGGGTCCCCACGTCCTCTCTCCGGTCCTCTGCAAAACACACTCCCTCTCCCCTCCCCTCGTTAAACCAGTAACCCCCAGGGAAACTGAGTCCCACCCCCTCCGCATGCAAACCATTGAAACTCCACAGAAAACAAGAAAACCCCCCACTTCGTCACACATGTTCAGGTATCTTCCCTCACGGCCAGGCTCCCATTCCCCAATGCAGACTATCCTAGCCACACTCCCCTGCTTCCCAGCCAACACTCCCCACTCAGCATTCAAAGACCACAGTAAGAACAGTCCCAGTTCGTCACAGTGTGTGTGTGTTCTTTGTGTGTGTGCACAGCGGTAACTCTGCGGCTGTGTGTGATTGAGTCTCCGTGTGTCTGAGCACAGCTGTGGCTGTGCCGCGTGTGCGCAGTGTGTGTAGCTGCAGGTATGTGTGTGTGTGTGTGTGACGAAGTGGGGGGGTTTCTTGTTTCCTGTGGAGTTTCAATGGTTTGCATGCGGAGGGGGTGGGACTCAGTTTCCCTGGGTGTTACTGGTTTAACGAGGTCAGGGGAGAGGGATTGTGTTTTGCAGAGGACCGGAGAGAGGACGTGGGGACCCAGCCCATGGCCGGGAGGATGGATACCCCAGCGACCGGTGACCTGGCGACCCGGAGGCCCAGCTGAGGAGACGCAGCCGGTTCTGGCCAGTGGGTGGACAATGGGCTGCAGAGTGAGGACCCAGTGACCGAACCAGCCGGTTCCAGCCAGAGGACAGAAGCGAGGAGAGGAGGCCCCGGTTTACGACCCTGTTTCCCTGGAGAGAAGACAATGGACAGAGGTGGGGCCTGGGGCCGGAGATCTCAGATGCCCAGCTGGGAGCAGGGGGGCTCGGGGCTGGAGAGGGGGAGCAGGCAGAGCCCATCTGGATGCAGGGAGACTGGGATGTGCTGGGCTGAGGAAGGCCAGGCCTGAGGCCCTGAGAATTTCCTGTGCTGTGTTCAACTCTCAATAAACCCTCCTGTTTTATGCTGGCTGAGAGTCACTCTGGTCTAGAGAACAGGGTTGCATCAACCCCTTTGGGGGTGGAGGTCCCGAGGGTCCAGAGCGAGTGGACTCCCTGAGGGGGTCCACGGCAGAGACAGACGTGCTAAGGCTCAGAGAGGTGAGGCTCTAGGAGGTGGAGGGGTCTGACCCCGAGAGAGAGTGGACCCCCGAGAAGGGCTGTCGCACTGAAAGGGGCACCCCCCACGGACCGCACGGGGCCAAGAGTGGGCACGATCTGTGAGTCCGTGACAGTGTGTCCGGGCCACCCACAGCGACGGGACAGACGGAGATGAGCAGGAAATCAGCAAGAGCGAGAAAGGTCCCTGATATGGGTCGGGGTCTGTGCAGCACGACACAATGGGCCCCCCCCCATCTGTGGTCCGATCCAACCCTCAATCCCGACCCACAGCCCCCTGCTCTCCCAGCCCTGTCTCCCCCCCCAGCTCTGCCAGAGCCCCTCGATCCCGACCCACAGCCCCCTGCTCTCCCAGCCCTGTCTCCCCCCCCAGCTCTGCCAGAGCCCCTCACTCCAGACCTGCAGCCCCTCTACCTTCGTTTCTGCTCTTCTCTGTTGGATGCATTTGTGTCCCGGACACCTGGGTTCCCCCTTCTCACCTGCCAAGAGAATCCCTCTCCAGGGGCCGCCCGGCCTGTTGGGGGTTTGCTCCATCGCCCTTTGCTGCACCAGGACCTGCCTCGAACCTGGCGGGGGGGGACTCTGCACTAGGACCGGGGCCCACAGGCAGAACAGCCCCACAGGCCCCTCCCGGCTCAGACTTCCCTTCCCATCTGCATCCGCCCACTTCCCCTTCGACCGCTGTGGGGGGAGGATGATTCGCTGGGGATGTGTGTGGGGGGGTGAAGGCTCCAGCTGGGGATGCGGGTTCTGGAAGGGGCCAGAAATGACGCTTCAGGGTGTGGGAGGGGGCTACGGGCTGGGGCAGGGGTGCAGGAGGGGGCATCGGGTGTGGGCCCCGGGAGGGGCTCAGGGTTGGGGCAGGGGTACAGGAGGAGGTGTTGTGATGAAGTGGGACTGTTCTTAATGTTTCCTCTGAATACTGTGTGGGTGCCTCAGTTTCCCCTATGCATTTCTTAAGTCTCTAGGTGGTGGGGAAAGGCCAGTGCACATAAATCACTGACACTCTGTCTCCCTGGCAACAAATGGCCAGGGAGCCTTTCCCACCCCCCCACCCCCCACCCGCAAGGAAATAGCTAAAGGTGAACAAAGAGATCAGGTGACCTCCTGGCCCAGGAAAGAGACAAAGCCAAGAGAAGGAGGGGCTGCGGGGGTTGGAGAGTTGGAGCTGGCTGGGGACGAGGAGTGAGGGCAGACGTGGGTGTCTGGCTCTCTGAACCTGTCACGGAGTCCCCGGGCGATGCTCTGGACCTGCTCCCCACAAAGCCAGGCAGGACTCTGGGGAGCCTCGTCTCCCTCGGAGCAGACTGTCTTCAGGGCAAGACGCTCACACGGCTTCACCTCCTGGGTCTGACCTTGGAGCATTCAGCATCTGCCCCTCCGTGCGCTTCCCACAGCGAGTCCGCCCCGGCGGGGTCCTGGGGCAGCCAGAGGGTCCTGCACCCCCCACTCCGCAGTCAGTCGTGACTCGCAGCCAGCCAGTAACACAGAGGTTTATTAGACGACAGGAACATGGTCTAAAATAGAGCTTGTAGGTCCAGCGAACGGGACCCCTCGGCCGGGTCCATTCTGGGGTTCTGTGATGAAGTGGGACTATTCTTAATGTTTCCTCTGAATACTGTGTGGGTGCCTCAGTTTCCCCTATGCATTTCTTAAGTCTCTACGTGGTGGGGAAAGGCCAGTGTGCATAAATCACTGACACTCTGGCTCCCTAGCAACAAATGGCCAGGGCCCTTCCCTCAACTGCAAGGAAATAGCTAATGGTGAACAAAGGGATCAGGTGACCTCCTGGCCCAGGAAAGAGACAAAGCCGGGAGAAGAAGGGGCTGGAGGGGGTTTGAGAGTTGGAGCTACCTGGGGACTAGGAGTGAGGGCAGACGTGGGTGTCTGGCTCTCTGAGCCCCATAATGGACCCGGACGAGGGGTCCCGTTCGCCGCCGTACCTACAAGCTCTGTTTTAGACCGTGTTCCTGTCATCTAATAAACCTCTGTTTTACTAGCTGGCTCAGAGTCACTGCAAAGTGGGGGTGCGTGCAGGTCTTCTGGTGTCCCCAGGACCCCGCCGGGGCGGACTCGCTGTGGGAAGCGCACAGAGGGGCAGATGCTGAATGCTCCAAGGTCAGACCCAGGAGGTGAAGCCGTGTGAGCTTCTTGCCCTGAAGACAGTCTGCTCCGAGGGAGAGGAGGCTCCCCAAAGTCCTGACTGGCTTTGTGGGGAGCAGTTCCAGAGCATCGCCCGGGGACTCCGTGACAAGTGTCAGGTGCAGGGTCTGGGATGGAGTTAGGGGGCAGGAGGGGGGCACTGGCCTGGGGCAGAGGATTCGGGGTGCGGACTCCGGCCGGGCGGCACTTACCTCAGGCGGCTCCCAGTCGGCAGCACAGCGGGGCTAAGGCAGGTTCCCTGCCTGCCCTGCTCCCAGAAGCGGCTGCCATGTCCGGCCCCTAGGCAGAGGTACGGCCAGGGGGCTCTGCAAGGTGCGTGCTACCCACACTTGCAGGCACTGCCCCATAGTTCCCAGGCCATCGGAGCTGTGGAGCCGGTGCTCAGGGCAGGGGCAGCTCACGGAGATTCCCCGCTCGCACCTGTGCCTAGGGGCTGCAGGGACCTGCCGCCCGTTTCCGGGAGCCTCCCGTAGCCTCGCCGTGCCGTCAACCAGACTTTTAACAGCCCAGTGGGTGGTGCTGACTGGCGCTGCCAGGGTCCCTTTTCGATGGGTGTTCTGTGCAAAAACCAGACGCCTGGCAACCCTACGGAGCCCCCCCACCCCCGCCACCCCGGCGCGGGATCATGGCATCTCCCTCCCCTCCCACCGCTCGGGGGCTCCTGGGGAGTGTGGGACTGCGGCTCTGTATTGCAGTTTCCATGATTATTACTCAGATCTCAGTATTGAGACGCCCAGTAAGGAATTTATTTGTGAAAAAACGTTTCCTGAAACTTTATGAAATAAATTAACAAAATAACTGGAACTGGCGTGATTATATTGTGTTACTTTGACAAATAAAACAGAATTTTGCAGAATTTTAAAATATTGTGCCCAAAATCACCCCAGGAGTAACCAGAGTTGACCCCTCCCCCCGCCTGCTGGGTGCTCCGGGGCCCAGTTTCACCTTCAGGCTCCCCCACCTCTCTCTACGGCAGACGGGGGGGGGGGGGTTATTGATCTTAGCAAAGCAGCTGTAAAAGAGCAGGTGAGTCTGACCCCCCCTCCAGCAGAGACCCCCCACCCCGCGATACAAGGGTCTTCCCAGCATGCACCAGGGCACTGGGGGGGCATCATCTCCGCAGCTGATTGTACACCTCCCACTGTCTGGGCTGCAGCCTCTGGGGAAACGGGGAGGGGCCAGAGATGCCCCAGGGGGAGCTGCATTTCACTCCTGAAGTAGCCGATTTTCTCTACCCTGGGTTGGCAGAGGACGTTGGAGGACTGGCGAATCAGAATGGGACAGTCTGTATCCTCACCAGGTATTTAGGCCCTGAACTCCTGTTGAAATCGCCGGGAATTAGGAGTCTAAATATCTGGTCCAGTGACCTCACACGAGACCGAGCACCGATCTGCAAGTGCTCCAGGGCTCAGACGAGGCAGGAGAGAACGCTGAGCTGCAGTGGAGCCCGGCACCAGGTTTGTTCCAAAATTATTTTCTGATGAAAGTTATTTTGGAACCAGGCTCAGGAAGGGGTTTCATTTTAAAAAAATTGCAAGAAAGCCAAAAAATTCAGTTTTTGAAAACTGGAAAGTTGATGGAAATATTTTTTGTTTTTAAATGAAAACCTAAAGAATTCACAGAAACATTCATTGTTCCTTTCAAAAGTTTGTGGAAAGTATTTAACCTTTTCTGACCAGGTTTAGCCGAAAAGTCCCTGTACAATTTTCTTTCAGGCTGTAGGCACCAATCCAGCCCCTGGAACAGAATGTAACTTATCCGGTTCAGGAGCGGTGTTGTAGCAGTGTTGGTCCCAGGAGGAGACACAGACAAGACGCGCGAGGTCATATCTTCTACTGGACCAAGTTCTGAGGGTGGAAGAGAAGCTTTCCAGCTTCTTATGACCTGAAGGGCTCCGTGGGGCTTGAAAGCCAGAAAAGTTGGTTCAATAAGCAATGACCTGCCTCACCCACCTTGTCTGTGTTTTATGACTGTCAGTCACCCTGGTACCTGGAGCAGAGATCACCGCTACCAGCCCATGCAATGTGTGTGCCTGGCAGCGCGAAACGCAGACGTTACGCAGCTCATCACCACCATCCATTGGCGAAGAGGGGAAAGAGCAGCGGAGAGCTGCTCCATCCGCTGTTTACCCAGGACTCCATAGACACAAACCGCCCAGAGAAGGGACTCTGCCACCCCGTCAGCAACCGGGGGAAGTACAGCTAAAGCCCTCACGGCCTCCACTTTCCACCTGAAATCCTCCAGGACATTCTGGGTCCTCACCGGGACTGTATCGAGCTCCAAGCTGGTCGGATAATGGGACTGAACGGAGAGAACAAGACTGAGGTGGACAAGGCAAGAGGTGGCACTGAGGAGACGTCCCAGCAAGAGGCGGCTTGAGGGGGATCTTGGCTGAAGCTGCCGTAGAGGGAAGTGAACTCGGGTGAGGGACCCCGACACAGCACCAGCACAGCTGAGATCACTATAGCTGGGATGGGGCGGGGAGGGGGGCTCACAAGAATTGACAAGACCCTTCCCCGAGAGACTCCTGGAAGCTGAAAGTTTCTGCTTTAGTTCTCCCCAAACTGAACGTCCTTGAAATCCCTCTTCAGGGAAGTTCTCCCGTGCAAGGGCGTGTAGCCGAGGTCACAGCTTGATCAGCCATTGCAGACTCCGTAAGGCAGCTCGGTGGGTCACGGCTCTCCCCAGCGGGGTCTCCATCCATTGTAAAGAAGCCCCACCCCATGTCCACCTGCCCATTCGTGGGGTCATTTGAAGTGAAAATGGGGTCAGAGCACATTGAGTTCCCAGCGCAGGTGAACCCCGTTAGGAGCACTCCCGCCAGCCCCACGCCCGATCACAGGAGCGGAAAGCCGTGTGCTAAGCGAGTGCAGAGGGGTCACTACTATTCGCTCCATTTTACAGATGGGAGAATCTGAGACACAGGAGAAGTGATTTGCCCAAAGCCACAGGGAGTCTAGCGAGAGCCAGGAACGGGATCCCAAAGCCCGAACCAGTGGAGAGCCCTGCCTGCCCCCCTTGATTCTTGTGTTCCTTGTCCTGACGTCAGTCCCCTCTTGGGACCTCGGATTTCAGAGGGGAGCCTCCTGCCCCAGATCTGCCATGTCCCAAGAAACAATGACTCAATACTGGGACGGCAGCAGCTTGTCTCCCGATATCGCACCACAGGAGACAACAGTGGAACGACAGCAACACGCTCTGGTCGCAGGGAGAAGCAGCCGTGGTGAGCCTGAGACACCCAGGTTAGTTACAACCAGGAACCGCATTGGCATGTGCGGGGCAGCGTGTGAGAGAAAAGCAAAGACAGAGACACATGGGGAATGGGAGGAAGGTCTCTGGGAGCCTGACAGCCGCCTCCTGCCCTTTGTTCCACAGCCCTGGGATTTACTCCGGCGCGGCTGCTGACTTCAGACAGCACTGAACAGCGCCAGCGCCACCCCCACCACAGCGCCACCGATGGCATCTGGTCACCGTCCTCCTGGGCCTTTAACGATCCCAGCCTCGGTGTCCAGCCTTCGTGGGGTCAGAAAAGCCCTGCAGAGCCGTCATCCTGAGCCTGCAGGCGGGAACAAGCGCTCAGAGATGTGAACTGCTCAGTGCATCTTAGCAGACGTGTTAATTCTGTACCAAATTGTGAACGTCTGCATTAACTATTTCATTGCTGATCATTTTAACAGCCAACCGGTGCTTTTATCTCACAAATGGGAACGAGTGAGAAAATTCCCCAGACAATTTGCATTTTTAATACTAAACTCTGCCAATCACAATTAAAAACGGAGAGACGGCATAAAAACAAACAGCATACGGCACACTGTACTGATCATATTAATCATTGACATAATTAAAGGCATCCACTGTTGAAATATCCCCATGGCTACGGCAAGTTCGTCAGCGTGTAGCATTTCAGCAACACAAGACAAAGGTCAGTCACATTCCCCAGCACAACAGTCCATACAGAACACGGCTGGTTTGACAAAATGGAAACTTTTTCCGAGTGTCCATTTTAAAAAGTTTCAAACACAAATCTGAGCAAGAACGAAAACGGTTCGTTTTCAGCAGAGTTTTTTGTGAGGAAAAATTCCCAGCGTCACCAGTGATTGCCGGACTTGACCAGCACCCGATTTATTTATTGGGGGGGGGGGCAAGGAAACCAGAGAATGTAGCAATTCTGTTAAAATAAATACGCCTGCAGAGTCCTGTTTATCATCTACACCCACTTATTGTCCTTGTAGAGGTGCGGGACTCACCCCTGCGGCACCTCCTGCTGGTCGGCTCAGGGAATTAGCTCATTGAGCCTCCGGAGCGCCCTCTGCAGGCCGGTGTCCCGCTTGCCTCTGGCCCCATGTCCCCCCCACCATATCTCTGCCGCACGTGATGGGATTAGACAATAGCCCACCTGGCAGCTGCATTGGGGGGCGGGGGGGGCACAGTACCAGCAGCTACCACCTGGGTGGTCTCTTGGTGGAGCAGTTTTGCCCCAGCACCTGGCCAGGAACAGCAGCACCTGCTGTTACCGGTGTGGTCAGATTTATCGTTTCACCCTTAGAGCGCCAAGCACACGTCAACTCAGTCCTCAGATCCTCAACACAGGTCCCTTGACAAGTAAATCCTCGTCTGGTGCCCACTTGTCATTCCTTCTGCTAAAGGACACGAACCCTCTGGTAATGCCTAATCCTTCACTCCCTTCCTGCCTCCCACCATGCTACCGAGCCCCTAGAGACGCACCCAACTCAACCTCCCTCCATCTGCCCCCCACTCTGCCCCCACAGCTGCTCTCTCCAAGCACCTGCAGTCGTGTGTTCCCGGCTGACCCCCCATCCAGTCCCCCAGTCGGACTCTGCCAGTGTTCACAGCTGCAGGTCATTCTGACAGCCGAGCATCTCTTGGTTAACGACAAACACCCCCCGTGTGCATTGAACTGAGAGGCGTGTCCATGCTTCTGTCTGACCTGCGATCAGCAGGGCTACGGGTGAGCTCCCAGCACTACGGGAGTCAATGGCAAAGTTCCCCTTGAGTCAGTGGGGCCAGAACGTTACCCTGGTCTCCTTCCCCCATCACAGCTGGGAACAGTCACACGGCTTCCTCGGAAGGGGTAGAAAGGCCGGGGCTGGGTTTTACTGCAGTAGGGTCTTATGGAGGTGACCCAGGGGAAATGCCGCCGCTCTGCATTACAGTGGAGTGCACAACTCTGAGCTTGTGTGTGAACGGTGTGAGCTAAACCCTGCTTTGCACGTTTACCTGGGGCACAGGCCTTGGCCCAGCTCTCTGCACCATGGGGAATTTCACCTGATGGGGGAGCTTGTCAGTCTCCCTTTACTACAGGGGTTTTTAGAAGACTCCTTCGTTCAGTATCTGAATCTGACTTTGCTTCTTTGTTGGCACCTGGAGCCGATTAGAAACAGCCAGGGAGCAGAGCAGGAGATTGGGAAGCTTTGGGCCAGGAGGGGAGGCAGCCAGAGAACAGCAAGGGAAAGGGACATATGACAGGGTGGCTCCCATCTTTCATGAGCACCCCCTGGTCAAGTGTCTCTGCAGCCTTCACATAGTATCAGGCCAGAAAGTTCTGCCTCCCTGGAGACAATCATCTTCACCCACGGGGTCTCTTCTGGCCCCAGCTGGGCCTCTTAGCCATTCAGTTCACCTTCTGGGGGTGGATCACACTTCAACCATCAGCCCACTTCCCCAGTGGCCTATGGGAGGGGAGGGACCCAGGCCCACCCACTACTCCCGGTCCCAGCCCAGGGAGCCTAAGAATAGCAGCCACACACCACGGCTACTTCCCAGGGCCACTTCCCCACAGCCCCAGCCTTCGCCAGCACGTCACCCTCACCACCGGGCTCGTCTACGTCCAGGCCCAGCAACCAGCCGGGAGCTCCTCCTCACCGAGCTGTCCATGGTGCTGCCATTGCCTTGGGCCAGCCAGGAGCCCCTCTACCCTCCTCTAGCTCCAGCAAGAGACTGAGTGATTGTGCCGCTGCAGCTCCTCTTATAGGGCCCTCCTGAGCCCTGATTGGCTGCTTTCTGCAGCCTTTCCCTGATTGGTCGCTTCCTGCACAGTCTCTCTAGGCTGCTCGGAGGACTTAGCTCCACTGCTCCTTGCCTGGGCTAGGTCTGTGGTTTGAGCAATGGCCTAGTACACCCAGGGTTGTGAGCTCAATCCCTGAGGGGACCATATAGGACTTTGGGGCAAAAATCTGCCTGGGCCTTGGACCTGCTTTGAGCAGCGGTTGGACTAGATACCTCCTGAGAGCCCTTCCAAACCTGACCCTCTGGCCTAATCCACCCTAATGCAGGAAGTAAATAGAGCAAAAACACAAAATTTCAGATGGAAATAGCCCCAGAAAGTGGAAAGAAAATGAAGGGAACAAGTGGGGAGAGCTGCAGAGATTGTGGGGGAGGGTCACCCTGCTCTTGGTGGGAAGGTCCCAGGGGGAGGGAGGCAATGATGAAAGGGGACAGATTTCACTTTCTAACATTTGTTATTGTCAGTTTCTAAATGGCCATAAGGGCTGGGCATGGTAAGGTGCGGGGGCGGTTAAGGGTGGGGGGGGCGGTTAAGGGCAGGGGGGCAGTTAGGGGCCGGGGGGCAGTCAGGGGACAAGGACCAGGGGAGTTGGATGGATTGGAGGTTCTGAGGGGGGCAGTCAGGGGGCGGGAAGTGGGAAGGGGCGAATAGGGGTGGGGCCCAGGCTGTTTGGGGGGGCACAGCCTTCCCTACCCGGCCCTCCAGACAGTTTCGTAACCCCAATGTGCCCCTCCCCCCCGTCCTAGTCAGTGCTGTTCTGCTGACTCCAGGGCCCTGATGCTGAAGCTGGATGTGTATTTGTGGTCGCTCTCCTTTCCCCCAAACTAGAATCAGAAGACGCTCTCCTGCGTCCCGGACAGTCATCGCTCCACCTCTGACTTTATTTCTGAAGTCAGTCACATCTGGAAAGGCAAGAGCTGCATTTCTTTCAGCGGAGAGAAGAAACAGATCCTCTGATGTTCACTCCGGTGCTGTACTGTAGCGGGGTGGTCACCCGCTCCCGGCCTGAAGGGGTTAGAAGCCGGCCCTTGGCGGGGGCTGGGAGCCTTGGGCTGGGCTGACTGGGGGGGCAGCACAGCTGGGCCATGCCCCAAACAGCCCCAGCTGGCCCTATAAAGCCAGGGGCAGACACACAGTCTCCTGTAGCGGTGGAGAGAGACGGGCCTGGCTGCAGGAGCTAGAGAAGGGACCTGGAGTGGGGCAGGGCTGGGGAAGTCCAAGGGAGCTGGGGAGCTCCGGCCTGGAACCCCCCAGGCTGCGGCCTAGTCTAAGGGCGAACAGGGACTGGGGTTGCTGGGGGCAGCCCAAGGACAGGCCGAGGCAGCAAGTCCAGACCCCCCCCTTGCCTGTGAGGAGTGGCTGACCCTGCAGTCTGCCCCAGGGCGCGGGGGCCAGTTATGACTGGCAGTAGCCTATGATTAAGGTGAGCTGGGGATGGGGTGGGGGTTCCCTGGGGAGGGGAGACCCCCTGAGAGTGAGGGGTCATTGCCAGGGGCAGCACCCCAGATAACAGGGCACCGGAGTCCAGGGAGGGATGTGGGGGCCCAGTGGCAATGGGACATCGGCCTGCAGAGGTGGCTCCAAGGCTGGAAACGAGCTAATTCCCTGGACACCAGCAGGAGGCGCCGCAGGGGTGAGTCCCGCGCGCATATACACGGATCTATCCCTCACCCCTTGCGGGAAATGAACAGCTTCACTTGTCCCTTTTGGCCAGGTCCCACCACCTCTTCCTGCACCTCCAGTAAACAAGCAGAAATGTCACTAACCCCTGGCAGAAATAGAGCCCCTTGCACAGCTGATGTGTGGCAATGCCAGCGTGGTTTAAATGCTCCCCTTCAGACTGTGCCTGTGGTCAGCGCCTAGAAGCGGCCGGCGTGTCCCTCCGGCTCCTTGGCAGAAGCGCGGCCAGGCTGGTGCTGGGGGTGGGAGCAGCACCTGGGAGCCAGACAGGTTGGTCGCTTTCTGGAGGCCGTGGAGCTCAGCTCCCCATCGCCCCGACCCACAGAGCCCCGGGAGGGGCGGGGAGCCGGCCTGGCCCTGCAGCCCCTGGCCTGCGTCTAGCACCGCTCAACGAGCGCGGATGGAGCCGGACAGCCCCCCCCAGTCCCTGCTCGGCCCCACGGCCCCGGGGGCAGCCACAATGGGCCGGCGACTCCCCGACATCCCGGGGTAACGCTCAGCAACGCCGGGAACCGCCAGATGCAGCTAGTGGGGACCCCCCCCCCCGGGCCCCGCGTGTGTCCCTGCGCCCCCTGCTGGACGGGACGGGCCCTGAGCTGTGTGGTGGGGGGGAGGGGTGGACACATGTGGCCCCACAGGCGTGTCGGGATCAGGCTGCCCAGCCCAGCTCTGGGTGTCTGTGTCCGGGAGCCTCATCCTGTGTGTCCTGTTCCCCCCCTGCCCCCCCCAGCCCCGGCCCATCCTGCGGGGGGGGGGGCTTTGGCTCCCAGCAATGTCCCAGGTTCCCATCAGTCTGGGCTCTGCCCCCTGACACACAGGGGTCCCCCTGTGCCCCCCACACCCTAACAGAGGGGTCTGTCTCTCTGTGCCCCTCCACTTCCCATGGGCGGCCTCCAGGGATGAGCCCCCCCTCCACACAACCTCCACTGGGGGGCAATACCTGGGGGGAGCTAGGGGGGGATTCCCAGAGCCAGGGGAGCCCTGTCCTCTTCCATGCCCCAGCCCCCCAGGGGACGATTTCTCCCCCGTGTGCGCCCCCCCCCCACTGCATCTGCCAGGGCCAGACCCCCCCCTCGAAGGAGCAGCGGGGGGGGGGGGGGGCTGGAGTTCGCTATAGAGTCCGTCTGGAGTTCTCCTGAGACTGCAGCGACCGCATTGCTACACCCCCCCCCCCGTGTCTGGGTGGGGCAGGGGGAGGGGCGGGGCGGGTGAGTCCCCCTCCCCCCGGGGGCAGGCAGGGCTGTCGGGAAGGGGGGGGGCACGGTGCCAAAGGGGCCGCACCCCCTGCCCCGTCCCTGCGCTGGGCCGGGCAAGGGAGGTGCTTCGTGCCAGCTCCGCTCCCCCCCCCCCCCACTTCCCCCGTCTCTGCCCTTTGCCCCCAGCTGGGAACCAGGCGTCTCTGCCGCCCCGGCAGCTCCCGGCGGGTCCCGCAGCAGCGACGGGCGATGGGGCGAATCCCCCACAGACCGGGCGGCCCTTGGACGGGGATTCTCCTGGCAGGTCAGAGCGGAGAACGTGGGACCCAGGTGTCCGGGACACAAAGGCCTCCAATAGGAGCCCCTGTCAATGAAAGCCGAGGGGCTGCGGGTCGGGACTGAGGGGCACCGGCAGAGCTGGGTGGGGGGACCCCAGGGCTGGGGTAGCAGGAGGGGGGCTCTGACACTTCCCTCCCCAGGCTGGCTCCATCCCAGGCTCCCCCGAGGCTGCGCCCCAAAGCCCCGGGGACCCCATAGAAGCCCCATTGTTCCCCCCAGCTTCTGCTTTGCATGGGGAGATTAGCAGGGATCAGCTGTTTGTTTGTGTCTCTGTCCCAGAGCACTGGGGGGGGACCTAGACCCCCCCCCACTGAACTCCCTCCCCCAGATCTAGCAGGCGGAACCAGCCCCACGCAGAGACCCAGGTACCGGGAACCCGACGGGGGGAGGGGGGAGACGGGAGAAGACCCCTCCCCCGCCCCAGAGGTTCCTTCCTCCAAAGCGAAGGGGAAGTGGGCGGACGAGGCCGGGAGGGGAAGTCTGAGGCCGGAGGGGCCCCGTGGGGCTGCCCTGCCTGTGGGTCCAGACTCCAGGGTCCCGGCCCAGAGACGCCGCCCCTGGGTCGAGGCAGGTCCCGCTCCAGGAAAAGGCGCCGGGCGGCACCTGGCGAGGGGTCCCTTGCCGCTGAGAGGGTGGAGCGGGGGCAGGGGGGACCCAGGTGTCCCGGACACACAGGGCTGTAACAGGGGACAGTGCAAATGAAGGCAGAGGGGCTGCAGGTCGGGAGTGAGGGGCACCAGTTAGTATCAGTCTCTCTGGTCTCCCCCCACCCGCAGACCCCAGTGACCATCATCATCATCTCGCCGAGCCCCGTGGTGGGAGGGGGCGTCAGCCTGGCCCCGCAGCCACCGCCACAGGGCTTCCTGTCCTGCATCTGGTACCGATCAGCGACCGTGACTGATCCAAACAGCCTGATCCTCACCTACGTCCAATATCCAAACCCCGTTCAGATCCCCGGCCCGGCCCACACGGGGCGGGAGACATTGGGGCCGGGCTGCGCCCTGAACATCGCGGGGTTAACGCTCAACTACACCGGGAACTACACGGTGATGATACAGATCCCAACCGCCACTAACCCTGTTCTCTCCATCACGGTGGCTCTGCCCGTCTATGGTAAGTGCCACCCTCCCCCCGGGAGCTGCGCTGATCCCAGGCCGTGTCCCCCCTCCCATACCCCCCCCTTCCAGACTCTGGGAGTCTCCCCCAGGGATGAGCCCGGCTGGTGAGGGGCTGTCAGGGGCCTGTGGGGGGGGGGTCTGGGCCCCCCAGGGTGGGGGTGTCCCCGGATCCCCAGGGTGTCTCTGACCCCTCCCTGTTTCCCCAGAGCTGCAGGCTGCACAGTGGGGTGTGTACGATCAGCTGCGGAGATGAGGCCCCCCCCCAGGGGCCCTGGTGCATGCTGGGAAGACCCCTGTATCATGTGGGGGAGGGGTCAGACCCACCTGCTCTTTTACACCCACTTTGCTCCGTTTTGGCGCCTACGGGGGAGGGGGGGGGCTCATGATGTTACTTTAGGGCCCTTTGCACCAGGGCTCCCCAGATCCAGTCCGTCCCCCCCCCCCGGCTGTCTGCAGCGGCGGGGGAGCCGGGCGCTGTTGTGGTCACACTCACCAGTCGCTGAAGGTGAAACTGGATGTCCTGGAGTCCCCGGGCGATGCTCTGGAACTGCTCCCCACAAAGCCAGTCAGGACTTTGGGGAGCCTCCTCTCCCTCGGAGCAGACTGTCTTCAGGGCAAGGAGCTCACACGGCTTCACCTCCTGGGTCTCTCCTGGGAGCATTCAGCATATGCCCCTCTGAGCGCTTCCCACAGCGAGTCCGCCCCGGCGGGGTCCTGGGGCAGCCAGAGGGTCCTGCACCCCCCACTCCGCAGTCAAACGTGACTCTCAGCCAGCCAGTAACACAGAGGTTTATTAGACGACAGGAACATGGTCTAAAACAGAGCTTGTAGGGACAGCGAACGGGACCCCTCAGCCGGGTCCATTCTGGGGGGCCGTGAACCAGACACCCACATCTGCCCTCACTCCCCATCCCCAGCCAGCTCCAAACTGAAACCCTCCAGCCCCTCCTCCTCTGGGCTTTGTTCCTTTCCCGGGCCAGGAGGTCACCTGATCTCTTGTTCACCTTTAGCATCCCCGTGCAGGGGGGAAGAGCCCAGGCCATCAGTTGCCAGGAGAAAGAGTGTGAGTGATTTATGTGCACTGGCCCTCTCAGACTCTGCAACTATCACACCCCCTAGAAACTCCAGAAATGCATAAGGGAAACTGAGGCACCCACACAGTATTCAGAGGAAACATTAAGAATAGTCCCACTTCATCACACTCTGGCTGACTGCCCATGATGCACCAGCGAGGTCACCCCCACCCCCGGCCTGGGTCTGGGATGGGCAGCTCCGTCCAGGTCGGAGGGGACGGCAAGGAACCGGCACAGGGCTGTGCCCACGGGGCGTCCGGTGACACCAAGCATTGAAAACCCTGTTGTCAGGCTGGATCCTGGGACAGACCTGGGAGCCGGAGCGTCGCTCTCCCTTTGAACCACAGCCGAGAGTCTCCCAAAAATCATGGGGCTCCGGGAGCCAGAGCCTCAGGGAGGAACCTATAACTGAGACTTGACGCCGGGGAGAGGGACCCTCTGCAGAGTCCAGAAAATGACCGCCCGCCTCCGCAGCTCTGAGGGGCAAAGGACCCTTCCCACAACCTCACATGGTGGCAACACCACCACCCTTGCCCCAGTCCTGCAGGACAGCAGCCCCAATCCTGCATGGAGGAGCAGGGACACATGGTAACGCTCTCTCTGTTCCCTGCACAGAAATCCTGCCCAAGCCCACGGTGACGCCAAACCAAACCCTCGTACTGGAGAACGGGACCTTCACCCTCACGTGTAACAGCTCCCCCAGTGCCGACATCGTGCTCTGGCTCCGGGACGGGGCGTCCCTCGTGCCCAGTGAGCGGCTGGTGCTGTCCCCTGACAACCGGACCCTCACGGTGCCAAATGTCACCCGGGGCGACGCCGCCGCCTACCAGTGCGAAGTCAGGAACCCCGTCAGCACCAACCGCAGCGAGCCCAGCACCGTGACGGTGGCCTGTGAGTAACTGCAGTCCCGTGCCCCGGCCGCGCTGCCACTGGCCCTGCCAGCATCACCCAGCCACAGAGATGCAGCTGCCTCTGGGGTGGGGCAGGGTTCAGGTTAAACAGGGACCCCTCGCTGGCACCATCCATCCCCTGACCCTGTCCCTCTCTCTGTAGATGGGCCGAACTCTGCCCAGATAGACCCACCAGGACCCATCGCCCTGACTCTCGGGTCGCTTCTGACCCTGCGGTGCGTCGCCGACTCCGTCCCAGCCCCGAGCTATCGCTGGCTTCTCAACGGCACCGACACTAAGGAGACCGAGAGCAGCTTGACCTTTAACTCCATTACTCAGGATCACCAGGGCACGTACATGTGCCAGGCTCACAACCCCGTCACCGGCCGCACTGCCTGGGTGTCTGTCGCCGTGCGGGTGACAGGGACGGGTGAGTCCCCGGGATGGAGCAACGCGCTGCAGACACAGGGATCCCAGTGCTGGCACCAACGCCCCAGTGCGGTGCTAGGCGGTGCCGGGCTGCAGGGAGCCGGGTGGGGGGATTGTGGCTGAACGTCTGATCCAACCTCCCCCCCGCATCTCTCCTCCAGACGCCCCTCGTCCAGCTCTCTCTGCCGGGGCCGTCGCCGGGATCGTCATCGGGTCACTAGCAGGGGCAGCGCTGGTCGGAGTCACGGTCTATTTCCTCTGTGAGTAACAGCCCCCCCCATCCCGGGAGAGCCAGGACTCCTGGGTTCTCTCCTGGCACCGGGAGGGGAGTGGGGTCTAGTGGTTAGAGCAGGGGGGGCTGGAAGCCAAGGCCCCAATTCCAGCGTCTCTGATTCCTCCCAGATTCTCGCTGCCGGAACGAGACCCCCAAGGAGAACGGGGCACCCGTCCTGATGTACGAGAACCTGCCCCCGACAGCCTGGGCGGGGCCAGTGGTGAATGACAAGAGCTCAGCCCCCCCCCTTTATTCCTGTCCCGCCCCCTCCTGTGTGGATCCCCTCAGTCTGGACCCGCAGCCCCCAGGCAGTTTACCCTGTCCCCTTTGGGCGGGGGAGGGGGGGTTTACACAAACCCGGGGTCCCATTGACTGTCCCAGGGTCCCCCCCCCCGAGCTCGGCTGGGGACCTGGGGGGTCTCTGGGGTCTGGTGCTAACAACCCTCTTGCGTCTGCCTCCCCCAGGCTTAGCCCGGGAGCCCCTCTGACCCCAGCCCCACGTACCAGGTGAGCACCGGCCCCTTGCTCTGTATCCTCCCCCCTGAGGGAGGGTTGGACCCAGTGGGGGGAGGGGGGAGCTGCCCCCCACAAGCCCTATGGCTGAGAACGGGGCTGGTTATCACATCCCAGAGCGGGGGGGGGGCAGAGTGAGCCAGAGGGGGACCAGCCGGGAGCCCCGGGGCTGAGGGGAGGGGCTGGGAGGGACCATCCAGGAGCCCCAGGGCTGAGGGGAGGTGTTATGGGGGGCCCAGCACTGTGGGGAGGGATGGGGTCCCCAGGATGGGAGGGGCATCTCTGGCTGATTCATCCCCGTTTCCCCCAGACACTGCAGCCCGGACAGCAGGACGTGTACGAGGAGCTGAAGAAGTGACGCCCCCTCCTGCCCCCGGGGCATGCTGGGAGGGGCCCGGGGCATGCTGGGAAAGGCGTGTCTCTGAGCCTGGGTCCTGACGACCTGGGGACGTCCCGCCGATGAAGCATTAAAGGGCAGGAACAGTCACCACCTGGCCCGGGGGGTCCGTCCGTCCGTCTGTCCATGCTGCTTCCCTGGGGCCCATCACCGCAGCATCTGGGCCCCTGCGAGGAGATCAGAAAGTGCCTGTGACTGGCTCCGGCTGAGTTGTGCCCAGCACAGGATTTGGGAGCCCACCTGTGACGAAGTGGGACTGTTCTTAATGTTTCCTCTGAATACTGTGTGGGTGCCTCAGTTTCCCCTATGCAGTTCTTAAGTCTCTAGGGGGTGGGATTGTTGCAGAGCAAAGGGCCAGGGCACACAAAGGGCCGACACTGTCTCCTGGCAACTATGGTCCGGGGCCCTTACCCCCACTGCAAGGAGATAGCTAAAGGTCAGGTGACCTCCTGGCCCGGGAAAGAGACAAAGCCCAGAGGAGGAGGGGCTGGAGGGTGAGTCAGTTTGGAGCTGGCTGGGGACGGGAAGTGAGTGCGGACAGGGGTGTCTGGCTCTCTGCCCCCCCAGAATGGACCCGGCTGAGGGGTCCCGTTCTCTGGACCTACAAGCTCTGTTTTAGACCGTGTTCCTGTCATCTAATAAACCTCTGTTTTACTGGCCGGCCGAGAGTCACGTCTGACTGCGAAGTGGGGGTGCAGGACCCTCTGGCTGCCCCAGGACCCCGCCTGGGCGGACTCGCTGTGGGAAGCGCACGGAGGGGCAGAGGATGCTGAATGCTCCCAGGAGAGACCCAGGAAGGTGAAGCCGTGTGAGCTCCTTGCCCTGAAGACAGTCTGCTCCGAGGGAGAGGAGGCTCCCCAGAGTCCTGCCTGGCTTTGTGGGGAGCAGTTCCAGAGCATCGCCCGGGGACTCCGTGACAGCCCGCCCCGCATCTTCCCCTTTTAGGGGCAGTTCTGCCCTACAGAGCTGTGAGCAGCGACGTCCACCAGCCCGGCCAGGACCCGGGCCCCCGGCTCTCACATCTCCAAACCAGCCCCCAAAAGGGGCTCGGGAGGTCCCTGCCCAGAGCCGGCAGCGCTGGGTGCGGTGACTGTGGTGAGCCGTGTGCCGGGGGCACGGACGGAGCTGTGTCTGGCCTGGGTCCCAGGGGCTGGTTCCAGCCCGGCAGCGGGAGGCGCCAGGCCCGTCCCTGGCAGACAGGAGGCACCGGGCCGTTCTCTCTGTGCCCGGCTCCGGGGGTGCTGGGTGGTGCCGAGCTCGCCAGGTGGCTGGTTCCACCCGGCGCCAGGCCCCAGCAGCATCTGCACCAGCCCTGGGGAAGCTGCATAGGGAAAACTAAGAAAAACATTAAGAACAGTCCCACTTCCTCACAAAAGCGCCCAGTGCCGGGGGAGGGTGGTTTTTCTGAGGAGAAATGCTGGCTTCGGGGGAGGTAGCGTAGGGTGCGGTGGGCACCCAGGGTCCTGCCCCGAGGGGAGCAGCTGCCAGGGGGTTTGTCTCCTGCAGGGAGTGTCGGAGCCTGGCCGGCTGGGAGCCGGGGGGAGCCGGACGCTGGACGGAGCTGAACCCCGCAGGAGCTGCCAGGGGTGAGTTTGGGACGTCGGGGCGCTGGGAAGCACGTTCCCAGTTTATTCTCCATCTCACCCTGTGACGAACTGGGACTGTTCTTGCTGTGGTCTGTGAATGCTGACAGGGGAGTGTGGCTGGGATAGTCTGCATTGGAGGATGGGAGTCTGCCCGAAGGCGAATACCTGAGCGTGTAACGTGAGAACCCAGGAAGGGGTTGAAGGCCAGGTGACACCTTGGCCCGGGAAACTGAACAAAGGCTGTGGGAGGGGTCGCTGAGGACAGAGTTTCAGGAGCTGGCTGGGGACATGGCTGGGAGGCAGACGGGGCTCTGACCTCCCAAGGGGGCTGTGGGGCCCTGGGACCCCAAGATGGACCTAACTGGGGGGGGCCCTGTTGTCTGTGCCTGCAAGACCTGTCTTGGACTGTGTTCCTGTCGTCTAAATAAACCTTCTGCTTTACTGGCTGGCTGAGAGTCATGGTGAATCGCAGGAAGCCGGGGGGGCAGGGCCCTGAGTCCCCCATACTCCGTGACACACCCATTGTCCCGTTAACTCCAGCGGCTCCTTCTCCCAGCTCTGGGCAATAAACTCAGCCTGGTTTTCTCTGTTACACCTGGCCGGGCCGGGGCCGAGCGGGGCGCGGGTTGGGGGTCACTGCTCAGCTGGGGGTTCTGGGCCTTGAGGGGGAGCTGGGAACTCGGCCAGTGGGCAGTGACAGGGGCTGGGTGCCCCAGGGGGATACTGGGCAGTTGGGGGGCCGATCGCTGACCTGCCCAGGGCTGAGGGGAGATTGTGATGCCTGTGGGGGGGATCACGTCTGCCTGGGATTACAGACCCACAGCCGGGCCCCCTGCACCCCATTGTGTTATAACCTGGCCCCAGGCCGGCCTCCCCCCCCACCAGGACCCGGACGCAGGCCGTCCCTGCAGGCTGGGGGCTCCGGTCAGGGTACGGGGGTCGGCGTGAGGCAGCCAGACCGCGGGAGCCCCCGGCGCGATCCGGCCCCAGCAGGGCCAAGGGGACCCGGGTGCGTCTGGCCTGGAGCCCGGCCGGGCTGGGCACTCGCTGCTGCCCCCTGCTGGCGAAGTGCAGCCCAGCCCCCCCCCCCGCAGGGCTCAGCCAGACAGGGGATGCCTCAGGAGGGAGCTCTGTGCCCCCCTCCTGGAGAGCCGGGGGGCGGCCCCGCTGGGCCAGGCCTGATTTGCCCCCCTGGGCTGGAACCCCCTGGGCTTTGCCCCCCCCCCACTGCAGGGGGGGGGGGCGGGCTGGGTGGGGCCCAAGGAGCCGTATCTGGTTACGGTGCCCCAGGAGACTGGTTTAGTGGGTGTTTGGGGCCGACGGGCAGCGCTGGTTTGGACTTTGTGACCCCAACTTGTCAGTCCGGCTGGGGGGTCTGGGTCAGGCTGGGGGGGTCTGATGCCTGTTGCTGCTGGTTAAGAATTACCATACGTTCAGATTTTCCCGGACATGTCCGGCTTTTTGGGCTTCAAACCCCCATCCGGGAGGAAATCCCAAAAAGCCGGACATGTCTGGGAAAATAGGGAGGGAGGGGCCAGCGGTGCGGGGCCGGGGCTGGTGGTGTGGGGCCGGGGGCCGGGGCCGGGCCGGGGCTGACGGCGCCCCAGGGCCCGAGCCGAGCCGGGCGGGAGAGGCAGGGGCCAGAGCCTCTTGGTCTGGGCCGGCCGGCCGCTGGAGGGAGCCGCTCAGCCGGGGGAGGGGTCGGACTGGGCCGCACCCCGCCCCAGCCCCAGCTTACCTGCTGCCTCCCTGTTTCAGGCTTCCCGCGAATATTTGATTCACGGGAAGCAGGGAAGGGGGAGGAGTAGGGGGGCGGAGCGTTCAGGGGAAGGGGCGCAGTTGGGGCGGGGCCAGGGCCCCGTGGAGTGTCCTCCTTTTTTTAAATTAAAATATGGTAACCCTATGCTGGTTCCTGTTCCGCACGTGTCCTGCCTCTCGCCCTGGACTGCTTCTCTTTTCAGTGAGTCCGACTTTCCTCCTGGCCGTGCCCTGTCTGACCGCACGGGGGGGGGGGGGAATCTTCACAGGGAGGGTGGGGGCCCCGTGACCAGTCAATCCCTGCCCCTGACTCACCCCCAGTGACAAAGTGGGACTATCCTTAATGTTTCCTCTGACTACTGTGTGGGTGCCTCAGTTTCCCCTATGCAGTTCTTAGGTAGCTAGGTGGGGGGATCAGGGGGTGTGATTGGTGCAGAGCCTTAGGGGGGCCAGTGTGACGGTGTCTGCACAGAGAATGGCCAACACCCTGTCTCCTGGCAACTAATGGCCTGGGCCCCTCCCCTGCAAAGGTGCCAACTGAAGGTGTTGGAGAACAAAGAGATCAGGTGACCTCCTGGCCCGGGAAAGGGACAAAGCCCAGAGGAGAAGGGGCCGGAGGGTGAGTCAGTTTGGAGCTGGCTGGGGACCGGAGGTGAGGGCAGACGTGCATGTCTGGCTCACTGCCCCCCAGAATGGGCCCGGCTGAAGGATCCGGTTCTCTGTACGTACAAGCTCTGTTTTAGACCGTGTTCCTGCCGTCTAATAAACCTTCTATGTTCCCGGCTGGCTGAGAGTCACGTCTGACTGTGAAGTGGGGGTGCAGGACCCTCTGGCTGCCCCAGGACCCCGCCTGGGCGGACTCGCTGTGGGAAGCGCACGGAGGGGCATATGCTGAATGCTCCCAGGTCAGACCCAGGCAGGTGAAGCCATGTGAGCTCCTTGCCCTGAAGACAGTCTGCTCCGAGGGAGAGGAGGCTCCCCAGAGTCCTGCCTGGCTTTGTGGGGAGCAGTTCCCGAGCATCACCCGGGGACTGCATGACCCCTGGCCCCCCCCAGGGGATGTGTATCCCAGGACAAGCCCAGTTACGCCAGGCTCTGGGTCCCAGCACAGCCTCCATCACGCCCTGCCGGGCACCAGGGATCCACCCGCCTGCCAGGGACGGGACATGGGGCAGAACTGCGCCCCCCGGGGATGGTCCCACAGTAGTCAGCAGGTGGAAGGGGCTGGTCCTGACCATGGGCGCCAGGTTTGTATAATTTTTGGTGGTGCCCAGTGTCGTGGAAATTTCTGTCCGTTCCGGCTGAGGAATAAGAAGAGACGGACACAGCTCGCCAAGCAAGGAGCCCCGGGAGGGACGATCCGTTTATTTCAATTGCAATTGGGTTCGAGCTCATAAGTCAGCAAGAACCAAGGAAACACTTACACCAAAGCATTATATGCAGTTGACTATGATAATCTATCGCTCTATGATTGGCCAAAATTTGCCATCATTACCATACCTAATTAGCAAGCTACATGTATCTGCCCCTCTTATGACCCCTTATTGTTCATCTCCTTGCTCCCCCATTGCGTTATTTTGCAAACCAAGCAGTTAGGGATCTACAGGACGCAGGCACAGAAAGGTCCATTGTCTCCAGGTTTGGAGTTTGGCTACATTTCCTCTCCAAGGAACTTCCTGAGTTTAGACTGTCCATAGCTAACGCTGCATATCTCCCTTCTACTTTCTCCCATGTGTACGGGACAAATTTGCCCCCTGGCAGTTAAGTAGAATAATTTTATTTCACCAGAAATGGTCCAGGGCTGTCCCTACCCATACGCAAAGTATGCAGCTGAGTAGCGCACCAGGAAATTTGGGGCTCCGCCGGCTCGTGCTGGGGGGCGGTTTCCCCTGCCCCCCAAGCCTGCTCCTGCCCCCATGCTGAGGCCTGGGGCCCCCACACAGCTCCCCCACGGGGGGCCTGCGCAGGGCGCCAAAATGGCTAGGGATGGCCCAGAACGGGGCCAACCAGGGCAGGTAAGTTCCAGTAGAAACCCCTTATGCTCTCTTAGCAAATCTGACTAAATTGTCCAGAGTCCAATGATTTCAATCAGATTGTCTCTTTGCCTGGATTATTGACAGACATTGCTTTGGAAAAGGGCCCGTTTTCCCTTCAGAATGGCTGCAGAGAAACCAAGAATTCTCTTCCTCTCACTTTCCCTTTTTTAAACATTTTCACATCTATCAACTGTTCAATTCCCTCCAGCCTCGGCAGGGTTAACTTCTCACTCGCTTTCCTTAAATCACTCACTTATCTCCCAAAATGACACCTTCATCACCCCAGATACCACCCATTCATCCAGCCCAGACTTCTTTAACTTGGCGGCAAGAATACTGTGGGAGACCGTATCAAAAGCTTTGCTAAAGTCAAGGAATAACACTTCCACTGCTTTCCCCTCATCCACAGAGCCAGTTATCTCCTCATAGAAGGCAATTAGGTTAGCCAGGCATGACTTCCCCTTGGTGAATCCATGCTGACTGTTCCTGATCACTTTCTTCTCCTCCAAGTGCTTCAGAATTGATTCCTTGAGGACCTGCTCAATCTCTTTATCTCTTGCCTGCCTGCGTGTCTGGGCCTGATCCTGCTTTCCTCGCTGAACCGTCCCTTCCCATGCGCCCAGGCTTTGTTCCACTAACCATTTAGCGGGGGGGGGCTCCTCAACTAGCCCCCACCCCTCCTGGTCCCTTGTCTTCCTTCCCGTTCTCTCTGGGGGGTCATTCTGCCAGGCAGGTAGCGACCCTTTCCGACAGACGGCACTGGGGTCAGGTGTCACCTCACACTCTAGGGCACCTGCCCCCACCTACCCAATGCTAACGCAGTGTCACAAAATCCTCTAACCAATCCCACCCCCCACCTTCATTCATTTACACCCAGCAACTTTAATTCTGGAACAGACAGGGGGGGCTGTGTGCTCGCAGTAACTGCACTAGGGGGGCTGTAACTACCTGGGGGGGGCATGAGATAGTTCAGCCCAAGGACCCTGGGGGCACAGACCAGGCCAGACACTAGAGGGTTTCTACCCATGGGAGGGGAGAGGTGCTGGGGGAGGGGCGATAACTAGTGTTACCAGAGAGCTGGACAAACTGACGGGGGGGTGGGGGGGGCTTGTGACGGGGCTGGGCCAGGACAAGGGCAGGGGCCGGACTCAGCAGCTCCGGGGTCACGTCTGGTTTACATCTCACATTGCTAATGCTCATGCTTCAGGGTCTCAGCCAGCTGCCGGCAGGGGTCAGGAAGGGATCTCTTCCCAGCTGGCTGGTTCTTGCTCACACGCCCAGTGTCCAGCCGGTCGCCACGTCTGGGCTCAGGAGGGTTTTTCCCCCTGGTCAGACTGGCAGGGCCCGTGGGGGATTCCCCTCCCTCTGCAGTATGGGGCAGGTCACTGGCCGGGAGTCTCTGGGTCTCTCTCACTCCATCCCCCGCCCTGCCGCACCTGGTCCCTCCGGGCCCTGCCCACGGCACAGAACGGGCTGGGCCCTGGGGGCCGTGACACTTTGCTCTGACTTCAGGCACTGGGTGGACCTGGTGGGTGCTGGGGGGGCTGGTGGCGGGTGGGACGCAGGACTCAGACTGACCGGCTGGTCCATCCAGCCTGGCTCACTGACAGCAGAGCCCCCGGCTCGCCCCCCTCTCCTGCGGTCCCAGACCCCACGGCTGTGCTGGGCCCCCCAATGGGGGCACACGGCCAGGGCTGCGCTGGATTCCTGTGACAGACCCACTGCAACCGCTCTGGGGTCAGCCAGGGGCCCTCTGGGGAGAGACCTCGGGGAGCCCCCCACCCACCGCTGTGGGATCCCAGCGTCTCTCCTCCAGCCGCTTCCTTGGCCCCTGGCTGGACCCGAAGCCTAAGGGGGGCCCCTCCCCCCCAGGGCTGGATGCCAGCCTGTCCCAGAGCCCCCCCGGGACTAGTGACCCCCCAGGGCGGGGGGCGGTTAGTGAACTGAGCAAAGTGGCTGTAAAAGAGCAGGTGGGTCTGACACCCCCAGCAGAGACCCCCCCCCACAATACGGGATCTTCCCAGCATGCACCAGGGCACTGGGGGGGCCTCATCTCTGCAGCTGTCCCGGCTGCAGCGTCTGGGGAAATGGGGAGGGGTCAGAGACGTTACGGGGGGAGCTGGGGACACTTCCCCCACGGAGCCCACCCCCCCCCTAGAGACACAACAGCCCCGGCGAGCCCTCTCCCCACATTCCCCCCTGGTACCCTGTAGCCTCCCCCCAACACGGGGTCCCCTCCCTCCCACAGGCTGTATTGGGGGCAGATCCCCACTCCCCACATCGAGTTCGGATCCCCCCAGGCTGGTACCTACCTCATACGTGGGGCTGGTGTCTGGGGGGCTCCTGGGCGGGGTCTGGGGAAGAGAATGAGGCAGGTGGGTCACTGGACACGAGAGACGCCCCCAGCCCAGCCCAGGGGGGAGGGGAACTGATGAGCCCCAGGAGACTGGGACACTCCTGACCCCCACAGAGAGAGCGGAAAAGGGAGAGGGCTGCAGGTCAGGAGTGAGGGGCACCGGCAGAGCTGCGGGGAGCCCAGGGCTGGGCTAGCAGGGGCTGCGGGTCGGGAGTGAGGGGCACCGGCAGAGCTGCGGGGAGCCCAGGGCTGGGCTAGCAGGGGATGCGGGTCGGGAGTGAGGGGCACCGGCAGGGCTGGGCTAGCAGAGAACTGTGGGTTGGGAGTGAGGGGCCCCATGTGACGAAGCAGGAATTTTTCATAATATTTTGGATGACTATTATGTGTGCCTCAGTTTCCCCTAGGGGGTGCCTGGTTAACGAGGTGGGGGAAGGGTTCTTCTCTCCTTGCAGAGACCAGCCTGCCCGACGCCGGGCTGCCTGGGGCCTGGGCACAACGGACAGCCCCAGAAGACAACATCCCATCCCATTGCCTGGGCATTTGGCGCCTAGCAACAAATACCCAGGGATGCTCCCACCCCTTAGGAGACCCTTAGGAGGCTTGCAGGGGGGTGGGGGGGCAGGACCAGGAGGGGCTGCGGGGTCGTTACGTGTGGGCTGCTGGAAGCAGGAGGCGGCTGGCCTGGGACTGCAGAGGGCTCAGGGGGGCTCTGGGCTCCGGCTTGACCCAGGGGGCCCAGGCTGTAACTGTCCGTTCTCGACGCTGGGTCCGGACACCCAATAACCCGCCTGTGTTCACCCGCTGGCTGAGTCACTGCAGAGTGGGGGGGGCTCCCGTTGGGGGTTCGAGTCTCCCCGAGGTGTCCTACCATAGGGGCGGGAAGTGGGGATGCCGGAGGTGCTGCAACACCACCAGGTTTTGCGGCCAGCGTCCCGGCCACCAGCCCCACGCCTGGGGCTCCGCACCCTCCCCAACTGTGGCCCCAGCCTCCGCCACCTCACACCCGTCTGTGTCCCCCCCTCCCAGAGCCACGGCTCCTGACCCCAGCTTTAGGGGGCGGTGAGAGGCACGGACGGGGTAAGGGGGGGTACAGCTCAGCACCCCCACTCCAAAAACTGTCCCAGCACCACTGTGTCCTACCCAGGGGGGCTCCTGGTGTGACCCAGAGGGCTGCAGGCTCCGAGGGTCGGCCCCCGGGGCAGGGAAACTGAGGGTCTGAACCCAGGGAGAGTGGGACCCCAAGGACCAGCAGGCTGACGGGGTCCCCAGGGACCGTCCCAGAGCCGGGTGAGGGCACCGGCCTGCAGAGCTGTGACACCCCGGCTGTGGTCTGGGAAGGGGGGACCCCAGGGCTGGGACAGCAGGAAACCTGAGGACCTGTCACTCACCGCTGGGCCTGCCCGG